>NC_090437.1:187009443-187316943 GCF_031143425.1 Pleurodeles waltl
GCATATTGTCATAAAAATAAAGTACCTTTATTTTTAGTAACTCTGTGTATTGTGTTTTCTTATGATATTGTGAATATGATATAAGTGGTATAGTAGGAGCTTTGCATGTCTCCTAGTTCAGCCTAAGCTGCTTTGCCATAGCTACCTTCTATCAGCCTAAGCTGCTAGAAACACCACTATTCTACTAATAAGGGATAACCGGACCTGGCACAAGGTGTAAGTACCTTTGGTACCCACTACAAACCAGGCCAGCCTCCTACAATCATCCAAGTATAAACTATAGGAAAATGGCCACTGTATGGGACTACCTCAGCCAAAGTCATTTCTTCATCAGAAAATCAGGACCTATGAACTGGTTGAACACAACAGGTTTTTGGCGGTGTAGTAATTGTAACACGTGAATATGGGGTCAATACTACAACGTATAGACTCTATGTAGGAGATTCTTCCTTTTTGCCCTGGTCACCCCCAAACTTTTTGGAGAGATACTGGTGGTTACTGACTCTTGGCTGTGCCCTGGATACTGCTTACCAGTCCCAGGGCCAGTTCTCCTTCTAAAGTGGATATGCAAATTAGGCTAATTATCATTGACAGTATTAACCTACCTATAAGTCTCTAGTATATGGTAGGGCATGTAGGTTTAGGGACCCCAGCATAGGTAGTGCACCCATGAATGCACGGCTGAGGTGCCCAGTGTCATGTTAAAGGCAGGCCTGCCTTGCAGGCTACTTTTAAACTAAAGTTATATGCAAATTCGACTTTGGAATTAAAGTACTTCCAAAGTCTTAAACTACCTTATTTTTACATATATGTCACCCCTAAGGTGTGCCCTATTTGCCCCTATGGTTGGGTGCCATATAACTATAAGCAGGGACCTTATACAATTTGTTTTACAAGCCCTGTTGAGGTAAAATAGCCGAATTTGTTTTTCCCTCACTATAGTGAATGGCCTCCACAGGCTAAAATTGGGAGACTTAATTTTAATTAACAAAGTCCCCTTAAGTGTCGGATACATCAAGTTTGGTATCAAATTGATTGTTATAATAAATCCCACAACTTACAATTGTTGGATTTAATATAACTAGTTCAGGTAAAGAGTTTTAAACTCTACCTAAAAAGTTGCCAACTTCAGCTCTGTAGTGCCATTCTCTGATTGGCCAGCTTCTGGCAGCCTGGCCAGGCTGCCTTGATGAGGTGTGAAGTCGCCTGGGCTGAACACAAAGGATGTGCATGTGGGAAGAGAAGTACCTCAGAAGAATGGGAAGCAGGAAGGGGGAGGGCTGCCAAACTGGTCTTCAAAGGCAGGGAAGGACATTAGGAGCAACCCAGCACCTCCCTCACAACCTGCCACCCCAGAGAATTAGGTGCCCTCTTGATTAGATTAGGAGAGGGCAGGAGAGGGGTGTGTTTAGGATCTTTATCCACACCAATGGGTGGGCTCAGCCAGATGTAACCTTTAAAAGTCAGTTACAGCCATGATGGATTTTTGAAGGATGTTGCTCCCTGGGATAGATTTTTGCCACACTTCCCAGGAAGTGGTCATCACAGGAGGAAGGACCCTGCATCTGATTGGAGAACCAGAACCTCCCTGTTTTTCACCCAGGAGAAAGGATAAATATGGCAGAGCTGCACCCACATCTCAGATCCCTCCAAGGAAGAACATCAGGACTTCCTGTTTGCTACAGGTGAAAAAATGCTAACCAGAGTCCCCTGTCTCTGAACTGACCAGCTGGCCACTGTCCAGAGACCAATTTGGAATTTGAGCCAGGTGCATTCTGGGAGTTGTAGTCCGCACCCTCAAGGAGCAACTCAAAGCTTCTGGAACCTTGGGGTGAGCTGTGGACTCCAAAAGAAGCTTAAAAGACTTTCTGGAAGAAGATCCAGAAGTTTCGAGAAGATTGGAGAACTTTTTGGAAAAAGCTCCACGGCAACTCTAGCCAGCTTGCCTCAACCATGACCCGGCCTGACTTGTGGGCTCATCAATAAAAAAAAAAGTGACTACGGCCGAATGTAGGAAATTGATCAGGATCTCCCGCACAGTGTACCCGATGAGGGCTCCAGGGACGTCGGATCAAGATTTAGGTTTGCCCCGGTTGAAGAATTTTCATCTCGAAAAATCGTCTAAGTACGAATGTAGAAATCTTAGCCGAGGGCTCCCGCAACGCGTATCAGAGGAAGGGCTTTGGGGAGGCCGGATCAGACTGGCGATTTTGTCGCGCTGAAGAAAATCTTCAAGAAAATGACTAAGTCCAAAGGTGATCTTTTGACCGAGGCCTCCCGCTCCCTGTAGCCAAGCAGGGCTCCATCGCAGTCAGCCTTAAACTTTGACTTTGTCCCAGTCGACGTGCAACCAGATGACCAGATTGGTGCTATTCGTTTCTAAGCGCTAAAAAATATTAATTCTTTAAAAAATCATATCTCCGGTTCCCTTTATGCAATTTTATTCGTTTTGGTGTCATTTTAAAGATAAAAATATTTCCTATTTTTATAAATTGGTTTTGGATTTTTAAACTGTTTCCTGTGTTTTATTTAATTACTGTTTTGCGATAATTGAATGCTTTACACTTTGCCTCCTAAATTAAGCCTTGTTGCTCGTTGCCAAGCTACCAAAGGATGAGCTGGGGTTAATTTATTGAGAGCCAACTGAACCTAGTGGGGGTTAGTAAGCGCCTATTGCTAAGTGTAGCTACTTACCTGCCCTTACCAATAACTACGATGGAAGAGTGGAGAAGATCTTGGACCACACTACATCTGAGTCCAAATTTTTAGTTTATGTCTTGAAATGTCCCTGCAGGAAGCAAATATGTAGGTAGTACAAAAAGTAAATTAAAATTGAAGATTTTACAGCACTTACAAGCCATAGAAAACAGAGATCTCTCCTACCCGATGGCTAAACACTTTGGGGAAAAGCATAATGGAGATAATAAAGGACTCAGATATTTTGGAAAAAAGTACAGGAAAGTAGAGGAACAAAGAAGAGACAGAGAATCAACTCTGAGGAAAATGGAATCTCATTTGATAATACAGCTAGGGACGGAGACCTCTCATGGACACAATCTGGATATGGAGTTACATGTACATTTGTGAGACATATGCCCAGATTTGCACATTACCAATCATAAATATATATCCTGAAAGGAGGCATAAGGTAGAATGATGCATTTTGTAGAAGACAAATCAATGTCCATATGGTTTAATATTAAGGTAATCTTATGAGTGAATTTGTGATTGTCATTTTGCAATCCATATGAGATATTGATGACAGGTTTGATGTGCTGAGATTCACAACTGAAATATTTTTACATCTTGCATTTATTTGCACATTGCGTAGTTGCACATGTAATTATGCAAAGCTATTGGTTTTAAATTGGTATAACAACTCCGCGATTGTAGCAGTATTGGTATATGGTTCATCAGGAATTCACATACTTAATAATGTTTGCACTTTATAATCTTGTTGCACTTTAAACAACTGGTTTTGCATAGACATATAGGCCCTCATTACAACCCTGGCGGTCCAAGACCGCCAAGGCTGTTCTGGAGGAAGCACCGCCAACAGGCTGGCAGTGCTTCCCAGGGCATTATGACCGCAGCGGAAGCGCCGCGGTTGAACCGCCGGGGCCAACGGTTTCCCACCACAATGGCCCTGCGGTTGTAATCCGCCAGGGCAGCGCTGCTTGCAGCGCATCCCGGGGGATTATGAGTCCCCCTACCGCCAGCCTTTTCCTGGCTGGTGGTAAGGGGAGGCGCAGGGCCCCTGGAGGGCCCTGCACTGCCCATGCCACTGGCATGGGCAGTGCAGGGGCCCCCTTCCACGGCCCTGTGCAGCTTTTCACTGTCTGCTATGCAGACAGTGAAAAGCGCGACAGGTGCAACTGCACCCGTCGCACGGCCGCAACACCGCCGGCTCCATTTGGAGCCGGCTCCTGTGTTGCGGCCGAGATCCCCGCTGGGCCGGTGGGCGGAAACTAGGTTTCCGCCCGCTGGCCCGGCGGGGATCTCCAAATGGCCGCGGCGGAGGTGCAGCCGCATTGGCGGCCGCCCGGCGGTCTGATCTTGGCGTAATGAGGTGTCTCATCGTAATGAGGGCCATAGTCCTTTGTAAGCCAATTAATGGCAGATGTCAGTGATTGCTTAGGATATTTAAAATGTTCATACTTGAGAGAATTTTATTGATGAATATATTTCTGTCATTTTGTGGCTGTAGGGAGTAGCGAATAGGAGATGATTACATGAGATATATGTAATCATGGTATGTTTACATTTTGCGTATTTGCACAATTCCTGGGAGTTTGCACATAGATCTGATGTGTAATGATTAGGTTGGTACCCACATAAAACTTTATACCTCCTGCAGATACTTGCATATGTCAAGAAAAGAGCTTTGCAGTTTAACTGAACGTCCTGCATATGATAGCTCTTTTGAGAGTTATTGAAAAATATATATTAACGGGTGCGTATGATATTCATGATGTTTGCACTTTAAAGAATGTAGGGTTGAGATCTTGCATAGTGAACAAATTGAGCACTTCATTAAAATATATCAATAACCTGCTTCTTTAAATACTGTCTCTCTATCATGAACTTACAAAATGCATTTTGCACTTTGTAGAGTCTAGAAGTTAAGATCAATGAGTATAGACAAACAGAGGCAATCATAGGACAGCCTTTCCATAATATGTACATCTCCTTTTCCTTCAAGTTTATTTTGTATGGATTGTGTACTTTACCAAGATAAATGACAAAAAGAAAAATAATATATGATAATGTGAGCCTGGAATTTGAATATGACGTTTTGAATTAGCATCCTGCTTTAAATTGATCTGAGTGTACTTTACAGTGGTTGTTATAAATATGGAGCTGGATCCATGCCATCAAGGAGAACAGGCATGCACGTTCTAGTCTTTAATTTAGAGGGATGAAGGACTGCATTATGTGGGCACTTTAAATGAGTCTGTCTGTAAAATAGAACTCTATTGTCCAGTCGAAGGCATAATGCCGAAACACGTCAATATGTTTTTTTTCTTTTTGCACAGCACTTGTGACAAGCAATTTAATTTAATAAATTAAATAAAACAACATTGGTGTGGTGAATCCGGTTTCCAGCTCAGTGATTTTTGGGATGGATGCATGTAAACTCTCTCTCTCTAGCTCTCTGTATATATATATATATATATATATATATATATATATATATATATACAGGGACAAGCCTATAAGGTTATATGAACATTCCAAACTACTTTTGAAAATGTTGAGATTTTGTTTGGAGAATAATTTATTTTTGTTTGAGGGTCAATCGTGCAGACAGGTCACAGGAACTGCGATGGGTGTTCCTTTTGCTCCAAGTTATGCCTGTCTTTTCATGGGGTGGTGGGAGACACAACATCTAATATTGGACGAAAATGAAAAATGGTCTAAACAAATTATTTTCTGGACAAGTTATATTGATGATATTTTTGTAATATGGGATGGTCCACAGGTAATGTTGCATAACTTTTTGGATTGGATATCTAACAATGAGTTTAATTTTAGTTTTAAAGACAAAACACACAGGCAAACTATGGAATTTTTGGATGTAGTGGTCACAGTGGAACGGGGTACTCTTCAGACTAGTCTTTTTAGGAAACATATGGCAGGGAACAGTATCTTACATGCCCGTAGCCATCATCCACCTAAACTAAAGTGGAGTATCCCTTATTCGGAAATACTTAGAGCTAAAAGAAATTCCAGCTCGTCCCAGAGTTTCCAGCAGGAACAGATGAACATGATAGTGAGATTTAAATCCAGGGGATACCCAACAAAGGTTATCAAGGATGCCTGCCAGATGGTGGCAAGGGTCAAAGCGTGAGTCTACTGGTTCCCAAAGGCAAGAAGAGAAATGAGAATACCCTAAGATGTATCACCATGTATAGTGCCTATTCGGATCAAGTGATGAAAATGTTAAAACAATATTGGCATTTTGTAAGAACAGACAGGTGATTGGAAAAATTGTGAGTCCTTACCCAAGAATAACATACAGGAAAAAAGCTCCCTGCAGGACATTTGGTACACAGTTATTGGAATAGGAATAGAGAGACTTTCTTAGGTAGTCAACAGGGCTTTTACAAATGTGCCAGATGTAAAGCTTGCAAAAATAGTGTGACTTGTAAAACGTATACGTTACCTACGGGTAAAGAAGTTAAGATAAAAAAATTCTTAAATTGTAATTCTGATTTTGCAATATATGTAATTTGTTGCCCATGTTGGCTCCGATATGTGGGGAGTACAATTTTTCCAATGAAAAAAAACATCTTGGAACATTGGCGAACAATTAGAAATAATGATGTGAACTATCCGGTGGCACGCCATTGTGGCCAGTTACCTGGAGGGCAAATTGATAAAATGTTGTTTTTTGGAATTGACAGGATGCTGCTGACCGAGAGGAGGTGACAAGGAACGGATTCTTAGAAAAATTAAATCAGAGTACATAATTAGATTAAAGAGTAGAGATCTATGGGGATTGAAATAGGATGAGGAACTTTATGCTCATGTTGGTTAAATTGGATAATTTGCCAATAAGTCCCAGTAACTTTACTATATTTTGTATTGGGTTTTCTGAAACCACGCGATTACAGGTGGCTTACATCACAGTAGTTGGGTCGTACCCCCAAGGATATTTATAATGTTATGACTTCATATTAATGTACCAATTTCAAAAGAAATGATTTTGTTTAAATGATGGAATGGCATAATAATATTGATTGCAGAAATGGATAATATGTAATGAATAATGCACCAATTTTAAATAGAATTATTATTGATTATATGACAGGATGGGACAATACTGTGGGCCACTGGGCATCTCATTTGTTGATATTAATGATGGAAATTGGATTGCTTTAAATAAGGGTAACACCTATATTACAATAATAGGATGGTACAAGGTACTAATAGGTTAATTTGATTAGGAAACGGAGCAATGTAAAATTAGGAGTAACAACAAAATGAACATCCATTTGGTTATATCCAGATTTGGTTGTTCTTGAATACTATGATGGATTTGTATAGTATTTCTTTGGCATTTATATTTATTTTATGTTTAGTAAACCAAACAGCCTCTGTAAAACAATTGGGCTAGGAAGAAGACTGTAATAGTTGAAACGCATAGTCGTCGATGTAAGCTCATATATTGCTACTAAAAAGCTATTAAAGAACTACTGGAGTTGTCTGGAGTGCTGGCGTTCTATTTTCAACAATTTGTGATATATATATATGTATATACATATAAATATATATATATATATATATATATATATATATATATATATATATATATATACATATATAGAGCCAAGAACGTGCGTGATACACTCACGCCCGAGCGTAGTTATATACACAAAGATGCCACTCTAAACAGCTTAGCAAACAGTATCCCTTTTTCCAAATGATGCAACTTGGCTGCTGAACTCATTGTCAACAAGTTTTGACTTTCAGAGCCTTGGTCATGACACGGACATGCCGTACTTATCGCTATTTCAACCAAACATAATTTCATTGTCACAAATAATGGACTAATCACCCTAAGGTAAACACTGCACCATTTTTAAATGTTGCAAATGAAATTCCAATGCATAATATGAAAACAAATATTTTGCCATAATTGTCACTTATGCACTTTCCATGTGAGTATTGAACATACAATCTGTGTGTTCTGCAAATAAGATTCTTGGCGATAATTGAGTACATTACCACAACATTACTGATCATTCCCTGGGTGTTGCTCCAGTGGGCCATGTAACTGAATATTTCAACAATGAATTGAGAATTCAACTGAAAAACAATTGAAAAATCTGATTCATGTCCACCCTAATTATGCCCCAGTGGGATTGTTTGAAAAACGTCAAATAAAACATTTGTAAATCCACAATGTTGCAGTTTTGCCCATCTGCCAATCCAAAAACAAAATCAGAAAAACACAAAATATGGACTTCCCCTTCAGAGAGTAGAATAATAGCTCTTTTGCACATGGTGTGTATGATGGCAAACCATGATATCTTCACAATTAATCATAAAAGAAGAAAATATCCAAAACAATTGCTACGTAAAAATAAAACCAGTGTCTTAAGAAAGGCAAAAAGAGGCAAGAAGTAACATACTATGTCACAATTCACAGATACATGTATATCTCTTCATCCGTGTTAGGCCCACTGGGTTCTTTAGTGTCCATTTTAAGGATGTATCTACATTCTAACTGTCACAAAGCTTTTTCCCTGTCACCTCCCCTCCAGGGCTTCCTAATACAATCAACAATCAATAGCACTGAATGTCATACATCCTGAGTCACTGTTATAAAAATTCTTGAAATTCCTGGCTACTGAGTAGGCATCATCCTGTTTTTTTACAGATTTCAATTGCTGTAAAATTCTCTTGTGTTCTGGCAGTATTGTACTGCTTATGTATTTCTTGAGGCAGGGACATTCTAATATATCCACCACATACTCTGTTTTGCAGTTTAATGCTTGTTCGATTTAAATATTCCCCCTATATTACACAATCTGTATCATATTTTTACCATGCTGACAGGCTTTGCATTTGCCACATCTTTTGAAGCCGTCACTAGGCTTCATCCACTGTGCCTTGTTAGTGCACACATAGTTCTGTACCAGGATGTCTTTCATGGACCGTGCCTTCCTCTATGTAACCATCACAGATTTCTCTGTGAATCACTGGGTCTTCCCCAGTGATGAGACAGTGCTTCTGGGATAGACGCCATATCCTATTTTGCTGTACACTGTACATGGTAATAAATTGACATTTCTCATCAGCTTCTTGGTGCCTTTTTGATGCCCAAATAGTAACTTGTCTCTCTCCTGCCCAGCCACCCTGTGTATAGTGTTCTGTAATGTTTCCTCATCGCATCCTCTGGCTCATGATCTGATGATTGTATCTTCTTTTGCCTTTTCAAAAGCCACACTGGAGCTACAAATTAGTTTCAACCTAAGCAGCCCCCCATACGTTATACTGTTCTTCAAAGGTACAGGGTGTGCGCTAGTGGCACGCAAGATAGAGTTCCATGCAATTTCCTTTCTTAACACTGTGCGAGTAATTTGAAAATGTACTACTTACACCAAGTCAATCCACACACAAATCACTTCTTCGACTAGTGAAGGTTAAATTCAAGTCATTAACATTGATTTGTTTAACAAATTCATCAGCTGATTCACAGCTCCCTTTCCACAGTATAAACAGGTCATCTCTATATCTGACCCATATCACAATGTATGGGGATCAATGCTGTAGTTCTGTACCATGTAGTACATACTCCTTCCACCAGCACATATGCAGATTCACATAGCTGGGTTCAAAGCAGGTACCTATTGCTGTTCTTTGCATTTGTTGATGCAATTCACCATTGAACAAAAAAATGTAACATGACAGACACCACTGAATCATTTGAAACAACATCTTGTTATGGGTGTAAAACCTGATAGGCCTAGATTTCAAAAAGTGTCCCACTACTCTTAGATCATCTTCATGATTAATACTCCTGTACAGGAAAGTCACATCCAAACACATCATTACAAAAGTATCCTCCCACTGTATGTCAGAAATGTGTCTTAAAAAGTCAGAGGTGTCTTGTACCTAAGAAGGGAGGCTCTTAACCAAAGGCTGCAAGAAGTAGTCTATATACTTGGATACATTCTCAAACAACCTGTTAATGGCAAATATAATAGGCTTGCCTGGGGGACAAACCTCATTCTTGTGTATTTTAGGCATCAAATTCAAAATTGGTAACTTGGACTCAAACACTTTGAAGAAGTTATAGAAGTTATACTCATCCAGATTCAATAACTCTTCCTCATGCCATCTCTTTAAATCTCCCTAAAACCTCTCTTTCATACTTTATAGTCTGCTTTGGTAATCCTTTAATAACAGCTTGTATCATTCAACTGTGTGTATGCTTCCCTTAGGTACATGCCCTTAAACCACAGCACCACATTGCCCCCCTTATCAGAGTTTCTAACAACACATTCATTAGTACTTGCCAATTTGTCCATTACACTATTAAATTTAACCACTTGTGGTGTTAATGCCTGTATATTTCTCATCCCTTGTCATCTCAATTACTTGAGTACCCGTATCATATTTTCTATGGATGTGTACATGTTATCATGAGGCATATCCAGAACAAATTGTGATTTAGGTTTAAATTGGGCATCAGCTTCTTGGTCTCCTATTATATGTGGTTCTTTTAAAATGTCAGTGTCCATCAATTGGGATAATTCACCCTCTTCCCCATGTTCCAATTCTAAAAGATCTTTTATCAACTCCACATTAGAGGCCAACAGGTTACTGTGCATCAAAAAAGTAGTTCTCTTCTCTTTCGACTCTTACGTATTTTAAAATATTTTTTGAGTTTAGGTTTTCTAGCAAACAATTACAAGTCTATCCTACTAAGCTCATAGTTGAATGGGGCACTGGGGTTAAAGGAAAGTCCTAAAGAGAATATATCTTTCTCATCATCTGATAAAGAACTATGAGTTAAATTAATTACTGTGCTTTCTTGGCTAACTTCTTGGAGAAACTCTGTGTCGTCATCCCTGTGGGGTTGTCTCCTCCTCTTTCCCTGCCCCCATGCCTTTGTTACCTCCTCCTTTCCTTTGCTGCTTTGGTGGAGGGTTTATCAGGTGACCTAATATTAAAAAATGAAACTCATCTTGGACTTTGGTGAATGCTCCTGCTAATGTTATGCTCCCTTCTCAATCAGACTCAGAGCCGGTGTCCGAGCTAGGATCACTCAATGATAAATCGTGCCTCAATTGGTTTACTTCTCCCATATGTTGTCTCCTAATGTTGTCAAAGCACTTAGAGAACGTGTAAATCTGCCCATTTTCATAATCTCTTTTATCTTGCTGGTACTTGTGGGCTTTATTTATTTTTATAGATTCTTCACATTTCACCACTTTCTAATTTCTCCTTTAAATGTTTCTACTATATCCATATCAGTATGTCTTTAAAGTTGTTCATTGACCTACTTAATATGGGCCTTAAATGTATTGCAGTCTATTGTAGCATATTTCACTAGGAGAATCATTATCTTTTTAGAACTTTCCTCATGAAGTTCTGCCCACTCCTTTATTAATTCAGGATGGGGGTTCTCATATGTGGACATAATCATAATTCTGAAGCCTCTTGGAACACTGCCCTCATCCATATATCTCGTTAAGGATTAGATTTCCCACCACTTTGATATTTCTTGTTTGGTTAGTCTCTCTAATTTGTGCAGCAGACTTTGTAAGTCATTAGTATTCAAATTACAGGCACCAGTCTGAGCCAGAACATGCTCAATTTTCTCCTTGGGATCATCACAGAAAATACATTCCGCTGCTTTAGGGATTAGGGTGGGTATGGGTTTTGGGTGGTAAGGGAATTTTTAGGCTTTAGCATGGAAATGGGTTTTTGGGTGGTAATGGAATTTTTAGGTTTTAGGGTTCGTATTGGTTTTTGGGCGGTAAGAGAATTTTTAGGGTTTAGGGTGGGTATGGGGTTTTGAGTGGTAAAGGAAATTTGAGATATTAGTGAGGGAATGAGTTTTTGGGTGGCAAGGAATGTTTAGTTGAGGGTGGGTATGGGTTTTTGGGTGGTAAGGGAATTTTTAGGGTGTAGAGTGGGTATAGGTTTTTGGGTTGTGAGAGAATTTCTAGAGATTAGGGTGGGTATGTGTTTCTCAATGGTAAGGAAATTTCTAGTGTATAGGGTGGGTATGGGGTTTTGGGTGGAAAAGGGAATTCTTTGGTTTTAGGGTGGGTATGGGCTTTTGGGTGGGAAGGGAATTTTAGGGTTTAGAGTGATGAGTTTTTGGGTGGTAAGGGATTTTTTAGGTTTAGGGTCTATATGGGTTTTTGGGCGGTAAAATAATTTTTAGCTTTTAAGGAGGGTATGGGATTTTGGGTGGCAAGGTAATTTTTCTGGGTTTTGGGTAAGTATGGGTTTTGGGGTGATAAGGGAATGTTAGGATTTAGAGTGGGTATGGGTTTTAGGGTGGTAAGGACACTTTTAGCGTTTAAAGTGGGTATGGACTGTTGGGTGGTAAGGGATTTTTTAAGTTTTAGAGTGGGTATGGGCTTTTGAGTGGTAAGAGAATTTTTGGGTTTAGGGTGGGTATGGGTTTTTGGGTGGTAAGGGAATTTTTAGTTTTTAGGGTGGGTATGTGTTTTTGGGTGGTAGGGTAATTTTTTGGGTTTAGTGTGGGTATGAATTTTTGGGTGGTAGGAGATTTTTTAGGTTTTAGGTTGGGTATGTGTTTTTGGGTAGTAAGGGAATTTTTAGGGTTTAGTGTGGGTATAGATTTTTGGGTGGTAGAGGATTTTTTAGGTTTAGGGTGGGTATGGATTTTTGAGTGTCAAGGGAATTTTTAAGGTTATGGGTGGGTATGGGTTTTTGGGTGGTAAGGGAATTTTAGGGTGGGAAGGAATTTTTCTTTAGTGTTCAGGGGATGTTGGTTATATATAAACACGCATATATAAATAAAAATAATAAATAATATGTATTTATATTGTTGAAATATAAATATATATAAATGTATACCTTTACCATAGAAGCCTTTCCACAAAAAAGTATTTTACAGGTAAAAATAAACTCATTTTATTTATCTATCTATCTATCTATCTATCTATCTATCTATCTATCTATCTATCTATCTATCTATCTATCTATCTATCTATATAGGGGTGTAGACTTCCTTGTTAAATACTTACATTTCTGTGGTAAAGCCAGAATCGTTGTAATAAATTTTGTTGTAAAAGCCTTTCATTGGAAAGGCATTTTCGTTATAACGCTTGTGTTATAAATCTCTTTGTGTAATGGTATTCAGGATTCCATCATACATCCGCATTGCAGGGGTCACCCGTCAACTTAATAATAATCATGATAACATGACATCTTTCTCAAATTTCTATCACATGATGTGTTTGCAGGAATCATGAGAAAGCTAAAGTTTCAATTTGTCGAACTTTACAACATTTGAGAAAAAGGCGACAAAGGTAAAACTTAATTTGTCCATTTGGTAGATAAATCACATTAGTAAACTGTAACTTTGACTTCAGATCAAACAACTTCTAATCTTTACTAGCTGAAATAGTGAGGAATTCCTTTACAGAACAATTACTCATTGTGAAAATGTGTTTGCCTCCATTATTGACTGATCAAGCTTAACATGTCATAACACCTTTCCTCGTATCATGACTGGGGACTTTAACAGGGAGCTGCTTGAGCTATTCCCCAGTTTCTATGCTTGTGATGATGGACCAATGGAGCTCCGAATATCTCTCCATCAGTTTTTTAAGGAAGTGATCGTTGTAAACAAATAAATTTAGAATTCTGAAACACCACTTACTAGAATTAAGCTTTTGCTGCCTCAGTGGCCGTTTTCCAAATGATCCACCAGATCTTTTCCACAGCAAAAGCAGCCTCTGTCATTGATTTCGCCCTATTGCACATCTCAAATTTTGGCATCCGATATAACAATGAAGTTGCAGTAAGAAGGGAAAGCCACATCCCCAGTTGATCACTCCAAAATAGTTTTATTCCTGTTTTAAGGTACTTCCAACCCTCATGAGTGAGTCATTAGCTGTGAACAACAAGAAAATAGTACGGATGTGCAAATTACCAGAAGTGTCACAGGGTAACAACCTGAAGCTGATCAAAAAACTAGAGAACCATAAAAAAATCTAATATTTATGACTAGACCTGGACCAAGACTTGGGAAAACGTAGTAAAACAGTTTTTGATCACCTTTCAACCTTAAATAACAGATCAAGGATCATTCCTCCCATGAGCTCAGGTCACAGTCAATTGATTTGTCAAATTTCTAGTTTGAAAAGATACTATAGGAAATCCATGAGACATCTACTTATAACCCTGAAATGTGCACAGCGCACCAGTTCCATCAAGCACCTCAATCAAATTAGAATGTAGAATCTCCATTAAGAGCATAAAACGCAATGAACTTGACAAATGATGGGCCTAGCTCCATACAGCAATTGTTACAAAGGATGCAAAACAATTTTGATGTTTAATTGAGACTGGAACTGCTTCCTATAGGTCTGTAACAGACAATTACATCCCTTTTGAAACTTGGGGAAAATCGTCCAAAGACTCACTTTTCTAGTTTAGTCAAATCTCGCCATATTACAATACCATTTGATATGTCTACAATGGCACAGACATTTCGGACGATATAACTTTGCGAGTAATACAATGCAGGAATTCTCAAACTCCTGGTCCCAACAGGATTCCTATAGCAATGAAGAAGCCTGATTCATTATTGTGGAGCCCCATATTAAAGCCTGTTTAACAAACATGTCCTGTCCTCTGGTTAGGTACTTGCTTCTTGTCAAGGATCCTTAATTCAGCATTTTCATAAAAAAGGACCCAGAAGCGACCCAGACAATATCTGCCTTTAGCCCTTTCAGATGCAGAAGATAAATTAGTTGCAAAATATCTACTGCCTCTTCTATAGGACTGGGTAACGACAACAATGGAGATTTTCTTAGCTTTAGTGAAGGAAAGTCTTGATTTTATTAAAACACGGAGGCGAGTATTATGCTTATCTTCTCTTGCTTTAATTCAAATAGCAGCCAAGAAACTACAAATCCCAGCAAACCCCGCTGGGAAACTACAATAACGAATATGTCATACAATATGTCATAGAGTATGTAACCAATCAGATGCACAGAGGGGTATAAACATATTGGCTGATAGCAACAAGTCCTCTTTTCTTGTAGAGCAGTTAAGATAGTCTGAATAAAGGTATTATCAACAACAAAATAATACATGCCAATATGAATGAAAATAGAGCCTCCAAACGATAGACAACATGAATAGTCTTTTGATCCAAATTGGGAATGAAGAGGTCTTGGAATAGAGTCGTTTCATGAGTCGGAGAAGATGCCGCTTGCGGAGTATCCTGGTAGGATGAAGGCAGGATCTTAAGTTGACTGGTTGGTAGTGGAAGTTGTACCTAATGAGAATAAAGGGAGGGTTAATAATGGACCCAAAGCGGTGGGATAATACTCGCCTCCGTGTTTTAATAAAATCAAGACTTTCCTTCACTAAAGCTAAGAAAATCTCCATTTTATTACAAGCACAGAGGCTCCTATTATGCTTAGTTCAAAGCATAGAAATTATTGAATTAGCTACATGGGATACAGGCTTGCAATAAAAGGTTCTAAAAGTTGAGACATTTGACCAATCAGCGGACTTGAGGATGTCCCCTAAGCTCAAACCTGTCCAAAAGGCTTTGGAAGCCATAGCTCCTCTGGTAGAATGGGCACCGAAAATGGAGGTGTTAATGCCAGCCAATTCCATCATCCATTTCACCCATCGTGCTAAAGTAGTGGAAGTTACAGGTTTATGAGGGGGTCTGAAAGAGACGAGGAGTTGAGCTTCAGAAGACTTCCTCAAATCCTTGGTTCTAAAAATGTATTCCTTCAAGCAATTTCCTACACATAAGTTAACATGCTCAGGAAAGTAAGGATAAAAAAACAGACATTAAATTAGTTTTTGTTCGTTTTTGTACCTGAAAGAAAACACCTTGAGGGGTATACTGAACTGAGGTCACATCTAGAGCTCTAACATCAGAAATACGTTTTAGAGACACCAGACAAAGAAGCATGGTTAATTTAGCAGAAAGCAACTTTAGAGATAAAAGGGAATTAGGCGGTTGAGATAAGAAAAATCGTAGCATTACATTAACATCCCACATGAAATTGTACTTCGGTAAAGGAGGTTTGGTAAAACGGATTCCTTTCAATAAACGACAAATCAGAGGATGTTCACCGACAGGTTTATTGTTTACTCTGTCATGTTCCGCTGAAATAGCCGACCTGTACATGTTGACCGTTCTGAAGGCCTTTCCTTGGGCTGCCAAGGAAGCTAAAAAATTTACAACTAGGACTACATCTGCTGAAAAGGGATTGGCACCCCTGAGCAGACACCAATTATGCCAGACAGACCATGCTGACTTGTAAGCTTTGGTTGTGCCAGGAGCCCAGGCCTGTCGTATGAAGCTTGCAGCTTCCTGCGAAATTCCTGGGGTTCTCCAGGCAGACCCGAAACCATCCAAGAAACTAGCTGAAGGGATTGACTGATTATTAGGTCGTGGGGATGACCTTGAGGATTCAATAATAGAGATGGGAAACTTGGAAGAAGAACGGGGAGATCTATAAGTAGCTCGAGGGCTAACGGGAACCAAGGCTGACCTTGCCAGAGGGGGGTAATCAAGAGGATTCTGGTGGATTGACGGCGAACCTGCGCCAAAACCCTGGAAATCATTATGAAAGGAGGAAAAGCATAGTTGATTTGATTGGACCAGTCCTGTTGGAAAGCATTGGTAGCCAAAGCCTGGGGGTCTGGACGCCAGCTGTAGTACCGAGGGATCTGGCTGTTTAAACGAGAAGCAAAAAGATCGACCGAGAAGGGACCGAATTTGGAAGAAAGAGAGTTGAATACTGAGGGGTGAAGACGCCAATCGCTCGAATCTTGGAGATATCTGGAACACCAATCTGCGATTGTGTTCATCTCTCCTGGAAGATACTCTGCTCGAAGCGAAATCTGATTTTGGAGACAGAATTCCCATAGGCTCTTTGCTAGCTCGGCCAGGGGTTTTGACCGAGTACCTCCAAGATGATTTATGTAACGAACCGCAGAAAGGTTGTCCATCCGGAGGAGAATAGAACAGCTTACCCTGTCTTTGGCGAAGGTTTGGATCGCAAAGGAACCTGCAAGAATCTCTAAACAATTTATGTGCAGATATGACTCCTCTCTTGACCATAAACCTCCAGTCGAGAACTGAGCGCATCTTGCGCCCCAACCAGTCCGACTTGCATCGGATTCTAAAACAAGATCTGGTGCTGTAGAGAATATTGCCCGGCCATTCCAAGCATCTAGATGATCGAGCCACCATTGAAGTTCGATCCGGGATTCGTGATCCAGCAAGATTAGGTCTTCGTAAGTAAAGCCCTCTCTCAGATGTCGGATTTTTAGACGCTGGAGTGCTCGATAATGAAGGGGACCTGGAAATATAGCTTGAATGGATGATGCTAACAGACCAATTATCCGGGCGAGACCTTTGATCGTAAGTTGTGATTTGCTGAGAACTAAGTGTATTTCTTTCTTGATATGGGAAATTTTTTGGGCCGGAAGATGAAGAGTAGCCTTGATAGAGTCTACGAGAAACCCCAAGAATTCCATGTGATGAGATGGAATGAGGTTGGATTTGTCGTTGTTTATCAGAAAACCTAACTCTTGAAGAAGAGAAACTAACATGTCCACATGTTGTATGAGAGTGGATCTGTCCTGGTGAAGGATTAGGAAGTCGTCTAAGTATACGATAATTCTGACTCCCTGAGCTCGTAGATGAGTTATGACTGGTTTCAACACCTTGGTAAAGCACCAAGGAGCCGAGGAGAGGCCAAATGGAAGACATGTAAATCGATAAAATTGGCCGTTCCACTGAAATTGTAGAAACTTCCTGAAGGAGTAATGAATGGGAATGGAAAGGTATGCATCCTGTAGGTCTAAGCGGACCATCCAATCGTTTGTTAACAACGAATCTCGGAGATGGAGAATAGATTCCATCTTGAAATGGTGATAAACGACAAAATTGTTGAACAATTTGAGGTTTATCACAGGACGAAATTTCTTGTTCTTCTTTTGTACGAGAAACAAAGTGCTTGTAAAGCCTGAAGGGTGAGGAGCGCATGGCTCTATCGCATGCTTGAGGAGTAAAGAATGAACCTCGCGAGAAAGAAAAGTGTTTTGCTGTTCGGAAAACTTTAAGGGTTTTGGATGATGATGTTGGAAAGGAATCGAGTAGAGTTCTATGTGATATCCTGAAATTGTCTGCAGGACCCAAGGATCTGCGGTTAGAGACCGCCAATTTGTCACAAACAAAGCCGTCCGGCCTCCCACCAACAATGAGCCACAAGGAGGAACGCTTACCTGCGTTTTGGGAGCCTCTGGACCTGAAGCCACGTCTGAAGGAGCGATACCTTTGTGGATAGAACTGTGGCTTGTACTCCTGAGGGTATGAAGAGGAGCCTCTGGTCTGATTGACCGCACCCCTCTGGGTGTAGCGGCCGGCAAAGCGGCTCCTGCCTTTGCCGGCTCTTCCAAAAACACGGGAGTGAAAGATTTTGTTCATGGAAGACTGCGCCTTGTCCATTGAAGCAAAAGTTTCAACATACTTGCTGAGTTCTTTGAGGAAAGAGTCTCCAAACAGCAAACCGTTGGCTTCTGGACCCGTCTCCTTGGTTGCGAGAGAATTGAGTTTAGGGTCGATTTTAAGGAGTAGACTCTTCCGCCTTTCCTGTGCCATAGAGGCGTTAGCATTTCCAAGAAGACATATCGCCCTTTGGGCCCAATTAGAGAGTACAACCGGATCCACTTTGTTGCCCTCCATTCTAGCCTCTTCTGCTAGATCCAAAATTCTAGTGAGTGGACCGGAGATATCCAGCAGCCTGTCCTGACAGTTGGTCCAGGCTCTGTCCACACCTTTTTTGGGATCTTTCCCAAATTTTGTGAAAAACATTATGATATTTGGATCAATGGCCGGAGTATTAGTGATGTTGTTCGGTAGTGAAGGCCTGGGGCACTCAGATTTGAGTCTGTTACGTACCAGTTTCTCTAGAGGTTGACGTAAGTTCTTAAGTACGTATTCTGATACATGATCACAGGGAGTCCATTCAGTGGAATTTGGGTGACGGATAAGGGATGGGTCAAACATCGGTTGGCCCGCGAAGTCCACTAAGGTATTTTTTAATTTTGTTTGAGAAGACTCTCCCAGTTGACTCAGAGAAGTTTTACGCCTCTTCTCCGTAGGCCCTGGCCAGATCATTATGTCTGGATCCTCCTTATCCGAATCTTTATCCGAATCTGAATCACCCATGTCATCATCAGTATCTCCCAGATTAGTGATCTGTATAGGAAAGGAAGTGCTAGGGGTGGAAGCCTGGTTAGAAACTTTTTTAGCCGGAGAGTCGGAGTCATCCTGAGCCTTGTCTGCCTTTCTTTTTTTTGGATTTAGAAGGCGAGGCTGAAGAGATTAACTTTCTAATAGAGGCCTCAAATGTTTTAGAAACCCCCGAGATTGAAGCAGAAACCGCTTTCTGGACCGAATCTTTAATAAAAGAGTCCAAATCTTCCTTGAATTGCTGAGCGTCATCCTCTTCTGAGTAATTTTCCATATTCAGAGGAAAAAAATTGTAAATATGATATTCCGAATAAATAACTAAAATTTCCCTTTCAACAGGTTAAATAAATAAATGAAAGAACCAACCGTGAAATAAAGTGCTTGTATTGAGAAAAAACGGTGTTTGACAAGCCCAGTAGAGTGCACTATGACGATGTCGTAGAGGTTTAAAACCGTTCCAAACGTAAAGGCGCGACCGCAGCCAAAGAAAAGGACGAAGAAACTTGAGCCAAAGGAGCGCTGCCGAACGCGTGTACGCTGAAGCAATGCCGCGGAGAACAGCCGGCAAGCCTCAGCTGAAGAGAAAAAACAGCTGATCTGACGCGCGTTCAGCTGTCAGAAGCTCCGTCCGCTCGCTTGAGAGGAATGCGGCGGATAGAGCGTGCGCGCGCGCCCCAGGCGTTCAAGTTAGAACGTTGGGGCGCGAAGCGAAGGGAAAGGAATTTCCCAAATATTCAGGAGAAAACGGAATGATACGGAATATAAGAAGACAAAAACAACATACATTAAGTGGAAACCTCGAACAAACTATGCCCAGGTTAAATATATACACGCAAAACGAACATTAATAAATGAGTAGAAGATAGTACTTATCTTGACTGCTAGCAGCAAGAAAAGAGGACTTGTTGCTATCAGCCAATATGTTTATACCCCTCTGTGCATCTGATTGGTTACATACTCTATGACATATTGTATGACATATTCGTTATTGTAGTTTCCCAGCGGGGTTTGCTGGGATTTGTAGTTTCTTGGCTGCTATTTGAATTAAAGCAAGAGAAGATAAGCATAATAGGAGCCTCGGTGCTTGTAATAAAATCTCTTGCCAATATTTCATACAGGCTTCAGATCTGAATGTTCGACAATAGACAACATAATGGCACTAACACTTCTTACAGGTAAGGTGTTGAGCCATAATAGATCACTATATGTCTGCAAAAAAATCACATATGAGTATGTTGTCAAACTGTGATCTCAGCAGGAACCAGATAATAACTATATAAATGTAAGTATAGTAAAGGAACTTCAAAAGAGCTCACCCCCTTTGAAACTTACAACAGCAAATGGCATCTGAAAATACTGAAAAACTCAATAAAACTCTGGATAAAGCCAATTGTCTCTAGCATCATTAACCATCCGGCTAGCAAAACATGTATCTCGTTTTTGTATCTACTTTGTAGATTAATCAGCCTTTTTTGATAAAGTAAACCGGAATGTTCTATGGTCTAAACTCGTTGAACTTGGCATTGATGCTCACCTGTTACACCTGGCAATGTTGGTACATTCCAAAACCTGGCTTCAAGTCAAAATTTCAGGCAAACCAGCCATTTCTTCCAAGGTCACAATAGAAAACGAACTGAAGCAAGGCTGCATCCTTGTCCAACTCCTTTTCTCTATTTATATTTCTGACATAGATTCTTATATTCACAGACCCGTTTTCTTCCTCCAAAACTGGGAACTTGCCTGATTAGCCACTTAGCATATGCCGATGTCCTTGATATTTGGTCACAAACCCAAATAAACCTTCAGAGTCAGCTTATGACATTGAATGAACTTAATCAGAAAAATGGTTTGTCAGTTAATATCGCAAATACAAAACTTATTTTTTTGGAAAGACGACAAGGAAATTTAACTGGAAACTTGGCCAACAATCAGTTGAAACCGCAGATATCTATGATTAGCTAGGCTTCACCTTTGATACAAAGCTGATCCCTCTTCATCACCTGGATAACTAAAAATCAATCTTGTCCGTGCTAACTAAAGCTTTGAAAAGTTTTGCACAATTATACGGCCGTTGTGCTATTAGTCTGACCATTAATGCTCTAAACGTGAAGCTTGTTCCAGCTCTGTCATATGCTTCTGTAGCATTCAATGTCAAAACTTGGGCACACTGGAAATCATTTACATACAAAATGTAAGATCACAATTCAACATTTGCATCACAACTCTTCATGCTATGATTTGCCTCAAGCTACATCTTTCATATATGAAATCTCTTTATCTCAAAAAATCAATTACTTTTGTGACTGTGAGATGTGAAATGAAGATTCTATGAGGGGCACGATTTACCAAGATCCTGTTCCTGAACCCATCTAGCCCTTCCCCACTTTCAATTAATGTATTTTCTGCTCACTCATGGAAAACAGTTTCCCACCGGTTTGATCTACTGAAAATGTCATAAGCCAACCATAAACATGTTATTAGAAAAGGTCTACATAAGTCATTGAGAATGAAGGATTCGGTGAACGTGTTCCAGTGCAAGCATGCAAGATATCTCCCGGAGTCCTGTTTTCAGCCTAGGCAGCAGTACATCCACTCAAAGCCGGAGACTGTAGCACAACAAAAATCTTCCTGAAACAGTTTGAGGGCACTTGGAACACCATGCATCCCCAAATTACCTGCAGGCTCTGTAATAACACGGACGAATCTCATGAACATATTTTATGTCTGTGCCCTGACTTACATAACGTGCAAACCAAACACTCGCTTAGCACCTTTCAGGAAGCTTTTGCTTTGAACAATAATAGAAGCCACAAGCGAATGTTTTTTCTTTACAAATCAATGGCTGCATTGGAAAATCGACCATGACCTTGGAAATGGGGTAAGACAGACTTTAATCTGCAGCTGGTCATAAATACGAGGTCAGCGTTATGACCAATTAGATCACAACAGTCGAACTATACAAAGTGCTGCCAATAAGGATCCACAATCTGACCTCCTCTTTGGGTCATGGGCTGTGGCTTGTTTTTATTTATTTATTTATGGTATTTTACATAGAATGGGGTTGTATTTGTATTTCGTTTGCAGGTGATTTTGTGATTTCATTTGTTTTAAATTGTAAAGAATTGTAAATATTTACACAATAAATTATTACTACTACTACTAATGCTTTGAGCAAAATTTCTTACAGCAAGTGCAGCTGTACCACATTAGAAGACAACAAAAGGCAAATTTCACAGCTTCCTCCCTGCCACAAGTAGTACTATAGCTCTGTTCCCTTTGTCATTGCTGTGACTTTCAGCTTAATTATTGACATTTGTATATTTATGACCTGGTTTCAAGACAGCCATATTAGAAAAACAAATAATCTCCAAAATGATGTCACCCTGGTCACTTGTGGTTTTCACGTGTCACGTGCACGATGATGGCGTACTCTCGGCTTTCCAAGAAGAAAAAAAACATAGGAGCGCTATTTTTAGTTGTATACGTAAGAGTGTGAGAGGTGCTGACCCTTTAAAAATGCACTCTCCTCGTCTTCTCAGGCGAGGACCATCAATTAGAGACGAGAAGCGCGTGTCCCTGTTTTGGACTGGATTAGTTTGAACAGCTCTGGTGCAAGGATTTTCACATCTCAGGCACTTCTTTGTGTTTTGGCGCTCCCTTCCCACTAGCGCGAGGGATATTTTTTTTGCCCCTAGTTGCTGTCTAGCACCTCCTTGTGGTGGTGTCGTCGGGCAGCTGCCTACTCTTGCTTTAATGCTGCGCTTAGGAGTGTCTAAACGGACTGTTACCGTGGGTCTTCTCGCGCCAATGACGTTCAGAGAAGAAATGCTTTTGACGTGATGCATCGTTTTTGTGAATAATGTTAAAAGAGTAAAGCAAGCTCAAGTGGTAAAAAAATAATAATACATGAGACCAAAAGCGCGCTTACTCCTTCGCTAGCCACTCTCTCCATGGGGTATTTATTTGCAAGTGGCAGGATAGCATAATGCCTTCTACTTAATACCTAACAATGCTTCCCGCTGAAAGATTTCGAAACTGCCTTTAAATTGTGTGTTTCTTTCTCACGAAGTACCGAAAGAGTGATCTAAGTTTTAAAAAACAAAGCACAAGTACGCCAGAAATAAGTTCTCGCCAGGTTTGCACATTTTAGACTAGGTAAAATTTTAAAAAACGTATTTTTATTAACAGAGCACACTATTAGGCCCGTTATATCAATCAAATCGATGTTCTTGAAAACATGCTGTGTAGAGATTTTCACCAGAGCAGTTTCTACTCAATGTGTTGATTTTCATACAACGAGGAAACTATTCATTTTGCAAACGCTTAACCTAACGAGTGTTGAATGAAAAGGACGTTTTAATTTTTATAACATTAAATAAGAAATTGATAAATTTGCTTATCTCTGTCTGAAAGTCAAGATGAATCATTTTTTAACATTTTAGTAAACTAAATCTTTGATCATAGTCTGGAAATCACGGCGCACAGAACAATCCCTATAGAAAGAAACGTTTTACAATATTACAGTGCGTAATAGAAACTAAGTAAACCCTGGGATCTTTCCACTTGGCCCCTACTATCGAAATGAAGCCCAGACCCCAAAAGTTAATTGGCTTTGAAGTATTTCTTGGGCATTGGTAAGGTAAAATACGTTGCCGAGGCACTCTGCATAACGAAGAATATCATCGTTATTTGAATGCCTGGTTTAGGAATGATGCCAGTGGCAATTACTGTAAGCAAATGGCAACAGTGAGACAGTGTTAGGGTCAGACTAGGTAGAAAATAGTTCCGGACACCAAAATAAAAGTAGCCCCCATTAGCAAATCAGATAGGGAAAAAAGTAGCCTTTATTTGCAATTCGGGTCAGTTTTGAACTTTGAAGACTCTGAACCAGTGTTTTGCAAGGTGTGGGAGATTGTGTGGATTTGTTCTTGCTGTAGGCAATATTTGTGCAATATCAGGGAATTCAACAGTAAAAAACGGACTACCAGACCATAGAAAAGGCCCACAGACAGTCAAAAAACAGCTCACACACATAACAATGAGGCTAGCCCTTCAGAAACTGCCAGGTCCCCGTTAGCTAGTCCTTCTGTGGACACTACCTATATTTTTGTGTAATAAGGAAAGAAATCTGCATGTATTTCACATAGATCTTGAGAAAATTAGTACATGCAGAAAAGAGAAATTCTTAAAGCGAGACGTGTGTTGACTCTAAAATTATCCGGTACATGACAAAATCAGTGCTCCATCTTGGAAGTGCTCTGTGAACAAAGGACACTTGGAACTAGGAGGCATACCGTACAGATTATGCCATATTCTAAGCAATGGAAATAAATGCAACTCAGCCAAGTGCACTGGTCACACAACTACACAAAGCATATTCGATAATGAGACCTCAACTGGTTGTTCGGAGCTCCTCAGCAAGCTGGCCCTGAATCATTTTAGGACTATTTTAATATAACAAACTTGGCATATTAAAACAATTTTTAATTTTTACAGGCTTTGCAATTATTGCAATACTAAACTTCAGAAACAGCCTAGCTGAGTAACACTTTGTACACATTTAGAGGACATTCAAGTAATTTCAAAGCCAAGATAGGTTTTCATATTCTTGAGGAAGACTTATAACTGGCTTCTTAGCATTAAAGTGATTTCTGAAAATCATAGCCAAGCAGGAACAGACAAGATACATAATCCACAGCCCTTTGCATTCCTTCTACGTGTATGATCACGGTGGGGTAATAAGCAAGAGCATGCCCCCTGAATTGCCACCATTAAGGCACTGTTGTAGGCTTTTGTACAGAAGTGCAACCGAGCACCCAATCCAAACAAAGCCATTAAAACTGAGAAAATCTTGCAGCGTTGACTTCTTATGGAAGAGGGGCAGCCATTTTGTTATCCCACGCTAGGAACCGTATGAAAAAAGTATTGTTATTCATGGGTGGGATTTGCAAGGGGGATTTGTTTTGTCCAAGTATGTGTGCCATTTCTATCCTGTGTAAGGAGCAGAAAGTAAGCACAAAATACGAGAAAAGAGCCACAATACAAATGGCTCCGCCGTCCGTTTTGCTGACCTCTTTAAATATCCAAATGTAAACTGGAGGCAATGACAAAATAAAACGGAGCAGAGACAAAAAGGCACCCACGAGGAGAAACTAATTGATACCAAGCATGGAACGATTTACTTTTAATCCTGTTAAGGACAAAAAGGAGAAATGAATGAGCTCACTTTTCAGCCATCTCTCTGGCTGACTGGGCTGAAAGAAGACCGTGACTAAATCTGACATTGACCCCTTCGCCTGGATGGAAGCTGAAAGAATTCCTTTGAGACCTTTTTTCCTTGCAGCTTTGTGATGGCAGGAAGTGGCGGTGGGAGAGCGGGCACAGTGCAGGGCACGGTCACATAGGCTAGGTATCCACATTCATTGTAAAATGCACCATTATGGGCCGCGTAATATCATTCATCTGGTGCTCAAGAAGGGGTCTAGCCTAGAGTGAACTGAAGAGGGCAACCACGTTCTGACAATATTGTGGTGGGAGCTCTCCATTATAATCCTATTGTGTTCAATGAACAGCATACACATGTTCCCATTACGTTTTTCGAAACTGGTGTCTCACTGACATTAGGGGTCAAAGACTTTTGTTCATAGGGGATGTAATGTGTGTTAACAAATTATTAATTCCTTCCTCTTAGTTCCTTACAGACAGCTACACATCTTGTATCCTCTTCTTAGAAGCCCATCTCAGGATTCTTTGCAAAGAGGCACTCCAATATTTCAGCTCATATTTACTAATCTGGGCGAGTGGAAGTACACTGAAATGTCAGGCCATAGAAAATAAAAAGTTTAAAAACCTCTTGCCAGGATCAGATCACTTGGATAATGTCGAGGATATGTTAACTAGTATTAGATTAGGGTACCTACCTCTAGCTGCTATGTGCTCTTTGGAAATGTTAGGCCTTAGGTCGTTAGTCTTTGACACGCCTTTGTTAAGCCTAGCTAATTTTTATATTTCATCTGCCTATTCTAGCTCTCTGCCACATTAAAAACTAATTAAAGCCTGTCAGAAATAAAGGAAAATGGCAACAAGTGTCAGAGGCTGATAAATACTTTTCGGGAAGATAATAACTGATGGATTGTTTATAAGCCACATGTAAGAAAAGTGCCAGTTTATGCATGGTCATCCTCATTTTTTGCACTGACGCTGCAGTTTTTTTACTCTGTGGACTGGAACACTGCTGTTCAGGCCCACAGCATGTGCTCTGACACTGAAAACGTGGTTAAACTGGCTGAATACTAATTGGCTTCTCTAACATTCAGCTAAAATCACAGTATATAGTGCAGAAAATAAACCCATGGCATAGAAAGTTAAATGTCACTACAGACTGCAGCACAATTCAATTGTGAGGTTGAATTTTTAATAAAAAATGAGGGAAAGTAACTGTTAAAAAGTTACTTATTCCCTATCTAAAGACCTCAGAGGCTAATTTACAGTACCTCCCCAGGAGCAGTCCAACAGGAGCTTGAGATAATAAGGTATGCCAACTGCTCCTATTGTAGGGATAATGGCCCAGGTGTGGGGAGTTGTTTTTCTTCCACTGGCAGCAAGACCAGTTGCGGGTCCTCAAAGGCTCCTGCCCTGTCACAAGTAAATGGAGAGGACCAAACTTTGTCCCTCTTGTCAGATATTCACCAAATCCATTGAGAGGAGAGCTACCCCCAGAACCAGTTTTGAATGACCACTGAGGAGAGGATTGCTCATTACCTCGGCTATAATTCTTGGTGGGCACACTGGCTCTGCACAAGTGGAGAAGGGTTCCCATCTTGGATTTTGGAGTAATGTGCACTACAGAATAGCTTGCTGTACGACAAACAGGAACTGCTATAATTTTGGTAGAATTGTCCTTGGGAACCTTTACCCCATGGATTAGGGAAGAGCCAGGAGTTACCCCCATCCAGTAGCTAGTTACAAGCCTGCATATAACAACCAAGGCATCATTCTGAACCTGTGGAAAGAAAACAGAAGAAGTAGTGCAACTGATGTTTGTGACCCATGAGGGGACCTGAGGGACTGGACATGCTCCCACTTGCACACAGGGCAAAGAAGTTGACTCTAAGGAGAACTAGCTGCAAGAGGCCTTTCCCTGAAGTTTCCACCTGGCCAGTTGCAACTGGACTGGACCCTGCTGGTGGTCCCTGCTGAAGTGAGCCTTGACTCTCAGGTTTTGTACCTGAGGTCCTGAGACCCTTGGATGTGTCTACTGGGACTTCTCCTCCCAACTCTGAAAAGCTGGGACTTAAAATGTTTTTGGACTTCCAGACCAAAAGAAGACAGAGACTACCCACCGAAAGTTGTGACTTTGCTGGGCTGAAGAAGCCAGTTTCTCCAGCTTGGGGCTTCTCCGCAGCAGGAAATTCTTTTCAGCAGGCCCTTGGCAAGAAGGCACCCAGGCTCCTGGAATTATATTGTATACAGTTGATAAACTTGTTCCTTTGGAAGAGTCGGAGCTACAAAAAAGAGATAAAGGTCCTGATTACGAGGCTGGTGGTCGCAGTGATGGTCAGACCGCCTCACTCCAGGTAGTCCGACCGCCACCTTCCAAACCAGGATGGCGAGACCACCTGAAGACTGCCATCACCACCAGAAACATGGTTCCTGACTGGCTGACAGTGGTCGTGGTGCTGAGTTCAGCGCTGCCGCACTGTTCACAAATCCAGTTTCCATCAGTCTTTTCATGACTGGGACCCCTCCATGAAAAGGCTGGCAGGAATACAGTGCAGGGGGCCAGAGGGGGTTCTTTGCACTGTCCATGCCCATGGCATGGGCAGTGCAGGGCCCCCCTGACCAGCACCTTCAGAATGCGCACTGTCTGCTCTACAGGCAGTGCACATGCCAAGGGTGCTGTTGTTACGGTATTGGTCTCGCCGAGACCCATACCATAGCACTATTCCGGCCAGTCAGTCTGTCAGGAACGTTATAATACAATGTTGCTGATGGTCAGCCTGGTGGGACCACTGTAATACGCCAGGAGGGACGCCACCGGCATGACGGCAGCGTCCTCCCTGCAGCTTTGGTGGTCCCGCGGTGGGACTCCCTAAGTCCGGAAGTAGAAATCATGACCAGATAAAGGTGTGAAAATAATTCTGCCATCTTGGTGTTAGACAGAGAGGGTGTTAGAAGTCTGCACACACAATCATGCATTACCTGATATTGTGGGCCAGTGAGGGCAACGGTGTGAAGACAGTTTGTCCACTCACCTTAGTGTTCTGCAAGGGAAACAGAAGGTACTGTTTGCAAAGCAGCATTCCCAAGGGAATGAGGGAGTGGATAAAATAACAGAGTCAGCCTACTGAGGTGTTCCGTGATCTGGAAGGACCTCACATTGGAGTATCGCCTCAAGCGTCTCTGGTGGGCAGCATGTGAGAGTATTGTCGGTACCACGCCACTGGTATCAGCACAGAAGGAAGATAGTGGAGACAGTATTAAGTAATGTGATTGTCAACACGTCAATCTTCCTCACTCACATGCATCCGTGTGCACTCATAGTCAGACTTTCTGATTCACTGACACAAAATAAATGGCTGTGTAACTTGATCGCAGAATCAGCGAAGGAATTGAGCATGTAACTCCTTTCCAATATCTTTAAGGGAACCCTTAACTTTTTTCTCCTCTATCAAAGTTTCAAGGTGCCTTTTATGACAGTTCCAAGACTTTTAGTCAGTCATCCGCAATAATGCCACAAAAGCGCACTCAAGATTCAGGCTATTATTGCTTCAGAAGGCCCAAAAGCAATAATGATTCAAAACACAAATTACAAAAATTAACTCCTCACTTGAACACCGAAAACTATGACCAAGCTCAGTAATATAGTTAGATGCTATGCGTGTGCATGTATTCTTTATATTTGCACTGAGCTGCATTGTTTGTTCTTTTCTCGTTGCAGGGATTGTGACACTCTACAGTGGATGAGGAGTGGTCCCGTGGGGCATAATTCCAAGGCCGCCTATGCTTCGGTACACTGAAGGATGACTCCAGCGAGGGTGTCGCTGCTGGTTTCTTTGGGAGGTATAGAATTGCTACTGTGCAAAATCAGATCCTGTGGCTGTCAGCGCAGAGACCATCTTTGCCAAAGGCACAATTTCAAAGAATGGGAGCATCACTGTTTGTGGCTTTTACGCCTAGCGCCAGCAAGGGTGCCATGATCATGTGATCTTGCATGTCTCCCTTGCCGTCCAAGGGGAGAATCCTGGGATATGAAGTTGTGATTTTAAAGTGCTAGGACAAGGAGTCCTAAGTCTGAAGCGCTAGGGCTCAATAACTGTATGAGCCTACCATAGCACACACAGGCTACTTGCAAGCGTGCACACATTGTTTGAGTAACTAAAGTCTCACCCATGCTACCATTCCTCCATATTCACTGTGTAATTAGATTTAATAATAGTGGGGATAACATGGGGTGCCATTGGTCTGCACAAACACTATCACAGGTGGACAATATAGCTAGGAGTATGTGTGCATACTTGTGGACATCCATAACAGAGGGGCACTGTGTGATAGTTTGTAGTAGGGGGCAGAGAGAATGCTGCGTAAGCGGGTAAGGTTAACCCTGTGAGCTTTTACCTGATTGATTAGGGTGTGGCCAGGCGTTTCCTTCACACACAGGCCAGTGTCAGGCATAAATGTGGCACCACCAGTAACCTCCTCAGAACACTTTATGGATCTGTGGCAGAACAGAAGAGGTCTGGACCTGTGAGCTGAGAAGAACCTAGAAGACTAAACCTGCTTTCCCACTTGTGCCTAGAACAAAGAAATGGATTTCAAGGGTCATAAGGCTGACGTCCTGTTCAAGCTACAGGAACACAACCAGTAACCAGAGGCCTTTTTTCTGCAACTGCCTAGTTGGCAAGTTCCAACTGGACCTGCTCTGAACTGAGCTGCTGGCCTCTGTTGGAGTGAATCGTGCACTCCAAGAGCTGTCCCCAAAGTCCTAGACCCTTAGCTGGTGTCAAAGTATAATACTCTTACTTTTTCTGAAACCTGGGATATACAAACTTTTTGGCTCCAAAGTCCTTTTGGAGGACCTAGACCAAGTCGATCGGATGAAGGTACACAGCCTCAGGCAGAGATTCAGGTTGCTTCCTGGTAGACCTGACATTCTTGGCATGGTATTCCACCATATCTTTTGCCTTCATTCTGTTTTGCTGATTTTGTTTTTGTTGGTATTAGGACTCTGTGTACTTTTTCTCTGCTAACCAGTGCTAAAGTGTTCTCCCTATAACATGGTACAATTGTGATGTAATTGGTTGGTACGTGTAATTTACTTGTAAGTTCTTACGATAAGGTACTACATGTACTCTGGCCTTGTAAATTAAAAGCTTCTAGTAGGCCTGCCCACTTATTGTGCCACATGTCTCAAGTCTGCCATTGCAGCAGTCTGTAGTGCAGTTTTAAACTGCCATTTTGACCTGGCAAAATAAACCTTTTGCCAGGCCAAAACCTTCCTTTTTGATACTTTCAAGTCACCGTAAGGTAGATCCTAAAGCATAGGACAGGGTGCATTGTATTTGAAAAGTAGGGCATGTGTGCATATTTTTTATATGTCCTAGCAGTGACAAACCCCTAAAGCAATTTTCACTGTTGTAAATCCTATCTCTCCCAGTAACTTACACTGGGTTACTATATCACATTTAATAAGTGCTAAATTTGGACTGAAAGCAGATAGAGATATGCTGTTTATCCAAATGAACTGTAATAAAAAATCCTCTTTAATAGAAAAGTTGGATTGTAGGTCACAATCCTGAAAATGACAGTTTTAGAAAGTTTGCATTTTCTTTTCCTAACCATTTGTGCATTCTGCAAGCGTCCTGGTCATGTGGCTGTGAATGTCTCTGATGTTGGTGTTTGTGTATTGCATCCAGACAGTGACACAAAGAGGGCCTAGATGTGAACAGGATGGGCCATTTTGGCAGGATGACTGGGAGGGACTGTACCCAGCCCAACATACACTTCAAAGGGCTTTGCCTCTTCCGCACACAAAGGAACCTGACACCAGGCCTGCCCTGTCTTTTGTCACCCCAGACAGCTTGGAGCCTTGAAAGGGGAAGAACATTCATGAACCAAATATAGGGGCAGGACAGGGAATTCCACCAAACAAAGGCAGGCACCAGGAATAAATATTGGACCCCCAGAGCCACGCTTTAGAACACTTGGACCTGTGGAAATTACAGAAGAAAGACGCCCTGCAGCCTGAGGACTGCCCTGCTGCTTGAAGGACTGCCTTTCTGTCTGAGAAGGAAGACTGACCAGCTTGCCTTCACCCAGACTAACCAGAGTGACTCCAAAGGTCTGTTGGGTGAGCTCATCAGTAAGCTGCAGAGACACAGCAAGCTCCAGAGGCCTCTCTGCAACTGCCCAGCTGACCTGCTGCGCTGGACCTGCCGGGACCTTCAACTGGCCTGCCTGAGCCTGGCTGCTGGCCTCTGCCTAGCATGAGTCCTGATACCCCCAGAGGTGACCCCCAGGTCCTGGAACTTGACAGGGTTGAGAGTGTTCTCCTCCCTGACTAACTTTGGGTTCTATCAAATAATGATCCAGTGCAATGCAGCTTGATGAGGGACCCCACATTGCAGCCCCTCACAGCTCCTGATTGGTGGAACCATTGGAACCAACATAGCTCGATGCAGTTTTGACGCAGGACGTTGCATTGCAGACACTCACAGCCTCCGATCAATCCTCGTGGCAACCAATGCAGTGTGAGGCAAGTCGACGCATGTCTTCATATCACAGCCCTTGCAGCTCTTGATCAGGACTGATGCTGTGCAACCCAACACAGGACTTTGCATTGCTGCACTGTGCGACTCCTGATTGAAACCAATGCCCATTGACAAGAAGCATTGCATCAATGACATAAGGAACAATTCTCAGTGGGACAAACTTGGTCCCTGCATCTGGCCCACAATCTATCACGGTCAGCCTGAAATTGTACCTCTTTTCAGTCTGGCGCAAGTTGATTTCCACAGCGTGCACTTTGTGCTTTTAGGTGCCATATCTCTGGTTCTACTGATTGGATTTTTGTCCTTATGGTATTATTTATTTATTACAGTTACTCTATGTTTCTAAATTGGTTTGAGATTTTTCTTGTGTTGTGTTTTCACTTAACTACTGTTTGTGTGCTGCATAAAAACTTTAGATATTGCCTCTAAGTTAAGCCTGACTGCTTTGTGTCAAGCTACCAGAGATTTAAGCACATGTTAATTTAATGACTTTCATAGTTCACCTTGACAAGGAATGTAGATTTGCCTGAGCTGAGTGGGGCTTCCACCCCACCTCAACCATTAACCCAATTTCTTACAGCCATGCTTGTAGCTTTTCCACAGCAGAAAATCTGATTCAGTGGGACGTAGCAGAAAAGGTATCAAGGTTAGGTGAGCACTCTTTGGCTACCTGCAGCCTTGCCCTGCTGGAAGAATATGAGCTCCACAAAAGTGACTAAGTCCGAAGGTAGAAATCTTCATCGCACAAAGGTGCCAAAAGTTTCCAGCCAAAGAGGTGCCTTCACTGGGCATGAAAGTCAAATGTCTCACGCTCAGAGCCCCATCAAAAGTCAGCAGCTTCAACAAGACATTGTCAAGCATCTCTCTGAAGATGTAAAGCCTTCTTTTGCCCAGAGCCTGCTGCCTTGCCCTGCTGAGGATTTTTGTTTGCCATTTCAGAAACTGAGCCCCTCATTACAATCCTGGCGGTCTTAACAGCGCCAGGGCCGCGATGGCGGTCAAACCACTGCCAATGTGGCAGTCCGACATCCACAATTACATCCGTGGCTGTTGCGCCACTGTCGGACCGCCAGCACCGTCACCTCTCTTCCACTGGAGGGGCTGGAGGTGCTGGCGGTCATAATCTGCCAGAGCATGGGGAGTAGCACTGCCATGTAAAGGCTGGCAGAGATGGGGTGCAGGGGGCCCCATGGGGGCCCGGCACTGCCCATGCACTTGGCATAGGCAGTGCCGGGGACTTCATGGCCAGCCCTGTCACGCTTTTCAGCAGACAGTGAAAGGGGTGTCGGGTGCTGGTGCACCCTATGCATCGCAACATTGCTGCCGGCTCAATTATGAGCCGGTGTCAATGATGTAGGTTGTTTCCCGCTGGGCCAGGAGGAAACTTGTAAAAGGGGCTGCAGGAAGGGGACCGCACTGGTGGTATCCTGACCGCTGAACTTCGGCGGACAGCCTTTCCCGTCTGCCGAAGTCCTAATTAGAACCTAAGTCTGAAGGTAAAACCTCCAACCTGGCTCACACTTCATGGAGGTCGGCTGTAACTTGCACCTAGGTACCAGTCAAGCACAACCAGATGATTGCTTTTGCTTGGTTTTCACTTTAATGCTTTTAGCCATAATTTTTATATTTAAACTTTAAAAATTAATAACTCCAGTTTCCTTAATTGGATCTTTTAAAATCATTTTGATGTCATTTTTTATTAAAATGTAATCAATTTTTTAAATTGGTTTGGGATTTTTCTTGCATTGTGCTTTGACTTTATTACTGTTTTGATATTGCATATTTACACAGCCCTGTGCCATTGCTACTCGGGGTAGAGCTCAGGATTATTTTGTGACATTAGTAGTTCCCACTGACAAGTGTTGTGGTTACTTGAACTAATAACCCTATTATTTAAAAGAAGGTTAAATGGTTCTGAAATGTAGTGTGTTTTCTAAAGTAGGCTCTTGCTATTAGGTCTAGAGATGACAGAGTTATTAGTAAGAATCATACTTTGAGTGTTAGGAGTTCATGCATTTATTTAGCTTCTTTGGAGACTGTGATGGATTAGGTATAATTACTGGTAGCTTTGTTCTTTTTCAAGTATTTCTGAGAATTGATAGAATGTAGGGTGGCTTCTTCCAAGTGTTCTTGGAAAGAATTGTGTCACCCTTCCATGGCGATATTTGTCTTTGCTTTTTGGGACATGGTGCTGCGAAAGACATTCCGCAATGAAACACAATACTTGGTGTGGTGTTTGTGGCCTCATAGCTGCAGATGACAAACCCACCTTTTCTGAAAATAATCCATTAGTGGAGTAAAATTGGTGTCAAGTTGTGGTAATAGGCGGATTCAAGTAGCATGCCTTAATGTTTAATGACTTCCTTTACAGTGTCCCGTGCTAAAGCTGTTTACTTTTTTATTTTTCTATGCACATTTTAGATTACTTGCACATTCTAGGATCTGGAAGAATTTATGGAGGTGCTTCTATATCCTATGGTTAAAGTGGTAGTAGTACCCCTATTTGCACTGTTTGGGTATATTTTAAGTATGTTCAAAATTATTGGCTGTTCAAATTCTATGATTTTTTTGGGGGGTTAAATTTGTTAGTTTGTTTTTTAATATGTGTAAGCATTCCATTGAAAGTCCCATTTTGTTAGGTTAAAGTGTAGATACTAAAGAGGTGTTTGCGCTTTTATATAAACCATGTATTGTGTATATTTGAATGAATGATGGAGAGCATGACGTATATGTGGCACCCATCGTCCATGTGTTATACTGAATTAAGATTAGTAAAGCTGTTATTGGTTGGATACATTATTATTTTTATTTTGATTGTCATATAGTAAAAATGTTTATTTTTTCTCTGTTTATGTCGTGTTGGGAGTCTATATCTTGTTTTTTATAGAGCCTACTGGTGTTTCTCTAGTAGTTCTATGAGTTCTGTCAATTAATCATTTTTGGTATATTTTTAAGTGTTTCTCCTATTGGCTCTTGTGAGCTCGTACTGGCCTCTTTTTGTATCTGTAAGATATTTCTGACTTCTAGTTCAGTAATACTAGGTGGGTAGTTATGTTCCTTAATACTTTCAACTATTTAATTTTTAGTAGTAGCCCTGACATAGCTTGTTTTTGAATAAAATAGGTGGTGCATTTCAAGTGTGTGTTACTTTGCTTGTGGTACTCTCCTTATTATCAATATATTTTCTATAGTTAATACCTTATCTTTTTGGAAATTGATGTATTTTGCTAAATCCAACATTTTATCTGTTGGTTTTAGATTATAGAAAATATACATTAATTTATTCAAAAATAGGTGATGCTGTAATAATTTTAACGTATTCTCACATTGGAGGTTTTAATGTACGTTCTAGATGTTCTCTTTACCTTGTTTTAGTTGTAGAATGTTTCTTTGCAGGTCTTAAAAGTGGTGTTTTGGCACAATGTTCTTATATTACAGTCAGCTGAGAAGAAAAATGTGTAAAATAACTAAAAGACATGGTAACAAAGTAACCCATCATGCAATCGTTTAAGGAGTTGTCCAAGCGTAGTGCAAATTGGGACCCACTAAGACAGGGGTCAATAGATGCTAGTGTCACACATTGGCACTTCAGGAATCTCAGATGTTAATGACTGTAAGGGAAAACAGCAGCCATATAACAGCAAGTGGGTATACCCCAAACTCAAGAGGGCACCGACTAGGTGTACAGTTCTAGCAGAGGAGTGTTGTGATGCTGCAATCAAGAAGGGGGCGAACAACAAAAGGAAAAGGAAAGAAGGAGGGGTGAGAGGTAAGGGGGAAATGGGAGGAGGGAAAGGAAGGGAGAAAATAAGGGTGGTAAGAAGTAGGACAGTTCATTCAAAAAGGCAGGTGAGGTGGAGAACATAGATGGAGATTTTCCTTGGGTTAGCCACAAGGCATGGCAGCGAGGGTCCCAGTGTGAGTGTCTGCGTTCTGCGGTGTCACAGTAAGGAAAAGCGCCATGCTTGTTTTGGAGTCAGAGTCTGCACTTGCTGAGGAGCTTGGCGGAGGTTGGTAATGTTGTGATCCAAGAAATGACATGATCACCAGTACCTACATCATACTCTCCAGGGCTTGTTGAGGGGAAGGTGCCACTTTAGAAGTTGTCTGTCGGGCTTGTCTGCAAAGGCAAGTGGGCTCAAGCGTCTTCCTCTGTGTGTGCTCCAATGAAGGGGGAGTGACATGCATTTGGATAATGCCACTCCAACCAGTCCCAAGCAGCTTCTGGGGTATCAAAGAATAATAAATGCTGATTAGGTATTACTTTCAAACATGCTGGGAACATTAAGTCATAGGTGAGTCCCTTGGAGGATAGCTGTCGTTTGACCGTTTGGAAGGATGTACAGCATTTCTGCACTTCCAGTGTGTAATCCGGAAAAAAAGACAGCTTGACATTGTCCACAATTATAGGTGCCACCTCTCTAGCTTTCTGGAGTAGATGATCACGATTTCTGTAGTTATTTATTTGTGCCACTATGGGTTGCCGCGACGCTCCAGGCAGAGAGCATTGGGCTGGTACCCTGTACTCATGCTCCACAGTAAGCAAGGACGATAGGCCCTGGGGGCAGTCGCCTTCTGAATCACCTGTTTAATGAACAAAATTGGGTTGGAGCCTTCCACGCTCTCCAGCATTTCCACGATGAGCACATTATTTTGGAATTTGTGGCCTTCAGCATCGTCTGCTCTCTCATGTAAGGCCATGAGTTGTTTCTGGAGCTCAGAAATGGCAGTTGAATGTGAAACCTTTTGAGGGGCTACTATTAAAAATGTAGTTTCCGCTATTTGCATTTTCTCAAATAGTTAGCGATGACCCTTGGGTAAGATGCTAAGACCTGCCAATAAGGTGTTGATACAGTGTTCAATGCCAGATTTGGAGTCTTGTATTTCTTAAAGCATCACATCTAACTTATCCTGCTTAGGACCCAGATTTGTTGGTGGAAGACAGTCTTCCAAGTTGTGCCTGGAGGAGCCATTGGATTGACTTTGTTGGGAAGGCCCTACTGGGATTTAGTATGCCCCATGGCAGCATCTTAAGAATGGCATGAGGGGTACTGAGCAGTGAGTAATGAAGTATTGTGGATGCAGTGGGGCAGGCAGGGCAGTCACAAATTGTAAACAACTTTTCCTTGAGTAAAGCTGCAGGAGCAGGCCGGCGATACCACACTAAGGACAGGTTTGATGTACCTCTCCGATCTGGCACGGTAAAGTCTGGTCATCCTGCCAGCAAGGGCTCACATAGGGCCACAGGTGTGAGAGGCCCAGGCACAACAGCGGGCCACAGTGGATTCAGAGGACAGGGGCCAGGTTCAACTCAGAGTTGCAGGCAGCACATTCCAGCCGGTAGTACCTACTAAAGGAAGTCTGCGTACCACAGGGCTCAGTAGTCAACAATGCCTCTGATGGCTGTTTATATAGGGATGAATGAAGTGGTGGCTGGGGTGGGCCTATACAAAGTTAATTTTCTGCCTCACAGGCTTTCAGACCCAGCGCTAATGCAGTAGGGCAGGCAGGACTCCAGTCCAGCAGAGGCTACAGGGAAACATGTGCTAGGAGTCCCAGGAGAGCAGGATTGAGGAGGCCGTAGCAGAACGCACACCTCCTGAGGTTATAGTGGGACAGGGAAGGTGGTCGAGGTGGCACAAGGCATCCATTTGACTTGATAATAACTTCTCAGGCCCCAGGTGAAGTAGGTGAGGCACTCAACACTGCCATCCGTACCGCCCCTGATGCCACCCAGGTAACTGCGGCCACGTATGTAAGGGGCTCTGTTCATGCCATGGGCCGTTGGCTCAGTGCCTAGAAATCTTCCAAGGCCCAGTGGAAGACTAAGAGGCAGCGCAAGCCACCCCTCTAAGCTGTCAAAATGCACAGAGCGGTAAGGCCTCCATGTCCAGTATCTCTCTCCGCACCGCTCCAGTCCATGCAGATTGCTTGGGACCCCCTGTCAGTGCCGCCATACTCCTCCACCTCCCAGACATTCAGGGCCCACCCGCACCATCGGCTCTTGGCGATTGGATTCATCGGACCGCACTGTTGGAGTTTCGCATTCCACAGATCTGGAGCATGCCATGTGGAGGTTGGTGCACCAAGTTAGAGCCAGTAAACTAGGGGGCGCACACAGGTCTCCAGGGGGATTCGCTAGTGGCCCACGTAACAGTGTCAGGACTCCTAAGGTGCCGCTGACCTGTGCAGGTTGAGCTTGAGTTATGAAAAGTCCAGAGTAGGTGAGCCAGCTCACACAACTGGGCCCACACACAATGCAGGAGTCATAACGGTGTTGGCCAGCATCATGCAGTCTGGATGAGCAGTGGATGGTCAGATGGTTTCATCAGGGACCTGTCTGCTTTGTCATGCTGGATTATATGGCCAAAATTAATGATGAATGATCCAAGATTCCCGGGCACCTGGGTGCAGCCTTAGAAAGATATGTTCGCCATCTTCAATGGTTGGCCATGTCTCCGCTGTAAAACTGTTGTTAAGAGCAATCTGCTGCTATCAATCTAAACGCCTTTCCCTAAGCTCCTACGAGACACCTTGTCCCATAGAAGTACATCCCTTACATTGATCAAAGGTTGTTATTGTGTACTCTAGTTTGTCTGCTGTCTCTTTCCTTGTCACTGCAAAATGCCACCTGTTGTCCTGTGCAGCCCGTAGCTACAGTTTACTCTTTTGAGCAGCCTGCTATTTACCTTGCCCTGTCACCTTGCTAAGTATTACCTCCAGAATCACATGTCCCTGCCTTTGCTCCCTGACACAAATAGTGTGAAGTTCAATTCAATGAAACTTTATTCGGTTTATAACATAATAAACTATAAAAGCATCAAATCATACAATAGATCTGTGACAGGCTAGACGGTATAAACCAGACTGAGACAGCGTGGTACGGTAAGTAAATAGGGTTTTATTGTTCTTGGGGTTTTTGTGTTTTCCTTTTTTCGTTTTTATCTGTTTTCCAACAGTCTACAGTTAATTATAAAGTCAGGATGTTATGGTTCTTCTCTCCATTAATTGTGTCCTTCTCCTTCCTCCCGCATTTCAGGTCTGTGGCTTCTGGAAAACGCGGGTGACTCCCGGGAAAGACCGGCAAGAAAATACAGAAAAAAACGAGGTAAGTAAATTGGCTATTGTCTGGGGTTAGCGTTCAGAAAGGAATAAGGGGAAGGTAGTAGGGAGGTAGTGGTAGAGTGGATAAACACCCGTGTGCTGTACTAAATAGTTGTAAGGTGCTTTATTTAGACACACAGTGCTCCCCAAGTACGAGGTGATAGCCAGTCTTCTTGCTTAGTTAAGGAGCTTGTCTCTCTTTTTCTCCCTCCTCCTCCCTCTCACATCTCCCCAGTCCCTTTCCCTGGGAGTTTCTCCCTCTAGGGTCTAGCGTTCCCAGCAGGGACCGTACCTTTGTGAGCCACGACCCTCTGGGGTCGTGGCCGGCTTCTAGGCTCCTTGGTTCCTGGGCTTCTCGGTATGGGCTCTCCTTCTCCTCTCCATAGTCTTCGGTTTCCTCTTCTGTGTGGGTGGCGCTCCGCTCCGAGATCCGTTGACTCGTCTCCGTCTCTTCTTCTCCTCGCACCCCTCTCTGGACGTGCACTTCCTCTTTTACCCCGTCGGCGGCCCGGAAGACCTCGGGTGGTTCCCTGGCAACAGGGAAACACAACCGGGACGCCGAGGCCGTTCCCATGGGAACGAGCGAACGCGTCTCGGACGTGTCGGGGCTCCCCGACACGGAATAGGCTGTTCCTTCCTGCGGTATGATCGGGGCTGCCCGATCACACACCCCATCCCATGAGCGATCCTGTTCGAGGATTGCGGAAGAGCAGGGAAACCGAGATAAGTAATCCGCAGGGCCCTGTTGGGATCCCGGAACATGTCGGACCTGGAAGGAAAAAGGTTGCAGTTCAAGGAACCAGCGTAAGATCCTGGAGTTGGAATCCTTGTGCGAGGCAAGCCAAGCAAGAGGAGCGTGATCAGTATAGAGTATAAAAGGTCTTCCCAAAAGGTAATATTGTAGGTTCTCTACCGCCCATTTAATGGCCAAACATTCTTTCTCAATGATGGGGTAATGACACTCGCGGGGAAGTAGTTTTCTACTGATAAATGTAATCGGGTGATCCCTACCCTCAGAGTCAGGTTGTGCGAGCACTCCCCCAAGGCCTACGTTAGAAGCATCTGTGTACAGATGAAAGGGCTTAGAGAAATCAGGATATTGTAAAACAGGTTCCGATGTAAGAGTGGATCTTAAATTATCAAAACAGGCCTTCTGACCCCTGGAAAAAGGTGCCAACTTGTTAGGATGACGTTTAGAGAGTAGATCTGTAAAAGGGGCTGCAATAGTGGAATATCCTGGTATAAATCTACGGTAGTAACCCACCAAACCAAGGAAGGAACGCAGATCTTTTTTCGTTTTAGGGGTTGGGGTGTTATTAATGGCTTCAACCTTGGCGGTTTGGGGTTGTAGTGTACCATTGCCTATCGTATAGCCCAAGTACGATATGTCCGTTTTCCCCATTATACACTTCTTAGGATTAGCGGTCAATCCTGCCCCTGCTAGGGTGGATAAGATTTGGTGTAGATGTTGTAGATGGTCTTCCCAGGTGTTGCTAAAAATAACGACATCGCCTAGATAAGCAGCGGAGAAGGTGTGGAAGGGTTTTTAGTAATCTATCCATTAATCTCTGAAATGTGGCCGGAGCCCCATGGAGACCAAAAGGTAGTACCGTAAACTGATAGAGACCAGACTGAGTAGAGAAGGCTGTTTTCTCTTTGTCTTCGGGGAACAGGGGAATCTGCCAATACCCTTTAGTGAGGTCCAGTGTGGACATATATTTAGCTTTACCAAGTTTCTCTAGGACATCATCCACTCGAGGTATAGGATAAGTGTCGAACAAGGATATTGAATTAAGTTTTCGGAAGTCAATACAAAATCGAACTGATCCGTCGGGTTTAGGAACCAGGACTACTGGAGAGCACCAGGGACTGACAGAGGGTTCAATTACACCTAAGTCTATCATTTTGCTTATTTCCTCTTCTATGATGTGTTTCCTAGCCTCAGGAACGCGATAAGGTCGTAGTCGTATAGTTTGGCCTGGAGGTGTTCTAATTTGGTGATAAATCAAAGAAGTTCTTCCAGGTATGTCAGAGAAGACATGCGGATAATGGTTTAACAGGGTGTACAACTGGCGCTTCTCTGATATTGTCAGAGAAGCGTTGACACAGGGCACTGCTTCCTGTGGTTGGTTTTCAAAGGGAAACAATTCTATGTCTAATTCTTTGCCGGGGGATACAAACCGGCCCATCTCGATTGTGCCGCTACTCTCGTCCACTGATTCCCATTTCTTGAGGAGGTTCACGTGGTAGATTTGGGTTTTCCTGGGGTTGACACTTAGCTCTATGAGATAGGTGACAGGGGAGACTGCTCTAAGTACCTTATAGGGCCCCTGCCATCTAGCTAGTAGTTTCTGTTCCGATGTGGGCCGCATGATCAGGACTTGGTCATTCGGAAGAAATGTACGCAATTTACTTCCTTTATCATAATACAATTTTTGAGTCTCTTGGGCCTTTTCCAAATGCTGTCGTACTCTTTCCCATAAGTCCTGTAAGTTGGATTTAAGTTTCTGGACATATTCTAACAGAGGTCGCCCTTCGTCTTCTTCCTCTTCTTCCCACGTTTCAACTGCCATATCCAACAGAGAACGGGGCTGTCTTCCAAACACCAGTTCGAATGGGCTATAGCCCGTTGAAGCCTGTTCGTGGGTTCTAATGGCATAAAGAACTAAGGGCAATTTCTGGTCCCAATCTCTCCCCGTCTCATCGACTACTTTTTTTAACAATGTTTTAATGGTTCTGTTATATCGCTCAACTAGACCATCTGTCTGGGGATGATAAACCACCGTTTTGATTTGTGTAATGTCTAATACCCCACATATCTGCTTCATGAGGTTGGACATCAATGGGGTACCCTGGTCCGTGAGGATCTCGTGGGGAAACCCTGTCCGAGTGAATACCGTTATCATAGCCTGTGCTACTGTTTTAGTCGTCATGCTTGAAAGGGGAAGGGCCTTGGGGTATCTTGTAGCATAGTCTACGATGACCAAGATATAGGTGTGACCTTTGGAGGAGGGAAGTAGGGGTCCGACTAAATCCATTCCCACCCTGCTAAATGGAACGTCAATGATGGGAAGGGGGAAGAGAGGTGCTTTTCTGGGCCGACCGGGTTCGGTGAGTTGACATCTAGGGCATTGCAGGCAATATTTTCTAATGTGGGCAAAGACGCCTGGCCAGTAGAACTTCCTAAGGAGATATTCCTCAGTTTTTTCCCTGCCGAAATGTCCCCCTCCGGGCTGATTATGGGCTAGGAGGAGTACTTGGTCCCTATGAGTTTCGGGTACTACCAATTGGTGTTTGCGTTCCCCTGTCCGTGTAGTGCTCACCCTATAGAGAAGGTTTCTTTGTACCAGGAAATAGGGACCCACCTCATCTGTTTCTTCAGTTTTCGCGGTTCTCCAAGCATGAGAGAGTGTAGGGTCTTCTCTCTGATGTTGACGGAAGCTGATAGGTGCGCTACAAGTCTCTGCTATAACTCTTATGGGGAGGTTATTGACCTTGCCTGCCCGAAACTTTAATCTCTCGTCTCTTTTCTCCCGACGGGACAATCTCCGGCGGTACGGGGGACACTCAATGGTGCTTTCACAGAAAGGAGCCTCGTTCCACCATTCGCGGTTCTCCCTCTGGGTCTGGGTACTGTTTAAGAGTTGTTGAAAATGTATGTAGTTGGTTCCTATTATACATTCTTCGATCAGTTGATCCATAACTCCTACGGGAAACCAGTCTCGGTGTGTACCCCACTCTATCTCTACTGTCCTAAGAGGATATTGTTCCTTGTCGCCGTGTATACAGCAGATGGTAACCCAGCGATTGGAGTTCTTGTCAACCAGCTCTACCAGATCTTGTCGAATAACGGACTGACTACAGCCTGAATCTATAAGGGCATTGAGAAGGCGCCCATTGATTTTTATGGTCTGTTTAAACTTTGTGTCATCCCCTCCTGTACACAAGACTCTGCGTCGGGTTACCCCTATCTCCATCAGCTCAACCCCCTCAGTTTTCCTGGGACATACCCGAGCTATATGTCCCCACTCTCCACAGTTAAAACATTGGGGTCCTTGCATGGGTGGGACCTCCCCTTGTCTACGTTGGAAGGGTTCTTCTAAGGGAAATCTTGGGACGGGTTTTGATGGGGGGGGTTGAGTGTTTTTAAAGTGGGTCGAGGTTGGAATGTTCTTACATCGGTGGACCTGTGGTATGCACACGCCAAGTCTATGGCTAGGTCTGTATTCACATTCGGATGCTGCCGTATCCAGTTTTTAGTACTGGAAGGGAGAGAATCCAAGTATTGTTCGAGGATGATCGTTTTTATAAGATCCTCTCTGCTAGTTCCTATCGGCCCCAACCATCTTAGTGCCAGATCCTGGACCCTAAAGTAAAAGGTTCGAGGGTCCTCATTGTGTCCCCATTTTACTTTTCGGAATTTTACTCTATAGTATTCGGTATCGTGGCCAACCCGTTCCAAAATGCTCTTCTTTATGTCTTGGTAGGAGGTGGTTCCCCCGGGATTGGCTGCTTGGTAAGCTGTCTGCATAAATCCGGTGAGTAAGGGAGCGATGTATTGTCCCCATCTTTCTTCCGGCCACTGGGCGGAGGAAGCTACCCTTTCAAAGTTAGTAAAGAAAGAGTCCGGGTCTTCCCCCTCCTGATATTTTTGTAAGACTGAACTCGGGACATTCGGGTGCACTTTACTGGAGGCTATTGTCTCAGTTAACTTTTTCATCGCAGTTTCATGTACAAGTTGATTGTTCGCCAGGATAGTGGCTTGACTTTTTAAGGCGGACTGTAAGGCCTCTCTATCCTCCTTGGCTTCTCGCTGGTGAGCTTCCCACACCAATTGTAAATGGCGTTGGCCTTCGGCCAACTGTTTAATCATGTCTTCCAAAGTAGGAGTTTCACTCATTGTCTGTACCGTTCCTTAGCCTTTTGGGGAATAGAGGATCCCACTTCTGACACCACTGTGACAGGCTAGACGGTATAAACCAGACTGAGACGGCGTGGTACGGTAAGTAAATAGGGTTTTATTGTTCTTGGGGTTTTTGTGTTTTCCTTTTTTCGTTTTTATCTGTTTTCCAACAGTCTACAGTTAATTATAAAGTCAGGATGTTATGGTTCTTCTCTCCATTAATTGTGTCCTTCTCCTTCCTCCCGCATTTCAGGTCTGTGGCTTCTGGAAAACGCGGGTGACTCCCGGGAAAGACCGGCAAGAAAATACAGAAAAAACCGAGGTAAGTAAATTGGCTATTGTCTGGGGTTAGCGTTCAGAAAGGAATAAGGGGAAGGTAGTAGGGAGGTAGTGGTAGAGTGGATAAACACCTGTGTGCTGTACTAAATAGTTGTAAGGTGCTTTATTTAGACACACAGTGCTCCCCAAGTACGAGGTGATAGCCAGTCTTCTTGCTTAGTTAAGGAGCTTGCCTCTCTCTCTCTCCCTCCTCCTCCCTCTCACATCTCCCCAGTCCCTTTCCCTGTGAGTTTCTCCCTCTAGGGTCTAGCGTTCCCAGCAGGGACCGTACCTTTGTGAGCCACGACCCTCCGGGGTCGTGGCCAGCTTCTAGGCTCCTTGGTTCCTGGGCTTCTTGGTATGGGCTCTCCTTCTCCTCTCCATAGTCTCCGGTTTCCTCTTCTGTGTGGGTGGCGCTCCGCTCCGAGATCCGTTGACTCGTCTCCGTCTCCGTCTCTTCTTCTCCTCGCACCCCTCTCTGGACGTGCACTTCCTCTTTTACCCCGTTGGCGGCCCGGAAGACCTCGGGTGGTTCCCTGGCAACAGGGAAACACAACCGGGACGCCGAGGCCATTCCCATGGAAACGAGCGAACGCGTCTCAGACGTGTCGGGGCTCACCGACACGGAATAGGCTGTTCCTTCCTGCGGTATGATCGGGGCTGCCCGATCACAAGATCATTATTAAAATACAATGTACTCACATAAAGTCAGAAAGTACTAAACACAAATACATAGATGTCTATTAATAATATGAAGCATGATGCTAAAAATAAAACAATTATGTAAAGAGTAATATTTCAAATATTACAAAAAAGATTCCATGGATCTCTTTGGCCCGGCAATAATCTCTTTCCTTGGTACTGTGCAAAAATGTAACATTACATCAATTAAACGATATTGGATTCCACATGGGTCAATGTTTTTCTTGAATTTAGCACCTTTAAAAAAAACATTACTACGTGAGGACAAACTGCTACATTCTTTAGCTCTAATAGATACTAAAAAGCCTCATGGTGATTGTACAAACTTTCTTTTAGAAGGAGTGGTTTTAAATATTACCTTCTATGCTCAAGATAAAGTCTACAAAAAAGTACTAGGTGCTGAGTTGATTGTTCAAATGTATTATCAGAGGGACATTTTTGTGTCAAAAGACCCCAACCTCCACACTTAGAGAATGCAACAAGCTGATGAATTGCAAGAAAGCAAAAACAGGTTAAAAGCTATCTATGATAGGTATTAGAAACTAAGGGCCTGACTTAGATTTTGGCAGGTGGATTACCCAGTCACAACAGTGACGAATAGCTCATCTGCCGAAATATAAATCACAGAGGACAAAATTGGATTTACATTTCGCAAATGGGATATCCGTCACCATTGTGGCAGAGTGACCACTCTACCGAGATATAAATAATGCCCTAAGTTGATGTACAATTCACACCAGAAATGATTGTTCAATGACAAATATCTCAATACAGTAGATTTGTCTTGATCAAGCAAACTCCTTTTCTGTGCAAAAGTTCTGAATATATGATCTTTGAGGTCCCTTTTAGCATATCCTATCATATTCTTGGGGTATAACCCAATGTCCTTGTTAGTCTGTTCAAGCCACTTTACAGTATTTTTAATATGCATGAATGAATTTTTAAAACATGATCCAACATTAAATCTTTTAAAGTTATTTTTGTAAATTGTGTCTCAATTTTTTACCAAACTGAATGCCGTAGGAGGAGTGGTTTGGATCCCAATATATCCAAAAGGAAGCAAACTCCCAATTCTCTATGAATGACAGTTTCAGGCATTGATGAGGTACTGTTAAAAGTTTTTTTAAGTAATATTATTCTCTTGTTTTGACATTTCAGCTTTGTTCCCAACCCCCCAAATTCCTGCATCATATGTGACGGCAGCAACTGATTTAGCATTATATCAGCATCTATTTGACTGGCTTAAGACCTAAATTGGAGGCAAACCTAAAAATACCCTAATTGGTTCTTGACATATTTGAGGTACTGATTTCTCTGTGTGGTGTTTCCTGCCACCTAGTGTGAACTTGGAAGCTCAGAGATTGACCCAGCAACTGGAGGTTTTCTTTTACAGTGACTATTTTGTTAAGGAAATGGGATATATGTCATCTCTTCCTCACTGTACAAAGTACAGTACTCACAGAATATGGTGTTTGGCAAACATATTTTTGCCAAAGTCAGTAGGTCTAGAAACTGTTATGTCAACCACTACCACTTCATTTACCATTTACAACAGTACCCATGAGGTAGCCAGTTTCAGCAATACTGATGACCCCCCTTATTTTCCCAAAAGAGATGGGCACATTTTTTACCTAAACAGAGAACAATGGATGCTTTTGCCTCAAGGTCGGCATCCAGTTTTCTTCCTCTCTGTTAATTGGTTGCAAATCTAGCAGTAGATTTTTAGATTTTTTCTAAGGACAATTCATTAATGTGTAGATGAATCAGAATAAATACTTAATCAAGACTTAGGACCCGATTTGGAGTTCAGCGGAGGGGGTAACTCCATCACAAACATGACGGATATTACGATTCCATTATAACCTATGGAAATTTTAATATGGTGGATGGGAAATCTGTCACATTTGTGAAGGAGCAGCCCCTCCACCAAACTCTAAATCAGGCCCTTAGTGCTGCATTGCCTCACTTTGCAGTGGTGGAAAAGTCTTGATAAATGAGCTCTGTATTGCATTCAAAATAATGCCAGCACATTTTTTACTTTGCACCCTAATATTGTTTTCCTGTACCAGACCATGTGTTCATATTTTATTCAAGGACAAAATATAAATTCTATGCCTACTAAATTGTTAACATTGCATTTTTGTGGCAGTGAAATTTGCCCAGCTATCAACAAGGGGTTTGCACTTTTTCATCAAGATCAGCGGTCAAGGAACTTTGAGAGATTGGAGGGTATGCCTCTTTAACTCGCTAGGATAACTCTGTATATCAATAAGATGCCTCTTTTATAGTCTAACTAGCCTCTTATCATAGGAAAGGAGTACCCATACATCTTTTAAAACCATTCAGCCTGGATTTTAAAAACCTTTGACCAACAGAACTTTATTCTGTACTACGGATCATGGCCACTTTTGCAGTAGATTCCGCTAGATTTTCAGTTGCTGCTCAGAAATAAATAAACTAACAGGTGTATTTGTAGAGCACTCTTTTACCCAAGAGGAGTCTCATGGCACAGTATGCTACTCATTTTATCAATCACAGATAGATGAAGGACTGAAACGATTGTGCCAGGATTGGAATCTGAACCCATGATGTTAGACAATATTCCCTGTACTGGGTGCAGCAGTGTTTTGCAATTGGTCCAATGAGTTAGAAGCAATGGTTGACTGGAGGTTATTCTTGCCTTTCTGCAGACATTTGGTGATTATGAAGAATATAATCCAGTCTTTGCATTTACACTACAAGAAATTGGGTTATTGGTTGAGGGAGCCCCACTCAGGTGACAACCACAATCTTGGTCAGGATGAACCTCAAAATTCACTAAATAAACCTGTGCTTACCCTCTGGTAGCTTGCCACAAAAGTTGACAGGCTTAATTTAGAGACAATGTCTAAAGTATTTCTGCAGCACTAACTCATACAGTGAAAACACACCACAAGAAAAATCCCAAACCAATTTAGGAAAATACAGTACATTTCTTTAATGAAATGACCTAAAAATGAACAAAATCCAATCAGTAGAACTAGAGCTGTGAATTTTTAAATATTTTAGTGAAATCTAGCGTGTAAAAAATCAAAGTTTCAACTGCAAGTATCTGGTTATGCCAGACCACTGGAGGCAAGCCCTTTGAAGTGCAAGTGGGGAAGGGCACAGCTCCGGCACCAGCCATTGTGTCAGGATGGCCCATCCGGCACACAGCTAGTCCCCCTTTGGGTCATCGTCTGGGAGGAACACATAAACTCCAACAGGAGAGCTATTCCCAATCCGAAGTTAGAACTAGAGATAGACCCTACAGTAGTGAAAAACTATTTAAAAGATATTTTACTACCAGGACATGTAAAACGTAAACACACATGTCCTACTTTTTAAATACTATATACTCTGCCCTATGGGCTTTTACAGCCTACATCTGAGGTGACCTAAAAGTCTTGTGGTTTAGGCCTGTCAAATGGTTTCTCGTGCAAGGTCGAAATGACAGTGTAAAACTGCACTCCAGGCTGAGGCCCAATATTTATGGGGAGTTGGTGAAGGGCTGGCCCGCAAGTCTTCTTGCTGTGCTGCCCTACACCAATGTGAAAGGGTAGGTATTCACCGTATTTATGAAATACCATGGATTCCAGTCCCTTCCCCCTGCGCTAGCACACAATTGGCTACCTAGCACCAGCGAAAGCATCCTTGCACCATGGTGCAAGGGTTCCTGCGTTACATGCAGGATTGTTTTCACACAGGAAGGGATACCTTCCTGCACAAAAAAAATCCAGAGAGGTGTCTTGCTCGTGTAAAATGCAGCACACATGGAAAGAGGAAAAAAACGAGGATAAATGAAATGAAAGTTCTCCTTGTTACGCTTGCTCAGGGAAGGTGTTAGGTTTTGGCTCTGCTCCAGGTTTACATGATTAAGTAAATCTGGGGCAGCATCATAATCCATGGGTGCTGCGTGGGAAAACCCACAGCAACTCCCATGGAATGCCTCCCTGGTGCAGAGTAAAGCAACAAAGCGACTTACACTGCTTTGTCTTACTCCATATCTTTGAAGCCATGCAAAGCCTCGCAAAGTGGCTTTACATGGCCTCATAAATATGGTTGAGAGGCTTGTGCTGCTGGAGAATCAAACAAATGATGCTCCTGGCAGTGCAAGCCTCTCAGAAATATTCCCCAAGGTATTTTCTTTTCTAAGATTTAAGTATGCTTTATTGAGGAAATAAGTAACATTCATAAAAGTAGTGATTATTTGAATAAGTCAATATCATCAGATGATATACATAATGAAAACTACACCAGAAATCATTGTAATAAACCATAGTATAGAGCACTAATAAGGGGAAGGTAAAGAGAGTATAGTGCAAAAACACATAGAAAAGAACCTAATCAATAAGACATATAAAATATGGGATGTAAGATTGAAGAAAAAGAAAACAAAAGAAATAAAATAAAAGAAATAATAACATATTCAGATAAGTGTGTAAACCAAACAAAGAGTCGGATATGGTCAGTGATATTGCAATTCTAAAATGAGATAAGGGTCTGTCATAAGCAACATAAACAGTTATAGAAAATATAATAACAGGCAGTAGAAAATTCAGGGAGGCTTTCTAACCTTGTTACTATACTATATACTAGCTTTGTTGAGGAAAAGGGCTAAAGGTAACCACATTTGCACTTGTTTACCAACTAAAGAAATAGGTTGGATTTTGGTGGTGAACGCAAATTGCATTCTACCAACCTCTAAAAGAGATAGCAACAGCATTTCTCCAATAAGAAGTTATTTGATACAATACTACAGCTAGGGGGAGAGCTACTAAAGGAACTATATGGGGTAACATCTTTCAAAATGGGGAAATACTGCCAAGGAATAGAGTAGGGATTGAAAAAGGAATCTGAACATTAAAACGTGTGTATTTGAGACCAAAAAGTAGTTATATACGGATATGTAAACAACATAAGCATTAAATCTCTATGTGGATTATTAAAAGACCAGAAATTATGATTAGGCATACGTTTCTTTTTCATTAATTAGACCGGTGTTAACAGCAATATATTATATAAAAGCAAAGCGTCCTAGTAGAATTGGCTGCTCAAGACAATTTATAAATTCTATTCCATATTTTATTCCAGCAGGGTATGGGCCTGAGAACTTGTAAATTCTGTTCCCATTGAAGTTCAATCTTGGATTTGGGTCTGGGTTCCAGTGGGCAAAGAAGGGCTTTATATAAAATAGAAGCTTTGGGTTGGTGCTGCCACAAAAAAGATCATCCTATCATCAGAATGTCATCCATTACCTAGCTGTGACATTGCAAGTGAGAGCACAGATGTTAATGAATTGTATTTAGATGAAAATGAATTGGGGAACTCAAAAAATGACTATTTTATAGAGAAGGGTAGAATCATCTGATTTACTATTAAATTATGGGTTCATTTCAGGCCTTTGTTGAGCCAGGATTTCCAGTTTAAAAGTCTATTGTGAAAAGTAATAAGTTTATTTGCCATGTGGAGAAATTACAAACAAAATGTTTTCATGGAAGGAAGGAATAATAAGAGGATCATAGATGCTTGGCAAACGATCAGCAAATTAAAAAGAACTGTTTTCGCTGAAAGGAAAGGAGATCTTCAAAACTAAAATGGTCAGTGAGGGCTAAATCCATGTGAAGCCATATAGGTTGAGGAATACTGTTACCATCAAGGAGGATCCATAGCACACTTTGTTGAAAACAGAGGGCTTTATGATAGACTTAGGAATTTGGGCAATTAATACCCCCTTTTTGTTTGGATAATCTAGGCATGACAAAGCTATTTTTAGCTTTTTGTTTTTCCATTAAAGGCACTGTAAAACAGAATCTATAAAGACCTAATAGAAAGAGTAATAAGAATCATAGAAATTGGAGGGGAGAAAGCAGCATTTTAATTGAATTGAGTCAGCCCACCTGGATAAGAATGTAGGATCCATTTAGAGCACAGTAGGTCCAATTTAGTTTGAGGACAGTAAAATCCATACATATTTAACTTTTGCAAGTTGCCAAGCAAATCTCAGATGGTTAAAAAATATTGTTTCAGAATTTGTTAAGAGGTAATATTTCGTATTTTCTGCACTTAGCTTATAGCTTGACATCTAAGAAACAGCAGCGACTTCTCTCTGGAAAGCTAGGATGGATGCAACAGGGTGGGAAAGGTATAACATAATTTTATCAGTGTAAACAGACAATTGTATCTGGGAGTTCTTGTAAGAAAACCCTGAAATTGTTGTATTTTGCTGAATTTTAGAAATAAAGGATTCCAAGATGAGGATAAATAAAAGTAAGGATCAAGGGCATCCCTGTTGAGCTTCTCTCTGTATTGTGAAATAATATGACACTATGCCATTCACAAATATAGCAGATTGAGGGGAAGAATATAATAATGAGAACAGGTTTAGCATTTTCGGTCCAAAACCAAAACATTTTAAAGTATGGCACATAAATTGCCATCCGACACAGTCATCTGCGTTCTCCGCATCTAAAGCAACGGCGACTAAAGTGTGAGGTAATTTGGAAGCTTGACTTATTACATAAAAAAGACATCTTACATTATTGGACGAGAGGTGACCTTTGACAAAACCAACTTGTTTGAGACCAATTAATTTAAGGGGGATAGCTTCCATTTGAAGTGGTAGGATTTTAGCAAAATTTTACAATCCACATTAACAAAGGATATGGGGTGAGAGTTTTTGCATTGTTCTGGGTCTTTGGTGTCTTTTGGAATTCAGAAAATGAGAGCGTCCAGAAGGGTACTAAAAGCGGAGTGGGAAACATCAAAAAGTTGGTATAGTTCAAGGAGATGAGGGAAAAAATGGATGAAAAGTGAGAGTAGAATTTCACAGCATATCCATCTGGGCCTGGGCTTTATACTGTTTTAAGAGTGCAACCATGTCAATAAGTTCCTATTATGATATATCACTCTGTAGTTGGGTGAAATCAATATGACTTGTAGGTTTATGAATAGAGAATAGATAATCAGTAATTGCAGGTGGTGATGGGATGTGCTCAGGGGTGCAGAGGTTTTCAAAATAAAATTCTTAAATTCCTCAAGAATATCTTTATCTTTGATAAGATTACAGTCAGAAGACTTAATCGATTCAATTGTGTTTCACTTTTTCCTTGTTTTCAAATAATTTCGACATTCTATTTTGTCCACTATAATTTTTAGCATTCTGAATTATAACAATAGAAGAAGCATGTTCAGTTGATAGTTTGTTGAAATGTATTTTAGTTCTAATTCTTCTAAGAGTACTTAGGAGTTGGAATGATAGTATTTGGTTTCTAGATTCTTAATATCCTTCAATAAGATAACTATTGTTTATCTAACTGTCCTCTTTTTTGTTTCACAAATGCCAAGATAAAACCGCTCACCCATGCGTTGAAAGCATCCCACTTGGTGGAAATGGAGGCATCAAGAGCTTTGTTAAATGTGAAGAATTCAGAAACAAAGTATTATAATTTGGTGTAAAATAATAATCCCCAAAGAAGCAAATTATTGAAGCACCATTTTCTGGGGTATGATTCATTTGGAAGTAAATTCAAATCAGTAAGGGTGGGTGCATGATCTGAGATGTGAATAGAGCTACTTTGTATATGTAACTCATGTTGTACTAAAAGATGTGTAATCTATTCATGATTGTGTGTGATGTGTTGGAAAATAAAAAGTATATTCTCTTAATGAATGTTTGTATAACCACCACAAATCAATAAGGGACTTTAGTATAATGGCAGAGCAAAAAGCTCTGCGCATTCTGGAATTTTTCAATTCAAGATTTGGGTTGCTGTCCAAAATAAGGTTTATAATCTGCAGGAAGCTGGCTCTGTATATAGTATATCAAAATGAGATATAGTGTGCACAGACTCCAGGGGTTCCCCAGAGGCTTAACAGAGGTTAAAGTAGATAATACTAGTGCTCTCTTTTATGGTAGTGTGGTCGAGCAGTTCGGCTTATCAGAGGGTAGTGCAAAGCATTTGTTGTACACACACAGACAATTGAAGAAGAAGCACACGCTCGATGACTTAACTTCAGACCAATGGTTTTTATATAGCAAAAATATCCTTTCTTAATTTATTTCTAGAACCACAAGATTCAAATTGCAGGTAAGTACATTAATAAATACGTAATTCACATTTGAATCAATATTACTTTTTTGGAATCAGTAAGTTTTACAGTTTAAGAATAAATGACAATAATCTGTTTTAAAAGTTGTCACACTGCAATTTTCAGAAACAGTACCTGGGGGGAGGAAAAGTTATCACGATTTACAGGTAAATACTTGACTTGCAGTTCCAGTCTCCGGGGGTTAGGAAGTCCACAGGTAGGGGTTCAAGTTAACCCCAAACACCCACAACCAGCAACACTGGGCCGACAGGGTGCAGAGGTCAAAGTTGAGGCAAATTTAACATGGGCTCTGATGGAGACTGGGGGCACTTGGTTTCAGATCTGCTGGCAGGTAAGTACCCGCGTCTTCAGAGGGCAGACCTGGGGGAGTTTAGAGGAGCACTGGGGGGGGGACCCAAGAAGGCACCAAACATGCACACTCAGTGGCACAGTGGCGGCTGGGTGCAAACAGAGCTTTGGACTCCCAATGCTTTTCTGCGTGGGGACTCCGGGGGTCACTTAGATGCTGCAGGCTGGGTTTAGGGGTTCGGTTTGGGAAAACCACAGGGTGGACAAGTAGCAGGGCTGCCTGCTGAACGTTGCTGCACCAGTGGTCAGGTTCTCCAAGGCCTGGGATCTGCAGTGCAGTGTACCTTTAGGCGTCTGATATCTTCGGCCGGAGCTTTTGCGGTCAGGGGGGCCTCTGGATTCACACTGCAGCTGTCATTGTGAGGGGCAGGAGAGGTCAACCCAGTGTGAGCACTTGCTCGAAATCACCTGAGGATCCTCTCTAGCTGGTTGGACACTGGCCGTGGGCGTCGTTTGTAGAGTGGTCAGGACTCGCGGATCCGGGGTGGCTCTGGAGTCCTTAGTTGTAGTTTTGTTTTGGACAGGGCCGCTGTTCACAGGAGTTCTTGGTCCCTTGTGATGCAGTGCAGTACCCTGGAGCTTGGCAGAGGTTGCTGGTCCCTCAGGATGCGTCACTATTCTTGTGCAGGTTCTTTGAAGCAGGAGACAGGCCAGTAGGGCTGGGGCCAAACCAGTTTTCACCCTCCTTCTTCTCTGCTGGGTTTTCAGCTTAGAAGTACTTCTTCTTTCTTGTCAGGTTGCCAGGAATCTGATGACTTAGGTTCAGGGGAGCCCTTAAATCCTTGATTTAGGGGCATCCCTGAAGGTGGCTGCGTCCTTCCTGTGTCCGCTCCTTTTGGGGATAGGGACACAAACCTAACCCTATTGGTCACTATCCTCCAAACTAAGATGGAGGATTCTGCAGGGAGGGAGTCACCTCAGCTCTGGACACCTTAGGGGTGGCCCTAGCTGGGGTGGTCACTCTTCCCTGTTTTCCCTAATTTTCCTGCTGGACTTGCCCTGAAAAGTGGGGCTTTGTCCAGGGGGTGGGCAACTCCACTAGTTGGGGTGTCCTGGGGAAGTATAGCAAGAGGCTTGAGCTTCTGAGGCTCACCACCAGGTGTTACAGTTCCTGCAGGGGGAGGTGTGAAGCACCTCCACCCAGGACAGTCTTTGTTTCTGGCCACAGAGAGCATAAAGGCTCTCACCCTATGTGGTCAGAAATTTATCTGGAAGTGGCAGGCTGGCACAGACCGGTCAGTCCTGCACCAGCAGTTTGGCTAACATATAGGGGGCATCTCTAAGATGCCCTCTGGGTGCATTTTCCAATAAATCCCACACTGGCATCAGTGTGGGTTTATTGTGCTGAGAAGTTTGATACTAAACTTCACAGTATTCGGTGAAGCCATTATGGAGCGGTGAAGTTCGTAATGACAAACTACCAGACCATATACTCTATATGGCTACACTGCACTTACAATGTCTAAGAATGGACTTAGACATTGTAGCAACATATTGTTCATGCAGCTATGCCTTCACCTGTGGTATAGTGCACCCTGCCTTAGGGCTGTAAGGCCTCCTAGAGGGGTGACTTACCTATGCCACAGGCAGTGGTTTGTGGGCACGGCACCTTGAGAGGGGTGCTATGTCGACTTTGCCTTTTTCTCCCCACAAGCACACACAAGCTGCAAAGGCAGTGTGCATGTGCTTGGTGAGGGATCCCCCAGGGTGACATAATTCATATTACAGCCCTTGGGGACCTTCCCTGGCCACAGGGCCATTGGTACTGTCTCGTAGGCTCTCATTATCCTAATGAGACTACTAGATTTTGAGTGGGAGGATCGCCTGCGGTGTGGGAGCCTGAGTCTGACCCACTACAGGTGACACCTGTTGCTCCAATCCAGGTTTTTCTCTGGCTATGCCTCATCTCCACCCAAGGGCAGGGATGATTGGGCAGCCAAGAGCATGACATAACTGATTTCTCAGGGAAACCGTGGTCACTCAGGTCCCATCTGTTTCTCTCAGTTTTTTTGCTTTAATTTTTGTGAGGTTTACACAGTGGCCACGGTTGGGGCTTAATATCTCCTTTCGCTATTTGTTTATTTTTAGTTTTTCTTAGGTCCATTTTACTATTTAGCACCCCTAGACCGAGTGTTAGTGTTTCCGGGACTAACGCCTATTTACAGGTTGTTTCCGCTTACATCATCTACTAAATTGTTTTCCTCCAATGGCACTAGTCTAACAAAGACATTATCACATAATTTGGATATATTAGTTTAATACCATCAATACATGACTTTGTTCCCACCCCCTGACCCTCGGAGCTTTCTGTCATTTAACTCTATATTTTTTTCTCAGGCTTATCATGGCCTGGCTCCATCGTTTTTCTGCATGAAGGACGACTGGGACTGTGTTTCTTGCAAAAATCGGGAATTACATGCTATAAAACCTCAATAGACCATTGCTCTATCCTATTACGGACCTACCCGATCATCCGATGCTTTTGAAACCCTTTTGCAGTTTACAAGCATCATTACTTACCTTTGGGGTATGTCGTTTTTATGCCCCTTTACCACACTGGTGCTTGTCACTTTATTCACAGTGTCACCACAAGTACAGCAGTAGTATTTTAAATATGTGCACGGGTGAGTTCAACTATATCCTGTTATATAATCATTTGATTTTTTTCCTTCTTTTCTTTTTTCTCTTTTCTCCTCTTTTCGTTTTTTTCCCTTCCTCTATTGGTCTCCACCGTACACGGCACTTGTCAATTATCTATGACCGCTTATCCGTATATAATTCCAATTAAAAGCGCGCACTGATATTTCCTGGATACTTTCTGTCTTTCTTCTTGTTTTCATATATTTTTTCTTTGGATATTTTTCTTACTCATTTATAATTGAGGCAATCATTTCCTGTTATCAACATTTTCCATATACGTATTGTCATTCGTGTTTTTTATTAATTTGACTTACAGCCTTGAGAAAGTCTATGTGACAAAACACGTGTCAGCTGTTCTCGGATGTATCAGTGTTTCAATAAGGAATACATCTCAATCAACTACTACGCAGTGTCATTTGGATCTTACACTTATTTCCACATTTTGGAGTAACTTCTTGGACTACTTTGGTGTGCCCTGGTAAATATTGACTCTTCAGGTCTGATTGGTTTTGCAATCAGCGCTTTCACACCCGTGGTGGTTGGGTGTCATACCAGGTTGGCACCCTTGGCACTCGTCTGCGTACAAGTCGATGTTTTCCAATACTGTAGACATGCTGTGAATCGGATGTGCGAACTTTAAGTGCATTAACCACTAACTTGTTTTCCTTGTTTCTCTCAGTTACATTAGTGTCACATACACAATGACAAACAGAGGCAGTATATGTTTCAATAATGTTTTAATGAAGCGATTGCATCTTAGATAGCAAAGCATGGACTGCAATATCCAGGACGATACAAAATGACAAGATTAAAATTGTGACAAGGAGGGTAAAGCATAGAAATAACGCTACCATATTGTCACTAGAGTCAATAGACTAATTCCTACCTAAGCTATAATAGAGCACAGCGTGTTAAGCTCTAATTCTGCCCTTCAGGTTCCCCTGGGAAGGCATCATCCCTCATACCTGAGCAAAGGCCTAAAGTCTGCATAAGCAGCTTTAGCAAAACATTCAGCAATCAGCATGCAGTCGTGGTTCTCTGGCTGGAATCTCCCTCTAACGTGTGAGGGACAAGGAAGTGCTTTTATAATAAAACAACTGATGTTCCAAGAAAATTTCCCTTCATAAAGATGTGTATTTTTCTATGAATGTCAGAGACAAAACTTATTCCACGTTCATCGGCAACCTATCCTACTGCAGCCTTGGAAGAAGCATAGAGTGAGCAAGAATGTTTTGTTTGAGAACAGAGTGCTAGCCTAGGCAAAAACAGTTAAATAGAAAGAACTAAAACAGGACCGTAAAAGCGGCAATTATAACAATAATAAAATGAAGCCGAATAAAATATATCTAGGTTAAAGTGCACAATGGCAGGCCTAGTATGCTAAAATAACATGCATGGAGCTATAACTAAAATGGCTACTCAACAGTAGCATGGGTACCTTTTTCAAGGGGCTTAACTGTGTGCCACAGGTGTGCTAATTGTGGAAACAAAGGTACAGATTTAGGGAAAGAACACTGGTGCTGGGGCCTGGTTAGCAGGATCCCAGCACACTTTCAGTCAAGTCAGCATCAATATCAGGCAAAAAGTGGGGGGGTAACTGCAACAAGGGCCAGCTTCCTACATAACCTGATTGTAACCTCCTCCTACAATTAAATAGTCCCCAGTAAGATTTCAAATTTGAGTAGCAATATCCATCCAGAAAACAAATATTTGTTGAAGTAGGGTCACTGTCATTAAATATGGTTAGTGGAATTTGATTATTAATAAATTAACTGCAATTCATCTGCCTTCGGCACCGTGAGATTGTGATTAGAGCTGTAAATTCAGTGTTTTGTGAATGTGAATTATAGTACCGATCTTTTTCTGTGTAGCTGAAGAAACAAAAACTCAAACCACCCAACATCTTCATTGTTTAATGCTTCTGATTTGGGTAAGCCTGTCTCCTGCAAAAGAGCAGTATCTGCATTCAATCTAGCCAGATGCCATGATAACTATTGTCTTGTAGTAGGATTACCTAAACCCTGAACATTCCAGGAGAATATCCTGAAGTTAGCAAAACAGGAAACAGTAATAAATCAGTGCTTACAAAAGTAAGAACAGCTACTACGTTTGGTAATTGGAGTACAGAAGACACATAAAAGTATGTAAACACATAAAAGTATGTAAAAGAAAGAAGGTTTATGAAGAAATAAGCAGGAGTAAATGAAATGGAAAGTAAAAAATAAGAAAGAAAGGGAGTCAAGGAACAGTCCAAAGAAGATAATGCAAACCAAATATATGACTGAAACACATACCTATGTGGGGAGTTTGTCTGTTTGGAAAGGAGGGGTAGGGACACAGGACAGAATGAATACGAGACAGCTCTGGACAGTCATAATATCATATCCTGAGATTTTGAGGGAATGGAGAAAACAACTGCACAGAAGAGAATGGAGCATTTGGATTCTACATTAGGAGAACCACAGTGTATAAACAACAGTTAAACAATAATTGACAACTGTGTAAGACATTGTATTAGGTGTCTATTGTTTCATCTCTACAACTGGATAGAAAATGTTTGAGTTCGAGGGATCCTTATATGTTACAGTGTGGTCCTTATAAGTCACCTTGAAATGGCATGGGTGAATTAAACCAAACCTAGCATGTATAGCTCGCAGCTGAGGTTGAAAATTCCAAAATTCTTTCCACCGATCTGCTGTAACCTTAGCTACATCCTGTGAGAGGTAACGTTTATGACTAGACCATGTGCTTCATTAATTTAGCCACATTAAGTACTTTAATAAAGTTAGTATATCCCAAAAAGAGGATAAACCTCTGGGTTTAGAATGCAGTATTTGGCCCAGCCTATGGGCCTGCTGTATATTTAAACAGGCCGATCGGAGGAAGATCCCAAACCTGAGGAAGAGAATCCCTATGGAAAAATATAGAGTCAACACTCTCTGGAAGACCATAAAGTCAAAGATTATTTCAAATGTTTTGATTTTCAAGGTTTTCAGCATGTTTTTTTAATTCAATGATGTCCACTTGAAGCTTGGCCACCATATGAGTGGTATCTTGAAGACCACAAACTTTTTGTTCCAATTGATAGACTCTTTTGCCCATAAAAGGTCAGTTCCCCTGGAGGTTGCGTTAAGTTTTATTTGTATCTTACATGTAAGGTTGTAAAGCACAGATTTCTTCCAAGAAAACTCCATGGAAATAAGCAAAGGAGACTTTCCTGAGGAGGGGTCTTCTTTAGGTTGTTTATTAGTAGAAGCTGACAAAGTCTTATGTAATATTTGAGACTTTGGAACAACTACAGAGGTCTAAGGAGGTTGGGGAGATGCCTCTGCCATTACTGAAGCAATAGTTGGAAGCGCTTAAGGTGTATACAATATGTGGAACTTTTAGAGAAGCCTTTAAAGAAAATCCTAAGAGGAGGCTGTCCATGTCACAATCTCCCCATGCACCTAAGACGAATAAAAGCCAGCAAGAATGATTAAAGAATCCTACATGAAAAGTGAGTTAATTATGCAGCGAGGACCAATAAGAAGATGCATATCATTAAATAATAATGAAATATCAGACAAATGGCGTGTAAAATGTGTGTGAATATGAGAGAAGTGTAAAAGTACCTTAAGCGTCACCAGAAAGTCTCCTAAAAATGATCTTTGTAAATTATGACTTCAGAGGAAGGCTGGTGAGAAATAAAATGGCGGCCAAAATCACCATGGTGAATATGAATAATCCAAAGGTGTACAAAGTATAACAAACAGAGCACTATACTGAAAAAAAACAACCAGGAGCAAAAGAAAAATGTACGAAAGTGCTCCCCTTAATTACAAGAAACAAGGTTTCAGAAAACTCTTGTCGCACCAAAAACAAAATGGCAGTTCTGAGCAGTGAGGGGAAAATGCTAGCATGAAATATCATAGAATTCAATTATTCCACTAAGGTAAAAATACAGCTTCTGCATATCAGAGGTTTCTAGAGACCTTTGTGTCATTTCTCTGTTTGCATTCAATCTTTTTTCCTTACACTGTAGATGTCGGCAAGACAGCTGCTACAGAGCACCAAGGTTACGTGTGCATGCCACTCTGCGTCCAGACCACGTCCCACAGGAATGTTTAAAAAGTGCTAACTTACTGTGTGGCACAGTGAGTGCTGCAGGCCCACTAACAGCATTTAATTTACAGGCCCTGACACAAATAGTACCATAGTCTAATGACTCAAAAGCAGATTAAATGCACCAAACAGGCTGTGACCAGGTGGTTCACTGAGGACACGCAGACAGTGGATTACTGGTTCAGGTGAGCTTTATTTTCTTGATGTGCAAGTTGTATATTGGATGATATCCCGTTCTGTTCTTGGTAACCGCTACGCTTCAGTTCTCCTTTCCGTCTCTCTTTTCTTCTGGAATGGCCACGCTTCTCCTGAAGCGTGGCTGGGAAGTTCACAGGGCGCCTCCCGCCTCCTTCGGGCCGCTTTCTGCTTGTTCCACACCTCCGCTTGTCTCCTGCTCGTTCCGCTGCTGTTCCTTGCGTTCTCCGTCGATGCTACTCCTTTCACCGGCTCCACTTTCTCCTTTCCCCGTTGTCCGCGCTCTCCCTTGTTTAAATGGCTCCAAAGCGCGCCGTCTCCACCGCTGTTCCGTTGGTCCCGGAAGTTGAAGGGGATTGGCTACAGATCTATTCCCTTCCGGGTTAGAAGTGGCAGTGGTAGCAAAGGCTGCTGCATTGGACGGGACTGGTGTCACCAGCGCGTCACAGACACTCCCCCAGTGAGAGACTGATAGAGCCGCTCAGTAACAGGGTACCGGGAAAGATAATCGGCAATGACCATGCTGGAGCCAGGGGAATGGCGAACCTGGAACGAAAAAGGCTTGAGTGAGAGGAACCACCTGAGCACCAGCGCATTGGTATCTTTATGTTGAGCAAGCTAGGTTAACGGAGCATGGTCTGTAAGTAGAGTGAATGGTCTCCCTTCCAAATCATACCTTAGTGATTCCACTGCCCATTTTATTGCTAAACACTCCTTTTCAAGGGTGGGGTAGTGTTGCTCTCGGGGTAACAATTTGTGGCTAATGTAGACAATGGGCTGTAGGGCCCCGTCCCTGTCCGCCTGAGATAATACAGCCCCCAGGCATACATCCGAGGCATTGGTTTGGACTAAAAACGGCTTAGAGAAATCAGGGTAGCATAAGACTGGTGCAGAAGTCAGGAGGTGTTTTAAAGTTTCGAACCTCTTCCCTTCCATATCAGAGAGGGCAGTTAACCGGTTGGGGCATTTTGTTTTCAGTAAATCTGTAAGGGGTCCTGCTATGAAAAACGGGGTATGAACCGACGATAGTAGCCTACCATGCCTAAAAAAACGCGTACATCCTTTTTTGTTCAGGGAAAGCGTATTTGCCTGATAGCTTGGATTTTCTCTATTTGGGGCCTCACCTGCCCTTCCCCTAGTACATACCCCAGGTATTTGATGACTGTGTGTCCTAACTTACATTTCTCCGGGTTAGCAGTTAGATTGGCTTCCCTTAGGGCTTGTATTATGTTTTCTAGGTGTTCCAGATGTTCCTCCCAATTGGCACTATAGACCACTATATCATCCAGATAGACCGCTGCATATCTTTGAAATGGTCAGAGGATCCTGTCAATAAGCCGTTGGAAGGTGGCCGGAGCCCCATGTAGGCCGAATGGGAGAACCGTGAATTGATAAGGGCCGGATGGGGTAGCAAAGGCGGTCTTTTCTTTATCTTCGGGCGTGGAGGAATTTGTCAATATCCTTTCGTTAAGTCCAGGGAGGACATATAGCGGGCTTGGACTAAGCGGTCAAGGAGTTCGTCTATTCTTGGCATCGGGTATGAGTCAAAAAGTGATACCGCATTGACTTGTCTAAAATCAACACAGAAGCGGGTGCTTCCATCAGGTTTTGGTACCAGAACTACCAGGGAACACCAAGGGCTGGCAGATGGTTCTATTATACCTGCTCTTAACATAGCTTCCACCTCTTGCTCGATTATCGTCTTTTTAGCCTCTGGGATTCTATATGGTTGTTGCCGAACGACTACATTTGAATTGGTACCAATGGTATGTTGAACCAAAGGAGTCCGTCCCGGTATTTTGGAAAAAACATCAAGACTTTTATCTACTAAGGATTGGAGTTGGCTAAGTTGGGTTTTAGAGAGCGAAATATTCAACTGAGGTAAGGTGGTCTCAGACATGGAACCAATCGCCATTGGGTGAATAGGTATGTCCTGTTCGGGTTCTTTGGTAATGTACAGGATGGGGTGTTCGTCTGTCGCTTCATACTATTTTTTTAGGAGATTTATATGATAGATCTGTTCCCTGCTGGTACCCATCGGTATCTCGAGTTTATAGGTGGTAGGAATAATTTGTTCTATTACCTCATCAGGTCCTTGCCATCGGGCGAGCAGTTTGTTTTCGCAGGTAGGTAATAACACCAGCGCCTTGTCCCCTACCCTCAAACTCCGGGGTGTGCTGTATGAATCATAGTATTTCTTTTGCTTACTTTGGGCATCTCGCAATCCGGTGTGGTCTTCTTCCCACAATGTGTGTAGGTCCTCTCTTAACTCTTTGGTGTATGTAGGAATATCCTTGACCTCCTCCTCCGATTCTTCCCACTGTTCTGCCAACATTTCTAACAGTGTGCGGGGTTGCTGGCCGAAAAGTAATTCAAAAGGGCTGTGTCCTGTGGAGGATTGGACATGTGTGCGTATGGCATAGAGGACTATAGGTAGCTTCTTTTTCCAATCCTTGCCCGCCTCCGAGATGACTTTTCGGAGCAGTATTTTAATGGTTTTGTTGTACTTTTCGACTAAACCATCAATCTGTGGATGATATACTGAGGTCCGTATCTGACGGACCCCAAGGGAGTGAAATATCTCTGACATAAGTCGGGACATAAAAGGGGTTCCCGGTCTGTAAGTATTTCTTTTGGAAAACCGACCCGGGAAAATAACTCAATCATGGCCTGGGATACTGTTTTGGTATGCATACTAGAAAGGGGAATAGCTTCGGGGTATCGGGTCGCATAGTCCACTAATACAAGGATGTATTGCCGTCCTTTTACTGACGGGGTTAAAGGTCCCACTATATCTAAGCCGACTCGAGAAAAAGGGGTGTCTAAAATTGGTAATGGCTGTAAAGGTGCTACCCCATGAGAGGATGGATTAATAAGTTGACACTTTGGACAGTCCTGACACTGTTTTCTGATGTCCCCGTAGACACCTGGCCAGTAAAACCACCTTAGAACCGCTGCCTCTGTGTTTTTTCTTCCCATATGTCCCTCCCCGTTATCCCCATGTGCCAAGTGTAGGACTTGTTGCCTATGGGTTTGGGGTACCACTAGTTGCGGAGATCTCCCAGGTGTGTTGGGACTAGATCTATATAGTACGTTATTTGCTATGGTAAAGGTGGGACCTACCGCTCTCCCTTCCGTGTTTAGGGCCTGCTGCCATGCATTTTTCAGGGTGGGGTCCTCTTGGTGGGCTTGTAGAAAACTCCCTACTATTGACAATACTGGGGTGGCCTGGGCCCTGGGTTTGGAACAGGTCATAGCCGGGGTGGCATGGTAATATTGCTGCTGCTCCCACTTTTGTTTTCTAGTGAGCTTTCGCCTCAAGGTACTCGCTTCTACCTCCTCCTTCCCATACGGTGCTTCCTCCCACTAGGTGCTGGTTACATAGTCCTGGCTGGCCTTTGCTAATAGCGGGGCAAACTTCTCATGATCAGTACCAATGATGAGATCCTCTCCTAGAGTAGGGATCATTCCTACTGTGATCTGCTCCTCGACTCCCCTCCAATTGAGAAGGACCGTTGCTACTGGATATAGTTGTTTGTCGCCATGGACACAGGTGATCAAGACCTTGGTGTGAGGAGACCATTGTTCTGACTTCACCAGGTCTTGTCTGACAACACTTTGGCTGCACCCCGAATCTATCAATGCTTTTCTTTTGGTGCCATTAGGCCATACAGTTATGGTGTATTTTGTTTTCTTATCGCCAGACCATAAGACTCGCCTCTTCAGCATTCCTATTGCCATGGGCTCTTCTGTTTCTTTCTTTAAGGGACAGTTTCGAGCGATGTGGCCCCACTCTGAACAGTGGAAACATTGGGGTCCCATTATGGGGTCTCGTGGGGCTGGTGAATGAGTTGGATTGGTCCGCTCTGAATCAGGTGGCCCCATGGTCTTTGGATGGATGGGTTTCATCGGACCACTTGAGCTGCCATGGAGGTTGTTGGTTTGACTTGGCTTCCCCAAAAATCCAGAGCTCGTGGAATGCACAAGCGAGATCTATGGCTGTGTGGTTGGTTAGTCCAGGGTGTTGTCGGACCCAATTCTGAGTATTGGGAGGAAGGGCTTCCAAATATTGCTCCAGAATAATGGCGTCAAACATATCTTCCTTTGTGGTCTCCGTGGGATGCAACCATTTTCCCCAAGCATGGTGCACCCTGTAGTATAAGGTACGGGGATCTTCTTGTGACATCCACTTGATCCGTTGGAACTTAGTCCTGTAACTTTCCTGGTCCAACCCTACACGTTCTAAGATGGCCTTCTTTACTTCCTTGTAGGGAGTAACCCCTCCCGGGTTTACCGCCTGATAAGCTGCTTGTAGATGGCCTGTCAATAAAGGAGCTATGTATTGCCCCCATTTGTCCTTGGGCCAGTTGGCGGTGCTTGCCACCTGCTCAAAATTTGTAAGGAACGCGTTGAGGTCCTCTTGTTCTTGATATTTCTGAAGGACACTGCTTGGCACGTTCGGGTGAACTCGGGTATGCGCAATGGTGTTGGTTAATTTACCGAGCGCAGTCTCATGGACCAGTTGGTTATTAGCCATGATAGTGGCCTGGCTTTTCAATGTGGTCTGTAGTGCCTCCCGCTCTTCTTTGGCTTCCCTGAGCTGTTGTTCCCAAACCAACTGTAAATGTCGCTGACCCTCGGCCAGCTGGGCTATCATGTCCGCAAGTGTGGGTTTCTCCTCCATGGTGTCGGGTTGTCAAGATCCCACTTCTGACACCACTTGTGACCGGGTGGTTAAATGAGGACACGCAGACAGTGGATTACTGGTTCAGGTGAGTTTTATTTTCTTGGTGTGCAAGTTGTATATGGGATGATATCCCATTCTGTTCTTGGTAACCGCTACTCTTCAGTTCTCCTTTCCGTCTCTGTTTTCTTCTGAAACGGCCACGCTTCTCCTGAAGCGTGGCTGGTAAGTTCACATGGCGCCTCCCGCGCCACCAACACCACCTGGGACTCCTTCGGGCCACTTTCCGCTTGTTCCACACCTCCGCTTGTCTCCTGCTCGTTCCGCTGCTCTTCCTCGCGTTCTCTGTCGACGCTACTCCTTTCACCGGCTCCGCATTCCCCTTCCCCCGTTGGAGCCAAAGCGCGCCGTCTCCGCCGCTGTTCCGTTGGTCCCAGAAGCTGAAGGGGATTGGCTACAGATCCACTCCCTTCCGGGTTAGAAGTGGCAGTGGTAGCACAGGCTGCTGCATTGGTCTATTGGTGTCACCAGCCCATCACACAGGTATAGGCCAATTTTACCATGTTTCAGGGAGTGAGCACAAGGACTTTAGCACTGGTTAACAGTGGTAAAATGTGCAGAGTCCTAATGCCAACAATAATGAATTCAGAAAAACAGGAAGGGTAAAGGCAAAATGTTTTGGGAAATACCACGCCAAAGATGACAGGTCTAACAGATTGGAATAAATGTGTGGCCAAACCGACATGTTGGGGAATGGATAGTAATGGATACGAAGGGGCATGCAAATAATCAGTCACCTTGAGTTAAGTAGATATTTAAAAAGTGAATAAAGATATACCTGTAGAAATGTAGGCAAACTTTTCGCAATTTATAATTGTACCAGAACTAAGGTTTCTCAAAATGGTGGCCCAGTGACTGAAAAAATACCAGTTAAAATATTCCCAACTTCTAGACTACAAAAACATCAGAGAACTCTGCTGAGGACAAAATGTGGACTAAAATAATATAAATGCATCAAGAAATGAAGTAGATGCATTTCCACTTCATTTACATGCTTTGGAAGCTTCAGACTCTACTCACTGCAAACCTAACACCGCCTACAGAAATCATTTTTAGATTGTAGCATACCACACAGCGCAGCTCTCTGGTTTGCTAAAGACATCTTAGGGACATTTAGAAAGTTGACCTAGGAATGCATTTGCTTGTTGATTACCATTGGCTTTGGTGTTTGTAACTCATTCTTTCTGCCTTTCCATTTGCTGACTTTATTTGCTTTAGGCGCTCTAGGTTCAGTCTGTCCCTCACGTCGCCTAAACCGTGTTTTCGGTATTCTTCCACAAACTTGCTGACTGTTAACAGGCCTTTAAAACTTGTTCCTCTCTGGTCACATTTGAAGTGCATTCAAAGGCTGGGGCCAAATGTCAGACACTGTCTTCCCAGGGCTCTTGTTCACTTTTCTTTCTCTGACATCAAACAGAGCGGATTTATTTGACAATCTTGTTGGATACTGGGGCTAGGAAAGAGTTTTTCTCGAGCACACAACTTGTAAATGAACTGTGTATGTATTTCAGAATATATCAGAATTATGAACGCTCAAATGAAGCACATTTTTTGTAATTTCTGAAGTGTGTTGGAAACAAAAACGTTAATATGATCAAAATGAGTCATTTAACTAGGTGATGCAATGTCCACACATTTTTGTCTGCGCACTCTATAGTTTTATCAGTAAAGCTGTATGTCTGTGCTAATGTATTGGTCATTGCAATTGAAAATGTGTTGTCTGTAATGGCAGTGTTCTACCACACCATGAATACTCCACTCTGCTCCACTCCATTCTACTCTGCACCACTCAACACCACTGCACTCTACTCTGCAACACTCCACTTTACACCATTTCACGCCACAGCACTCTATGCCAATGCACTCTACACCACTTCACACTATATCTCTCTACTCAACCCTGTACCACTCTACTCTATGCCAATGCACTCTTTGCCACTTTACTCTACACCACTGCTGTCTTCACCACTGTACTCTACATCACTCCAGTCTAGGCCATACCAATGTACTCTACACAACTTCACTCTATATTACTGCATTCTACACCATTCTGCAACACTACACTCTATGCTAATACACTTTAAGCCAATGCACTTTACTCTGTAACACTCAAATCTGTGCCCCTGCACTCTAAGCCAATCCACTGTACGCCACTCTATCACTTCATTCTACACCACTTTACTCTATGCCATTATACTCTATGCCAGTCTATGCAAATGCAGTCCACCCTGTACCACTCCACTCCACACCACTTCACTCTACTCTGAAACAATCAACTGTACACCCCTACACTCTGTGCCACTCTGAGACACTCCATCCTATGCCACTGAACTTTGCGCCTCTCTTCTTTTAACTACTGCACTATATGCCACCGCACTTTACTCTACATCACTCTACTCTCTGCTGCTGCTCTCTATTCTACTGTACTTCACCCTACACTACTCCACCATGGCACTCTACTCTGCAACACTGCACTCTCCACCACTGAACTCTACATCACTCTACTCTGCACTACTCCACAGTACACCACTGCACTTTATGCCACTACACTCTATGACACTATACTCCTCTCTGCACCACTCTATGCTACTTTACTCTGCACCACTCTATGCCATTCTATTCTATGCCACTCAACTTTACTCTGCACTCTACGCCATTGCACTCTATGCCATTTGACTCTATTCTGCCCTACTGCTCTCTGCATCTCTTAACTCTATGTCACTCCACTCTGCACCACTCTACTATACGCCACTGCACTCTACACCACTGCACTCCATGCCACTCTATTCTACTGTGCTCCACTCTATTCTGCGCCGCTTTACTCTGCGCAATTTCACTCTGCACCACTGCACTCTGCATCACTCCGTTCTGCACCACTACACTCTTCTATGCACAGCTCTAATCTACGACACTGCATTCTACGATGCTGCATTGTACTCCCTGAATTGAATGTCACTGCAATCTACGTCACTATACTCTGCAACACTTTACGCCAATGAACTCTACACCATTCCACTCTTCTCTGTGCCGCTCCAGTGTATGACACTCTATGCGACTCCACAGTATGCCACTCCAATACACGACACTCTCTGTTACTCAGCTCTACAACACTACTCTACTCTGCGCCATTCCACTCTATGACACTCCACGCGACTCTCTTCTTTGCCACTAACTTTTAGCCATGCTGAACAGCAACCACGCTGGTGAACAACATGGCTAAAACACGTTGGCAAAGCCAATAGCTCTTGCATAGGTGAGACCTGTCGGCTTTGTCAATGCTTGTTCTAATAATGTCTCCTCTTACTGATTTGTTCTTCATTCTTTGCTCGCTCCTTCTATTCGCCTCGATCTCTCACTCATCATCCAGAAAAAAAAAGATTTCTAGAAAGACAAAACATTTTTGTCAATGCATAGTTCAGTTGTGTGTCGCGACACAAAATTTAAGTGGGACGAATTAGTGAATTTTTGCACAAAATAAAAAATAAGAGGGACAAACCGTGGGTGATATTTCTGCCACTTGCATGATAGGGAGCAGACTGATTTTGCGTTCATTTCGCTTTGCTTATTTATTTAAGATAAATAAATGTATCTACTTTTCAAAAGTGTAAGATGTTATTATGCTTAATTTATAATTGGTTTGTTTCATTTTTATTACATAAGTAGCACAGACTGTTCAAAATTATGTCGTTCTCTTTTTTAAGTTTGTTCAAGGGACTAAGCTAACTTAATTCAAATCTTTTGACATCAGAAAAATGATTTACAAGCAAAAATGGCGTTATATATACAAAATTCAAGTTTTGTTTTTTATTGTTTTTTTCTCCTTTTTTGGTAGTGTTGCAGTGTTAACCCAATAGATAAAATGCTTTGGAGTATCATTGGTTTTCCCTTTTTATTATTATACAAACGACATCATAGTTTTACATGTTATTTACAACAGCGCATAATTAGCATCCCTGTGATATGCGTACCACCAACAAGTGCAACCTATTAAAAGTCTCCTTACGAAACGGCTGTCTCCCTAAAGGATATATCAATAAATCTTATTTTTTTGCCGAGATCGCTTCCAGCATATTGAGAAAATCGCAACAAACAAAGCCGGCTCAAGCTGTTCGGGTGACTTTTGGGCGGCATGTTTACAGGCAGGCGCCTTCTGCCATTTTGACATGAACAATGTCCTAAAACATCGTAGTTCGAAAAGCCCCAATCTTGTCGACAGAACTACGTGAAAAGAAAACGATGCATTGCCGGTAAAAGGCAAGCCCGGCACTTTTGTTTTCTCCTCCTTTCAGCCCTTTATACAGCCACTACAGACTATTTACTCGCCTCACAAAAAGCACCAGGCTCGCGAGCCGTCCCTCTTGTTCTTTCAGATGATGCAGCAGGCACACTTAGGTAAAAACGAAAATAAGCAAGGAAATTCGAAATATTTAAAAACGAATGTCTGACGGTTACTCGCAGTCTTTATAAACCGCAAGAATAAATAATGTTTGTCCTTGGGGCCCCACCCTCCAGAAATTTAACTTTGCACTAGTGCAAAACAGGCAATTCACAGTTGTACTTGTGTAACAGGGAATGTGTCACCCGTATTTATTGCAAACATATTTTTGCACCGGGGAAAACCTTGAGGTATTGAAATTGGAACAATTACCAAACATATATAACATATTTAGCTTACATATATATCATATTACACGCGGAATAGAGATTTTAACATTGCTCTCTAGCCCATGAACAGTTTTTTTTAAATGAAGAATAAATGTATTCTTCACTATTTGTATCGGTTATGTAACAAATAGTGGGATTTCTCCCAAGTTAGCCTAGCTTTCAAATTTGAAAAATGAACAAACCTTTTGTCGTTTACTTAATTTGTAAAACTAAAAATAATAGTGTGCATTTAGTTTCCTCTGAGCTTTGTACTGGTGGTAAATGTTTTTTTAGGCAAATGCCATTTGTTCCATTCCATATTGCGAAGCAACAAAAAAATTGTGTAAATGGAATTACACTATTATTTATTGTTTTGCACCAAGGTGCAGTCTCTTTAATATGGGGGTATAAAATAACTTTCCAAATTATGCTAGGCTAAACTACCGAACCCGTTTTGCGCTATGTTGGTGCTGGTGGTGGAATTGCAACAAATACATTTTGATCCACTCCAAGTTACAGAAAGATCTGTACATCAGTGTAAACATACAGGCAAATGATTGCTGAACGTTTGCTAAATGTTGATCATAAGCTACTTGCTTATAAATTATCTTATGGGTGAAATAGACGTTTTGAGAAAGAATTGCTAGCCCATCAATAATCTTAAAAAAAGACAAAGGCAACGGTTTTTTCATTTTTATTACTTTTATAAAAAAAATAAAACAAAGTATTTTTGCCTCAAACTCAGGGACATATTTATGAGCCTCTAGCTCCACCGAAGTGTCACTTTTTGTGACGCTCCGGTGGCACTATCCCCTGCACAGTATTTACAAGGTGGCGTTAAGCCACTTTTTGTGGCTTAACACCACCTTGTAAATATGACCCATTCACACGCAGCACTGTGCATGGAAGGGGCGTGCAATGGGTGTTGCTGTGGGCATGCCACAGCAACACCCATTGCATTTTGGCGCTGCCTCGGATTTACAAGATTTTGTAAACCTGTGGCAGCGCCAAAATCTAACGCCACCCCAGGGGTGGCAAAAGCAAGGCGAAATGTTTCTCGTTTTTTTATTTTTCTATGTGTGCTGCATTCTGCATCACGCATAGAAAGAGGAAAATGCCAGACATGATTGTTCATGTGCGGGAAGGTGTCCCTTCCTGCACATAAACAATCATTTCGAAATGATGCTTTGGCACTGTGTGCGCTGCCAATTTTGGCGCAGCATCACGCCCTGTCATTTTCCTTTAAATATGAGCCTAAGTTCTGTTTTTCACGTACAAAACAGAGAACCTTTAGGGACATATTTAAGAGCCCCTAGCACCTCCTTGCACCACATTGGTGTCATTGTTTTAACGCTAATGTGGCCCAACGAGGTCAGAATCGGCACACCAAATTTACAAACTGGCGCAATGCATGCATTGCACCACTTTGTAAACCTTTGTGCCACATTATGCTTGCTCCAGGCACAATGTATACAAAGGAGGGTGTTCCTCCATTGGGGGAGGGGGTCAAATAAATGGTGCAATGAAATCTAAAAGATTTATTTGTATCATTTTTTAAGGCATGTTTAATGCCTGCTCAGAGCAGGCGTTAAAAGGAGGCACACCATTGTTTACAATGAACCTCAATGGACCTCAAAGGGCTTTGCAGGTTTAGCATCAATATTTTTTACACTAATCCTGCCAAGCTCTGAAGTAACGTCAAAAATGTTGACACTATTTCCCTAACTAGTGCCATGGTGAGCCGTATCTTAGACGCTAAGGGGCATAAGAAAAGTGGCGCTGCAGTGTGCAAGAATACTGTAGATGCATTTTTGGTGCATTAGCCCTGTTTTGTTTCCTTTTTCGTCCAGTGCTAAGTTTCTGTAATACTTAGGGGAAGATTTAAGAGCCCATTGCGCCACTTTAGCACTTTAGGTGGCCCTAAGGTGGCCTTTTCCCCGTACCAGATTAACAAAGTGGCGCAATGCATGCATTGCGCCACTTTGTAACCCCTTGTGCCACATTATGCCTACGCCGGGCCTAATGTATGCAAACGGGGTGTTCCCTCATTAGGATGCCCGAAAAATGGTGCAGTGAAATTTAGAAGATTTCACTGCGCCTTTTTTTCTGTCATTTTTAATGCCTGCTCAGGGCAGGCGTTAAAATGACACACCCATTTTAATCAATGGGCCTCCTTGCACTTTGCTACTCTAGCGTCAAATTTTTGATGCTAGTGTAGCAAAGAGCCACAAGAGCATCATAAATGTTATCGCTATTGTTCTAACTACCGCCATGGTGTGCTGTATCTTAAATACGGCGCACACATGGTGGGGTGGGGCGGGGCAGGGTGTTGCAAAAAAAGTGGCACTGCATTGGATGCAGCGCCACTTTTCTTAAATTCGGCCCATAGTTTTATAAAAATGGTGACTGACAAGCGTCTCCCTAAAAACAGAGACATAACCCTCACCAATAGTATAAAGTCTTAGTGAAAACGACCATAGTGATTTGGGTAAAGAACTAGACAATAAAGTTATCATGCAGGGATCCTCCAACAGAGACCCTCTATCGATTTCTTGAAAACAGGCAGGGTACAAAGACTTAGGTGGAAACAGAAATGCACTTGGAACAGAGGCAAAGCAAGCACCCACACCATGACAAACAATCTTTCTTGACTACAAACCCTAACACGCTGGTGATTTAGTCTTGCATCAAGTGGGTGCTGGCAGCACACTGTAGCAACAATTTGGATCTGTTTTCGAGGCATTCCATTGACATTTCTCCTAACATGGGACACAATTCAACCTAAACATGCCATGGTGCCCTCAAACAGAGGAGGCGTGACCAGCATCTGATTGCGTTCACACAAAAGTTCCTCCTAGGTCCTTTGTTGTTGCCTTTTGCTTCTTCACTTTAAAGACCCAGGACTGCGTGACGGCCTGTAAAGTACTGCATTTTGCTTGGTATCAAGCAATTGTGCAGTGTGGGCCTTACATCAACAACAACCTCTATCAATGGTGAATCGCATTGCTACTTCAGCAGCCAAAGATCAAAGGCGAGATTCTGGCTTATGCAGGGACACAGATCTCAAATCTCACAAGCCGCCTTGCAATTCTGCCTATTGTGACTGACTAGCCTGATATTACCACAAACTCCTCAAGAAGTGGGCCAGAGGGAAAAAAAGGAACTCCCACAGGGAAAAAAGGTCTATTGAGGCATTACTCTTTTCCACGAAAGACTTTAAAGCATTCTAAAATTCATCATCTTTGAGATAGGGTAAGTGTTTCCATGCACATATAGTTATTAGAGGAGGTACAACCTCTACCACGCACTGCCTATACCACACATCCTTTACCACGCATATCCCTTACCACATATGTCTTTATCACATAATTATATATATATATATATATAGAGAGAGAGAGAGTTATGCTCACATTTTAAACTATAACTCGTGCCCCCATGCACAGTTTTTCATCAAAAAGCTTACTGCAAATGTTACGTTGGTATTATCAGTGATGTTATCAAAGATGTCGTGAGTGCCTTAATTTGTGGGGTAAGTATCAGTGTATGGCGAGGGCATGAGTTATACTTACCTTAGGGCACAAGTTATAGTTATGTGAGATGACTCTAACTTTAACAGGTGAATTTCTATTATTTTGTATGTTTAAAATGTGAGCCTAACTATAACGTTCCTGTAACCTTTGATTTTTTTCAGTGTATTTCTATGTTTTTTTAAATTCTATTTCTTAACTATAACGTCCCTGTTTTTTCAGTGAAGTTCTATGGCTTTTTAACGTGTAGTAATTTTCATACTATTACTTCAGGCATGCGCAGCAGTGGTTGGCCAGAGGGCCTGGCATGTGGCCAGGCCCAGAGGTCAACTCCCTATAAGTACCCAACCTTGCACTGTGCACAGCCTTTGCCCGTGCGCAGCAGTGGTTGCCCCAAGGCCTGACCTGCAGCCAGTGCCTGCGGCCAATCCCCCTAACCATCCAACCCTACTCTGCACCCAGCCCTTCGACCATGCGTGGAGGGAGTTGGCTGTAGCATATCTCTCTGGGTGTGAGAATAAGTGCAAGAGGGTGTATCTGTGGGTGAGAGTGGCTGTGAAAGTCTCTCTCTGGGTGTGAGAGCTTGTGCATCAGTGTCGTTGTGGGAGCATCAGTGTATGTGCAGATCTGTGAGTGGGTGCATGAGGTTGTCAGAGGATCTGTGAGTGAGTGCGTGAGGGTCTGACTGGGGCTGTGAGTGGGTGCGTAAGGGTCTGAGTGGGTGTGTGAGTGTGAGAAAGAGAAAGAGATTGAAAGAGAGAGAGAGAAAGTTGGAGAGATAGAAGGTTTTTGGGCTTTGATGGATGATATACTTAGAATGAGATATTTCTGCACAAATTGAAAAGAAAAATGTATTTGTGAAATAAAAAGAGTAAGATCATCTTTCAGTATGAGCCTTAAACATTTGCAGTTGAAAAGAAATTAAAGGAGGAAAATGACTACGAATACATCTGAGGTTGAACCCTCAACCCTTCAACCCTCAACCCTTCGTGCTCCCATGAAGCAAAAGCAAAGAGCTATGCCCTAGGGGTGGGCACCCAGGGTATCAGGAGCCAGCCCTTGGGGGTGGTCCCCAGGGCCATCAGTGGCTCTTCGAGGGGGGGGTGCAGTCCCCCTTCAATGTGAAAATAGCCCAGGAGAGGTAGTGGTTCCTGGTGCTTGGGGGTCTGAAACGGAGCCCCTTTTAATTTTTTACTATTTTCCCCAGGGAGGTGATGGTTCCTGTGGATGTGGGGGTGGGGCAGCTTAGCCCCCTACACCATAGTAGTTAAAAGCCTCTGGGAGGTGGTGGCCCCTGGGGCTATGGGTGGCGGGGAGTCCACCCCCTATTAAAAAATACAATGCCCCAGGTACCTGTCCCCCTCCCACCACCCTGGGGCTTAATAAAAAACAAGCGTGGGAGCCTGTGCTTGTTTTTTTAAAAATGTTTCCCACAAATTGCGATGTCATTGCAATTTCACTGAAAAAATGTTTTTTTTTTCCTGGGAAGGTCCCCAGCACCAGAATTTTCTATAGAAAAAGTGTTTTTCCCTTGCCTATATTTTTGGCGTTGGTTGATAAATCTTAACAAAATTTTCACTAAAAAAAATATGCTGCTTATGTCAGCTGCAGCTGCTGTCTGGAAACTTTCAGGGTGATCCGTAAAGCGGCACCTGAGAAAAAGAGTGGGTTCCGAAACATGCTTTCTCCAAGTTGATTTCCATAGGGATTTTGGACATGAATAGAGGTCAAACCGCGAGACGGAGTACACCAAATTTGACAGAAAGCTAGCTCTTGGTCCAGAAAGAGCCCTTTTTGTTATTTGGTGTACATCTGTTCAGCAGTTTTTTAAATATTTAAGAAAAAACAAATATCTAGGGACATGATAGCTCCGCAAACCCCCGATCTTTTGCTGAGATTTGATTGGCTGCCCAAACTTCAAAAAGGAAGTGTTGGCAAAATAAGAAAAGGGGCCAGGGTAGGGACTCCCTGACACCTTAGTTCTGGTGCTGAGGCCTGAGAGGGCAAAAAAGCACCATGGGGTTGTGAATCCGCAGTTGAAATTTTTAAAAATCTATTGCGGTTTCCTACGCTTGTTTTAAGAAAGCTCCCTGGTGGGCCAGGTCCCAGGGCATGTTAAAAATAAAGGAAGGGGCACATGGGGTCCCCCTTCAGGGCTTGTTTATGCCCCGGGGACCGCCACCTTCCCCGGGGGCTCAATTTATAATTTATAGAGAGTCCCCGGGACTACTTATTTAAATTAAGGGGGTCTGCATGCCCCCCCCCACAGCCCCAGGGACTGCCACCTCCATGGAGCTAAAATAAAAGAATGAAGGGGGTCCATAGCGGATCCGGGAAAGGTGGCGGTCCCCGGGGCATAAACAAGCCCCCTCTGCGGACCCCCTATCTATTTTAAAAGATGTCCCCCAGGGAGCAGGCGGTCCCTGGGGCTATGGGGGGGCTGCGAGGCCCCCGCATTTAATGAGATGTTAGCCCTAAAGAGGTGGTTTTCCCTGGAGCTGCAGTGGGTCTGGGCAGGCCCCCTGCATTGATGTTCACATTTTGTCCCTGGGAGCTGGTGATCACCAGGGCTGTCTTTTAAAAATGGCAATGCCCCCAGGCCCTTCCGGCGCTTCAGAATTATTAAGCGTGGGAGACTGCTCTTGTTTTAAAAAAAATGTTATTGTGAATTTGTAGTGAATTTGCAGCAAACTTTTTTTGTTTAAGTGTTTTTTTCCATCGGGGGTCCCTTTGGGTCCTCACGCCAGAGCTAAGGGGTCAGAGTGTCCCTACCCTGGCCCCTTGTTTATTTTTAATTTTTTTGTGGGACTCTGCTGAAACCGAGTTCCAACATGGCCGCCAACTCTTCCTGGTTTGATCATCATCATCATCATTATTCGCAAAGTGGTCACGGCCAGAGATAAACAAATTTGGATTTCCTTTAATTTCTCAGAACCTACTGAACAGATTTACACCAAATAACAAAAAGGTTAATCTGCGTACCGAAAGCTAGCTTTCTGCCAAGTTTGGTGAAATTTCGTCCAATGATTCGCGCTGTAGTTATGTTTGAAACTCCTATGGGAATTAAAATCAGAAACACGATTTTTGACCCCTCATTTGTTTCGGCCCCCACTTGACTGATCCCCCCAAAACATTTGATGCGCAACAAGAATCAATACAGCATTTTTTTCTGGAAAGTTTTGTGAAGATTCGTCAAACGGTGCCAAAGTTATGGGGAGGTCAAAAAATGCTTTTTCTATGGAACATGGTCCTAACTATAACTACCTACTGGTGACCGCCAGTATATGTATAAAAAAGCAAAGGTTTAAGTGACTTTATAATTAGGTGAAAATGTCAGTTAAAACATTCATTTTAAATGTACAAAACCACTGAAATCCACCAATTATAGTTATCTCAAGGAATTATAACTCATGCCCTAGAGTAACTATACCTCATGCCCCAGGCATGCGCAGTTTTCTCATCAATAATTTAATTTCAAATATTGCAGTGATACTATCAATGATGTCACAGAAGATGTCATGAGTGATGCAATATGTAGGGGTAATGGAAAATTCTGTAGCAATTGTAAAGGAAAGTTTTAATTCTATTAACGACAGGGAAGCAAGAATTATGTGTAATTGCCTTCATTTATTTCCCCAGCAGCTTTATATAGACAGACAAAACAACAATATATCTCATCAAGCAAAGGGGAAAAACCACAAATAGAATAATCAGTCAGCATCAACATTTACATTAAAGAGGTAATGATCTGGAATTTTCCTCCTCTTTCTTCGCACAACAGTGCAGTGGATTAAAATTTCTTCATCCATCTGTTTTTGGTCATTGCATGTAGAATAAAAGAGATGTTTGTAAAAAAAACTTTAAATCCATTGTATATATCTTGGTTATTATTATTGCCATCATTACAGTACTTTAAGTCACAGAAGTTAGCCTTTGTGGCATAAGTACCTACTCTTTAAGTAGTTGGTGCTCCACATAATTTAAAGCCTTTAGCAATTGGGAGGGAGACACATAACCCGAGGTTTGTGGGTGGGATAATCCTTATCTGTGTCCTAAATAGAACTGAAACTTTCCTTTATGACTACTAGGAAATGTTTCATTGTGTCAGGACCGAAGGTGAGGATTATGCAATTTTTAAGCTTACCTACTACCAAAGAGGAAATCCACAATGGGTTTAAACTAAAACCTTTTAAATGTGAAATCGGAGGTTGAATCTGCCTCATTCATGGTGTTCTCAAACCTCACTCCTACCAGAAAGGCTTTGGAAGCCATGGGTCCTCTCGCAGAATGGGTGCTGAATTGGGCATTGTCAGTCCCTGCCTCTTGTAAGATCCAGTGGATCCATCGGGCTATAGTTGGTGTGGAAATCGCTTTGAAAGGTTTTCTAGGAGCAATGAGCAGTTGCTTTCCCCCACAGGTCTGAACTCCTTTGTGACATATTCAGACATTTTCAAACAATCCACCACACACAACTTAGGAAAGTCATGAAAGGCCAGGCCAGATAGTGTGAGTTTTGGCAGACCTAGAAACTGGAAAGGAGACCCCAGTATCAGTGTATATCCTGCTTGACAAGTTAAGAGCTCTGACATCAGATATTTGTCTGCAAGACACCAAACCCAGCAACATTGCCAACTTATCTGAAAGCACCTTCATACTTCAATACTTGTTCTGAGGCCAGGATAAAAATAGGTTAAGAACTGTACTGTGGTTCAGGTAGGAGAGACAGTCGAATACCCCTTACCAGCTTACAAACTAAAGGGTGTACTGCTGCTATAGCTGACATAACAATATTATCTAACCGATAGACCATGCCTTGGTGAGCGGGTTCAGACAGGAAATTCTGAATATGAACGATGCTTGACTTCACAGGCTCCATATGTCAATGATGAAACCAGCCCAACCATCATCCCCATGCCGATCTGTTTCTTTTAGAAGTACTTTTTGCCAATGCCTTGAATGTAAGCTTCTGAGCTTGGTCCGAAAGGCCCAGGATATTCCATATGTGCATGTAATCCTCCAGGCCTTTAAAGTTAAACATTTGTCCTGAACCATCTGGTGATTGAAGCCCTGTGGATTCCTCAGAATGTGAGGATAATGGGGAGATGGATTGGAAAATCCCAGGAAAGTGCCAGAAGAACTGGAAAGCACACTTGCACTCTCCAGACAGTAGTAATCAGCACTAAGGTCCTCATTATGAACTTGACAGTAATCAGCGACGACCGCCGTGGTGACGGTGAACAGAAGACCGACAGTGGCGATAGACTACACACCGCAAAATAATGATGCCAAAAAGTCAAACCTCCAAAAATCCTGCAAACTCCACTCACCGCCAGGGCCTATGATGGCGGAAAGGCAGTACACTCCACCCTGCCATGCAGACAAATCCTCCGCCTACCAAATACTGATGCACAAATCAGCGTGGCGGATAGTGAATGCCGAACGACCATTGCCAGTACGGACGGCCAGCAATGGGACCCACCAACAGCAAATGCACACATTGGCAAGTTTGAAAGCCACACACCTGACACACATCCACAACATTATAAAACACTCACATACACACCCCACAATCCTTTGCATCACAATAGCAAGACATATATTAACAACATAACACGCATACACTGAACTAACCATCACACACACAAACACACCACCAAAACACATACATACCCCAAACACTATCACAAGCCACACACACAACCACACCCTCACCAATACACCCACAACACACCACCAACAACACACACTATGGCACCCCCTAAGCACCCCCGCTTCACAGACAGGGAGCTAAGGGCCATGGTGGAGCCACAACTATTCAGGGCACAGGTGGAGCAGACACCCGTGGCCAGGAAGATCGAGCTATGGCAGACGATAGTCAATAAGGTCAACGCAGTGGGAAACCATCCACGCACAAGGGACGACATTCAGAAGAGATGGAACGACCTGCGCGGGAAGGTCTGGTCAATGACATCCAAGCACAACATCGCCAAACGAAAGACTGGTGGTGGTCCCCCACCTACACCCCCCGAATACACCGACTGGGAAGAGAAGGTCCTGGCTATCCTGCATCAAGAAGGCCGCACCGGACTCACTGGAGGACTGGACTAGGGTAAGTCGACTACAATGTCTTCATATCCACCACACCTGTAATGCATGTATCACCCAATCCCTCTCACTACCACCAGGACCCCATCCCCTACCCAGTCCACAACACCCACATCCAACTTCCCTGCATGCCCACAATCCCCCACACAGACCACCACCAAGCCCCCTGGGTACACTAACCTACCCCTGCATAGATTCCCAGTGGCACTACAGCACCCACAATGCACCTCCACCCCCCACATAAAATGCAACAAAATGTACACAAAGGGACCTTGCATGCCACGACAGGGGAATATAACCATCAAATAGTGCAGAGCAGTGCTGCAATTGCCGATAAAGTACCTGACACCCACCTGTCCATTCCCCCACACACAGGCACCACCACCCATGCCACCTGGACAGAGACATCAACGAGTGCCAGCACCCCACCTGAAGACAGAGGCCCCACTCATAAGAGTGCAGAGGGATGCCTTGAAATAGAGGAACTCACTGGCCCATCACACAGTCCTGGACTGTCACCCTCCAGCATCCCCACCCAGGATGCTACTGATACCCCTCCTACCCAGCTCCCATCATCAGCTCTGGCCAAACAACCCCACACCAGTGTCTCCTGGCCACGGACTGTCAGCCCACATGTACAGAGGTCAGAGTGTCCACCCACTAACAGGCAGGATGATGAAGGGCCCAGTGCAAGTGTGACTGCCCGACCTGTGCAGGGGACACAGGCACAGGGGGCTAGGCCCAGTGGGAGGGCATCAGTGGCTCAGGGGTGTTGTCAAAGGATGGATACAGCAGCCCAGGAGGTGATATCTGAGGTCCTGGGAGCATACCACCATACCCAGGATTGGATGGGCCAGATTCTGGCCACCTTGGAGCAGAATCATAAGTTGCAGGTAGCACCCCACCAGGAGGCCATGGAGCAATGGAAACAGCTCAATGCCACCATGGCCTCCGTTGCAGGGGTGGGCAGCACCAGTACCACAGCCGGTCTGAGACCTCCACCCACCTGCAAGCCCCGACCAGTAGCCAGGACACTGCCCTGCCTACAACGTGTGCAGCAGCTACTGGACTGGTGGCACTGCCAGAGGACACACAGGAAACCAGCACCTCTACCCTGCAGCCCAGCTTCACCTTCACAAACGTGCCCTCAGACCCAGATATGCCACTGAAACACCAAGACCAAGCCCAGTGCCAGGAAGTGACTCTGCCCTGAAACTGTCTCCCTTGTGTGCCACTGAGCTACCTTGTTGACATGCCACTACTACCACTCCATCTTCCACTGGCCACATGGACTATACCCTAGTGCTACCAACAGCTGAGCATATGTACCTGTCCCAACACTTATGTATATTTTGCCATTTCAATAAATACATCTATGCACTCAAATCCTTTGTCCCTCGTCAATATGATATATGAATTTTGAGTGTGCATGCATAAGTCAGTTAATATCATGATCACACCTTTATTGCAGGAAGGGATCCAACGGACTGTAGCGTCTGAAGTATGTCACACTGTACACATTATTTGGTTTCCTGGGACATGCCACCGCAGTCATCAGTTAGCATTGTCACTGACAATAGACACCACATTACTTATCACATGAGTCAGACTGAAACTATGCAGTGAATAAATCAGCATCATGGAACAGTACCTTAGAGTCACTGGTAGTATAGGAGGACTAGCAGGGTCCTGGAGTTGAGATCTTCACCCTCTTCTTCCTCACCATCACTCTCATCCCCTCCTTGAGGTTGCAGGGCTGGTTGGACAGCACCCTCCTCTTCCAGAAGGGGGATAGCTTTCCTCACAGCCAAGTTGCGCAGCATGCAGCAGGCCACCACTATCTCACACACCTTGTCAGGGACATAGCACAGGGATCCCCCAGAGAGATGGAGGCAACTAAATCTAGACTTCAGGAGACCTATGGTGCGCTCAACACCCTCCTAGTACGTCCATGGGCCTCATTGTTGACTTGTTTGAACCCACTGGCCCACCCCATCTTGTCCATAAACGTGCCCATGTCCTTGCCCAGTCCACTCCTTCCTCGTCCAAGTCTGCCCCAGTCTGACCTTCCCATTCCCAGGCCCTTTCCCAGGGAGGAAGAAGCCTGGTGTTGCCCCAGGTCCCGCTGCCACTCCCGGTCCAAGCCCACTCCCCCTCTTTCCAAGGGCAAGCCCAAACCCCCTCCACCTCCCAAACCTAAGCCCAAGCCATCCCCTTCCAGACGTAAGTCCCCACGCCCGCCACCCCCTGCCCCTGTTCTCCGAGGTGCCTGGCCACCCCATTGATGCCTCTTTCCAGTGGAGTACCCTTTGCACACAAGAGAGTCAAGTTCAGGCTATATTGGCTCTTCAGGGACTTACCGATGGACTGGCCAATGGCCTTATTTGGACATTAGTTTTGATTTGTCAAATAAATTTCAGTGCCAAGTAGTGCTGTTGGCACAATATAATGACGCTCGCGTTTCACTGTGGGGGCTGGTGTGCACATGTGTGTTCTTCGGTGCAGATCTTTGTTAGCTTGTTTCTGGTAAGTACATTTTGTTATGGTATGTCTGGCTTGGGATGAGGGAGGGGTTGGGAGTGCGTTGCAGGGTGGGTGGGGTGTTTGTGTAACTGTGCCCTTTCTTCCCATGTGTAATAGGCAGTGGTACTTACCGAAGTCGTCTTTGTCATCGGTCACGGTCCTGGAGGCATATGGCAAGGAGCAGCACTGGCATTATTTCCGACTCTCGCTCCATGTCTGCGTCGGCGATTGCTGTCTGCCTCCGGTGAGTGTTTCCTTTTATATTGTTCATTTCCACCACACTTTGCCTGGCAGTGGTTCCCGCCCCGGAACTGATGGCTGTCTTGTGTTTCATTATTTGGTGGGCGGGTAGGACTTTTCCACCGACCTGTGGGAGGCCTCCTCCATCCTAGTCGGGACTACAAAGATGGCGGTGGGTGGATGGCCCGCTGCCTGTTTCTCATGTACTTCATTATTTGGCAGTCTGGGTCTGGACCGCCAGAATGTTGGCGGTAGTTACAGCCACCGCCGGTGGTGCAGTGTTTACCTCCATGTTCATAATGACCACCTAAGTCTGCTTGCTGCCATCTGACCTGAGCCAAGACCCTCATTAGCTTTGCAAAAGGGGGAAAGGTGTAGCCCTGTTCCCTCTTCCAATCCCGCAGAAATGCATTTGTTGCAGTGCCTCTGGATCCAGCCTACAACTAAAGATTTGTGAAGTTGATGTTCTAATCTGGACGCAAGGAGATCTAGCACAGAGAGCGGAAACCATGAGGGTGCAGCTGCCAGAAGTTCAAATCCCTGAGGAATCTAGATTTCCAATTCGCTACTTGATTGGCTGAGCCTAAAAGGTAATCCACCATTTCCAAGATTTCGTTGGACAGGAAGTAATTCCAGAAGTCCTGTGCAGGTGTTTGTGAGGATCCTCAAGTTTGTGCCTCTCAGGTGATTGATATACCTTACCACTGAGATATTGTTGATCCCGAGTAGCACGCAGCACTGGACTATGTCCTTGGTCCAATACTAGATCACAAATGAGCTGGCTGGGAGTTCCAGGCAATTGATGCCCAAGCGTTATTGTTGTTCTGACCAGTGTCTTTCTGTAGATTATTCTCTGCAACTGGCAGACTCTGGAGTCCTCAGTAGTGAAGCGGCCCAGGAAAGATTGTCTGGATGGAGTACAAGAGAAGTCCTGCTATGCTGTAAAGCTATCTGGCAGGAATTCTTCTCAGTACCTGATGGAGCTTCAAAGATTTTGTGGCGAGAAGACTGAGGGAGGCCTGCAAGGAGTGTATTACAAATCCCAGTAACAGAATTCGCTGTGAGGGAATTATTTCCCATTTGTCATAATTGATCCCAAACCCCAGATCTTTCAAGATTGAAATCACAAAAACGCTAGAAGTGATCTCAACTGATCCAGTGACTGATCCATCAGCAGTATGTCATCCAAGTAGACAATAAACTGAATTCCTGGCATTCTGAGGAATTCCATTACTGGTTTCATCACCTTTGTAAAGCACCACGGTACTGATGAGAGGCCAAAGGGTAGTGTGGAGAACTCAAACACCTGATGACACCACAGGAGTTAAAGAAAGCGGTGATGTAGCTGAAAGATGGAGATGTCAGATAGGCATCCTTTAGGTCAAAGCAAACAAGCCAGTCTCTCTGCACCATGATGTCCCTCAGAAGTTGAATGCCTTCCGTCTTGAAGTGACTGTATACCAGCCACTTGTGGAATTCCTGGAGATTTTTCACCAGTCAGAATCCAGTGTCTTTTTTGTCCACATGAAAGATGTTGCTGATGAACCCTTTGGGGTAAAGAGTACTTGACTACAGCCCTCTTTGCTGAAAGTTCAGCAACCTCTTGGTTTATGAGTTGAGCCTGGGTATATGGAAAATCTAGCCTGTGAGGGGGGGCCTCTTGTACCAGAGACCCATAGAACTCAATGTGAAATTCCCTTACTGCTTGTAAAACCAAGGCCTCTGAGAACAAGTAAACCCTGTTGTGAAAAAAACTACGCAAGTCTTCCCCCCACATCCACAAGATGTGAGGATTATGTTTTTACCTGAGTAGGTACTGGATGCAGCTCCACCTCTCAAGGTGCCTCTGTGGGAACGGCCTTTTCAGGAGCCTATGGAAGAGAAGAAAGTCCTTAAGTTAGATGGATCATGAGAGAAACCTCTTCTGAGATACTGCCCCCTATTGGAGGCATTGTTGTATGAGCGGCTGGCCAAATGCCCCCTACCTCTGCTGGCCCTTGGCGGAGAAGACTTTTTAATGGATGCCTGTGCCTTCTCTAGGGAGGTGAAGGTAGATATAATCCTCCTCATCTGTGATAAAGAGGTCATCGAACAGGCCTCCCAGTGCCACCAGCATAAGATTGCTTGGTCTCCTCCACCATATTAAGGATTTTGGTCAAGGGTCCTGCCAAGTCAAGAAGTATATCTTGACAAGACTACCAGGATCAATTAATGCCCTACTTGGAATCTTTGATGTACTTAGCTAGGAAGTAGGCCATCTTCACATCAATCTTTGCTCTCGAAGGCGGGCCTGGGGCATTTGTGCTCAGAGCCTCTTGTAGAGATCCTTGACCAGAGCATTATGGAACTGAGCCACCACATAGGCTGCTACGCTGTACACCTGACCCAGTCAGAGGACTTTGGATGATATATATCATCAGGGTCCAACATGTCTGCCAATAAGTGGTTTGCCTGGGTTGTGTGATCAGAAGATGAGTTTGTTGGGTCCCCCTTCGTCCTTATCTCAATCCAAGGATGGGGAGGAAGAAATGGACTTGTATTGCGGGGATGTTGGGTCTACAAACAAGGGGTCCTAGTTACACGAAGACGGAACTAAGCATACTGTTCAACTGTAATGTGGTTAATTTACCAGAAATGCCTTCTTGAGGTGATTTTGGTGGTTTGTGCTGCCCCTAAGGCCCTGTGGACCTAGAAGGTCAAGGAATGTATTCCCTCTGATGAGGGGTTCAGGGCAGCCATTAGCCAGGTCAATCATTGTCCGCTCCAAGGGTGCGAGGGTGGTTCTAATGCCCTTCTTACCAGAGGCATCTACAGTCTCTGCCAGGTGGGATTCCAAAGGAATATTCTCCACTTCCTCTTTATCCGCACATTCCCTCATAATCCCCCAGAAGCACTGTGGTTGTTCGACAAAAAAGTAAGGCCAAATAACAGTAAGCACTCACATTGCATGATGAATGGTCCCTGAGAGGCAGAATATAGAGTTGGAGAGCCAACAGCATTAGCTGGCTGTTCCTTAGAGGGGATGGGGGGTGTAGCCCTGTGCATTGTATGATATAGAGGGCACAACCACCCCTGTTCAGAAATAGGTTTACAGATCCCTAGTGGCGTTAAACCAGTACTGACCTCTGAGGGGATGCATGTTCCAGATTTCCTGGGCTGGGCCTTCTACGCTCAGGACTGACCGATGCACAACCACCACATCTGTTCCTGCTGAAGGACCGCAGAAGACTTGTGAGTTCCTGGCCGGCAGGAAGAGACAGGTGTGGTAGGGAAAGTGCCCTATAGTGGACAAAAGACCAAAGTGACAAGCACGGCCCCCAAGCAGACTAAAATCTGAATCCGATCCCATGGCGACCTGCAAAGAAAATAAATGGTTACTCTAACCAAATAATATGAACTAAACACATTAAACAACTGTAAATTAACACTAGTAAACCAAGTCAAAAAAGGTAATTCTGAGGAGAGAAAGCAGAAAGCTGGAGCAGCAAAGAGAGAGAGAGGGGGTGAAAATTCCAAATCATTATCTCTTCAACGGAAAAATGGATGCTGGTTGGCTGTTCTGTTATTGTTTTTTCCCCTCTGCTTGATGGGAAATGTATTTTTTTGGTTGTCTATATGAAGCTGCTGGAGAAATTAACTAAGAAAGTTATGCATAATCCTTGTCCCCAGTCCTGACACTAGCAGTGTGTGGCAAGGGCATGAGTTTTCCTTAGGGCACAGGCTATAGTTACTTAAGATAATTATAAGTGGTGAATTTCAGGGGTCTTGATGTTTTCAATGGCATGTTTCTACTGACATTTCCACTTAACTATAACACCACTTTAACCCTTCTTTTTTTGAGTGAATGTCTAGGGATTTTTTTAACAGAATGTAATATTTTATTACCATACGTAAAGCCGAGCCTTGTGGCCAGGCTCTGTGTTCAAACCCCTCCCCCCAAGCTGGCAGCCAACATCAGCCTGTGCAACGATTTCAGCCAATCGTGGCCTGGTGTTGGTCACAGGCCCTGGCCATCCAACTATTTGCAAAGAGCCAACCCCAGTCCATGCATGGCCTTCTGGCTTCCACAGCATGTGCTTCATCCCGCAGGTCCTGGCTGCACCCAAGTAGACTTACTGACTTTGCCAACAAATCACAATGCCAACATATAAAAAGTGACCCTATTATCAACTTTCTCTAAAAAACACTAATATTTTTAACCTAGTGTACATTTCAGTAATTCACACAATGCAATGTTTAGTAACAGTCATTATTATAGAAATGTTCAAGAAACAAAAAATAAATATCTTTGTGATTCTTTCTTTTAAAATTAATTTTTGTACTGCAGTGCAATTTGTGGGCTAAAAATATAAAAAGAAACACTCCAACAAATAGTTTTTTTGAATTAAAGCAACATGTCTCTGAGTCTGTTTTGTAACATAGTTAGCCCACAAAAGGTAATCATAAAAACAACCACAAGAGGACCTTCCACTCCAGCTGAAAAGCATAGAGCTCCAACTAATTTTTCTTAAAAATATTGTGAGCTGTCCTGGGGTCATGGTTTTAATTACACAGGAGACTAACTGTTTTTTTTATGTTGCTGGAGAGCTTTATCATTTCCTGCAGCCCCTGAAAATATTAAAAGAAATGCTAGGTGGTGCCCCCCTGTACTCTAGGGGAACCACCAAGCTTAATAACTAACAAAAAAGCCCTCACAGGACATTATGGAGTGCTCCATGCTCAAGCAGTGATTAATAAATGAGCATCTCTTGCAGCTCATTTATTATTCACTCTGGTGTCCCGCTGCCCACCTGGGATACCTGTCATTAAAAAAATATGGGGGTGTGTGCATCCCTGACCCCAAGGCCTTTATGTCCTCGGGGACCCCATCCCCTGAGGCCTTTATATTTAAATAGGAGAAGGGGTCATGTGGCTCCTATCTCCAAGCCTCCAGGGACCGAGGGACCTGTCCCCAAGGGCCTATGTGTCCCTGGAGCCTATTATATAAATTATGCAGAGGGAGCATGCAGTCAACTTACTCAATCCTCCTTGTGCCCCGGACACCTCATCCATCGGGGCCTATGTTCTCAATGAAGGGAAGTGTGGGCATGCAGCCCCCCCCATCCTGATCCTCCTTGGCTACCTAGAACCCCATTCTCATGGGCCTATTTGATAAATTAAGGGAAGGGGTGAACAGCCCCCGTGGCCCCTGCCAGCTTTCTACATGCACCCTTACTGGGTGCACCGGGAGCTAGCTCTGATCCTTCCCAGCTTTGTTCCTGCCCGGAGGGAGCAGCTGTTTCTGCTTGCTGCCTCCAGGTGGGAGCAGTCAGAGTTTCCCTGCCCAAATGAGTGTGGACAGGGAAACAGAAGTCTGCTCTCACCCACCAGGAGCATTTTTAAAGCTCCCACCAAATGAGAGCAGACTTCTGTTTCCCTGCCTGCCCTCTCCCAGGACACAGTGTGTGAGCCGACCTCAGGGAATGGGATCCACGCTGCCTTAACAGGCTCCGGGGGGGGGGGTCAGCAAGGCCCCCTCCCCTTTTGTCAAACTTTCAGCCCCTTGGAATGGGGTCCCTGGGGGCTATCAAGGCTTGTTAAGGGGGGGCCACACACCCACTCTCCTGAACTTATATAATGGCCTTGGGAGATGGGGTCCTCAGAGCCTCCTCAAGACTCAGGAGGGGGTGCAGGTGCCTCCCCTCCCCAAAAAAGAGGATTTTGCCACACTCCTCACGCCATAGTCCACCCTGGGGAACATCGTGGGAGCCCACATCTGTGTTTTTTTTTTAATATTCCACTGGATTCACAGATCTTCTGTGATTTTGCAAAATTTAAAAACAAAAATTTTTTGGGCTCCAGCCAGGGTCCACCAACAGGCTTTGGAGGTCAAGGTTTCCCTATCCTATCCCTTCTGGGTTTTTTCAGTTTTTTTCTGAGACTCAAGACTGACTCCTGAGTCCTAAAGACTGACTCCGGAGTCCTGAAGACTGACTCCCAAGCCCTAAGCTGGCTGCCGCCACATCCTTGTTGATGTGGTAGCAGCTAATCAGATCTGTTCACCCTGCAGTGAGATACACAACTGTTTTTAGCCATTCTTGCTCAAAAACTACTGAAAGGATTTACACCAAATTACAAAAAAACACTTTTTCTGGACCAGGACGTAGCTTTCTGGAAATTTTGTGTCAATTCATTCATCCATGTCGGCTGCAGTTGTTTCAAGGGGCCAGCTGTATTAAATTGCGGGTTTGCAATTTCCTAATTGCAAATTTTTGTGATTTGCTATTAGGAAATTGCAAACTGCAATGTTTTAACACTGTTAGCGATTCCCAGTGGGTCGCAAATGAACCTGCCTCACCAATATTCATGAGGCAGGTTGCAATTTGTGAATGGCTGCAATCAAAGGGATGGTGAGGTCAGCCGACCACCATGTTTGTGATTCCTTTGTCAATAAGGCAAATTCTTTTTTGTAATGTAGTCCATTTTCATTAAAGTGGCACAGTGAGCACGGGCCCAGCTGGGCATATTCTTCACATTTAGGTCGACAAAAGCAAAAAGAACAGATGATGGACAGAATGCTGAACAATGAAAATATTCACCCCAGTCACAGATCTGGATTCAAGCTAGCCTGGCTGATGAGGCATGATACCCTGAAACAGGTCCCAGTATGCTTGTTTCTGGTCAAGGTAGGACCTGGCTTGGCATTTCAGGTTGGACTGCTCCCATCGGAAGCAGGGCCAAGACTAACTTGCTTATGGCTGGGTCCAAACTGGGGTGGCATGGTGAGCAACGTATTGATGGATTTAACTCAGATCTGTTACTGGCGGTTCAGGTGTTTGACACATTTTAGCACTCCATCCATTATACATTTGTATCAGAATAGACATAACATAACAGGCAGTTTCCAGTCCATTGTCACATTGGTCAAATGTGCACATTTATAGTTTAAGAAAATCATTTTCCATTTAACCACTCTATGGGTGGTTCCCCAAGATGAGCTACGAAAAAAAGGTGGAGGGCACCATGGTTGATGGGCATTTTTACTTTGAATACACTTCCAATGGGCTTCACAAATAGCTTGGCTTCTCAATGGCTCATGAGTTACACACACAGCCTTGAGTAAACAGGATCTCCACCACAGCATAGAGGCCAGAAAAATGCGTCACATTTGACTGCCACAAAACTCCTGGGACTCCAACTGCCTGATCATCAGCTCATTCCTTCACATCCCCATCTTGGAACCCCTTGCTATTGTGGCCACCTTCAACATAGGTTCTTCCACTACAGGTAGAGGCTTAGTATATTTGTGACCAGTAAACTGATGCTCCCAGGCATACAAAAGTCAAGCGCAGGAGCTTTATTTATAAACGCTTTCAACCACACCCTCCCAGGATATAACTGCTTCAACTCCGCTGTCACCCAACTACCACACATAACTTACTGGCACACATGGCTTATTTACTATATCAGTCACCTGGGAACAATGGAGCAAAAGAACAGTAGCATTACTCTCTATGTTCAAGTATATACAACACTCTTTTTGGAGTAAGGGCCACGACTGGACAGAGATCTTAGCTCCCCAGATGGGAAGGGATCCACAGGGTACACAACCCAAAGAAAAAGAAGTCTCCACCTGGTACTGGCATCTGGTTACAGCTGCAAATTAGCAAGCAAAGAAGGATTTGCTGCATGCAGAGATGGAGAATTAATGCAAGCATCTTTGAAACAATATGACATTGTGAAATGTGCTGCTCTTTGAGGAAATCACCTTTCTCCTCTACACAGATGCTACTGGACTCCTTCGAAGTTGGCAACATTTAAGAGCAACATGAAGTGTAAATGTAAAAGACGTGGTTTGATGGTGGCCAGTTATGTCCCTATATTTTAAACTTGGCAAGATGTGGCTAAGGTCTTAACTTTGATATTTGATTTTGAGATCCAAGTAATCCCTATCTCGGTATTGTTTGATATTAAAATCAATGATTCAAAAGAGAATGCATTCAATTCAGATCAGAGGAAACTGTTTTTCTATTTATTGTTGCTGGCTAGAAGTGGAATATGTAGAATCAAATCAAATCAAATCAAATCAAATCATTAACATTTATAAAGCGCGCTACTCACCCGTGCGGGTCTCAAGGCGCTAGGGGAAAAAGGGGGGTTATCGCTGCTCGAACAGCCAGGTCTTTAGGAGTCTCCGGAAAGCGGAGTGGTCCTGGGTGGTCCTGAGGCTGGTGGGGAGGGAGTTCCAGGTCTTGGCTGCCAGGAAGGAGAAAGATCTCCCACCCGCCGTGGAGCGGCGGATGCGAGGGACAGCAGCGAGTGCGAGGCCAGAGGAGCGGAGGAGGCGGGTGGGGACGTAGAAGCTGAGGCGTCTGTTGAGGTATTCCGGTCCCTTGTCGTGGAGGGCTTTGTGTGCGTGGGTGAGAAGTCGGAAGGTGATCCTTTTGCTGACTGGGAGCCAATGCAGGTGTCTCAGTTGTGCGGAGATGGGGCTGCTGCGGGGTATGTCGAGGATGAGGCGGGCCGAGGCGTTTTGAATGCGTTGCAGGCGATTTTGGAGTTTGGCTGTGGTCCCGGCGTAGAGGGTGTTGCCGTAGTCCAGGCGGCTCGTGACGAGGGCGTGGGTCACGGTTTTTCTGGTGTCAGCGGGGATCCAGCGGAAGATCTTGAAGATCATGCGGAGGGTGAGGAAGCAGGCGGAGGACATGGCGTTGACTTGCTTGGTCATGGTGAGAAGAGGGTCCAAGATGAAGCCGAGGTTGCTGGCGTGGTCTGTGGGGGTCGGTGCGGTGCCGAGGGCCGTGGGCCACCAGGAGTCGTCCCAGGCGGACGGGGTGTTGCTGAGGATGAGGACTTCCGTTTTTTCAGAGTTCAGCTTTAGGCGGCTGAGCCTCATCCAATCTGCGACGTCCTTCATACCCTCTTGTAGGTTGTTCTTGGCGCTGGCGGGGTCCTTGGTGAGGGAGAGTATAAGTTGGGTGTCGTCGGCGTAGGAGGTGATGATGATGTTGTGCTTGCGTACGACATCATCGTAGAATATAGAAGATAGATTTGAATTGATCCCCCACCTGTAGAAGACTGGTGGCATCCACTAGATATGTGCGTAGTTTGGATAATGTTAGCAGTAGCCCCAAGCAAGGAAAAGTTGAAGAACAGGAAAGGAGGAAAGGTGAATTGGTCCCAAGATTACACCTAGGATCATTTTACAATGCGAGGTTTAGAACCTATGTATTGAATAATTGAATTATCTAAATGACTGTGCTTTGGAACCATAACACCGACAGGGATGTTTTTGCACGCTATGAGGGCATTGATACATCCATGGTGGTATGAGAAAAAAATATATATATATTGCCACACATAGTATACCTTTCTCAAGGTTCCTTGCTGGAATTCCAGCACCATGAAAGAATCTTACATCCCCACCACTACAAGACACTAAGGGCCTCATTACAACCCTGGCGGTCACCGACCGACAGGGTTCAAGTGGCGCTTGTACCGCCAACAGACTAGTGGTACGAATCGCCATATTATGACCACGGCGGTAGTGCCGCGGTCACACTGCCGGGACCGGCGGTTTACCGCCATGGATGTCCCGGAGGTCAGAATCCGCCAGGGCAGCGCTCCTTGCAGCGCTGCCCTGGGGATTTTGACTCCCCTTACCGCCAGCCTGTCCATGGCAGTAGGCACCGCCATGGAAAGGCTGGTGGTAAGGGATGTCGCGGGGCCCTTGGCATGGGAAGTGCAGGAGCCCCCAGGCACAGCCCCGTCTCGACGGGTGGTGCTGCACCCACCGCACCGCCACATTGCCACTGGCTCCATTAGGAGCCGGCTGCAATGCTACGGCTGACATCCCCGCTGGGCCGCTGGGCCGGCGGGCGGAAACGGGGGGGGTCCAAATGCGGCCGGCGGGTTTCCAGCCACATGGGCAGCTGACTGGCGGTTCATCCTTGGCATGAGGGCCTAAATGGCTTACCTCCAACACATTCCTTCAACACCCAGAATGACATAACATTGCCTAAACCTTTCCATATAGCTTCTGATCAGCATTCGAACTTCAGAGGAATCAGTGCTTATCAAGGTCAACAGATCTTTTGACGCTGAATAGGTTGTGATAGAACCATTCAACAAAATTTAGATACAAGCCAATTAAATTACACAGTATGGCCAATGTGGCCATACAAAGAAAACTCAAGTGACGAATAAAGTTAAGGGGGTTTATTACAAACCAAAGCTCAAAGTCATGTAAACAATTTGCAAGACAAAGTTATAAAGATACAAAATCACCAAGGATTGACCAAGGCCAAGAAACAAGCTTAGGGGAACTAACATTAGGAGAGCTAGGCACTCTACAAAGACAATACAAAGCATCAATACAATAACTTGATGGACTGAAAATAAACGTTGCTCAAATTTAACGAGCATTAAGGCAGTTAAAATCATTCAATTTGGCTGGGGAACTCCTACAGTTTAGCCAATCAGGGAAAAACATGTGTGGCAGAACACATGCGGGCAAAATACAACAATGACAAAAAGGGCAAAAGAATTTGAAAAAATGTAATCTCTGGCAACGAGTTGCTAACTAAGGTATGCAAAATGAAGGTAAAAAGGGAAAACGTCAGCATGTCAGAATTTCAGTAAAGAGACTTCTGTAAGGGGTAGGGAAAAATCTATAAGTCTCAGCAAGGCATTTCAAAGGGACAAAGGCAGAGAGGGAGATACCTCTCCAAGGGGTTCAGCATAAGGGGCAAAAGGGGTTCAGCTTCTCATCTTCTGGAATCTCTTGGTTCTCTGCAGAGAATCTGACCCACGTCCAGCTGGGCCTTGACATATTAAAAGTTCACACGACAATCTGATTCTTCCAGGCAACAGTTCATTTGATGTTGAAGGGACATCATCTATTAGAAATCAATCATATGACTCCAAGTGGAAACATCTTCAAGACTGTCAGGAGAACAACATCTATCCATATACTTCCACACAAGATTGAAACAAATGTTAAAATTTCTAGTCAACAGTCAAGAATGTTCTACATCCAAGGTCAAATGCTTTCATCTCTCTAAGTGTAAGACAATAGACATCTATTACCAAACTATTCTTTTCATGGGAACAAAGTCTGAAAAAAAGTACATGTTAGCAAGGTGATTTGAGATTTTCTGTACGGTCACAAAATAAAGGACCTAGCAGACCTTGCTTAGGCTAATGCAAGTGAATTAAAACAGCATGTTAATACATTAAAATGAAACACATTTTAATAAGCAAATGTTAATACATTCAAATGAAACACATTTTAATAAGCAAAGTATAAATTCAGCGTTAATAAATCTTCATTAGCATTCATGTTATAGTAACTTCAAATGAAATACCTCTTTCAATACATTTCAGTCAGTATAACGCATAGCTGCATTTTTCTATTTTTGCACATGTATTTAAAGCATTAATTATATGAAATTCAATATAGTTTCAATAAAGATTATTAACTTAGAGTCTAAATTAAAACACAATATCATTTTAATCCTTAAAAAAATTAATTACACTTCATTACCATCTATGACTAAGTGTCTAGTCTAAACAAATTCACAATAAAATGGCTTCTCTGTGCATCAATCTACAGTCAAACTATTAATACTTTGAATAACATAATGCATAGATTATCACGTATAGATGATCACTGTGACATGAGGGACATTACTAAAGTTTCTGCTATATCACCAGTGGTGCTGGAACAATTTTCCGAGTGGTGGTGCTGCTATTAAAGTTATGTCACTGAGGATATTGGGATTGTAAAAAATCCAAGCATCATACAAAAAACAAGGGTAGCACATATAAGTGCCCGTTCAGTAGGAGAGTGGTACGGGTGTAGTATTAAGCCAGTTGTGCATTTTGGAGCACCAGTGTTGTAGTGCACTGTCATTTACCGACAGCACATTTTCCATCAATACAGCCTCTAAATTTGCATGGGCATGCTGTTTTACTGGTAAACATATATAGCTCTCAAACAATGAGTCGAAATCAGGTTTCAGCAAATATTTATTATTTGTGCATCACCAAACAAAGGGCCATATTTATAATTTGGCGAATGTTCCGTCTTCCTCCAGAGGACGCAATAAATTTGGTTCTGTCTGCCAAATTATGAAATGCCCGCTGGCCCAGCAAACATTTCATCCATTGACAGGAACCACTGCTGCGACGGTTCCTGTCAATGCATTCTAACTTTGCCAGGCGGCTTCATCGAACATGATGAAGGCTTCATGAAAGTTACATTTTTTTTTCCAGAAAGAAAATCCCAAAGTGAGATTTTCTTTTTGAAATTCAAAAAGACAATGCCTTCCTCACTACAGGATTTTCATCCCATGGTTAAGAGGACATTGAGCACTTCTTAGTGCCCCTCTAAGCCAGGTTTTTCTAGGTGGTGAAGGGCATTAAGAAAATAACTATGGCCCTCCTTACAACCCTGGTGGTCGGTGTTACAGTGGCAGTAATACCGCCAACAGGCCAGCTGAAAAAAAATTGGAATCACGACCATGGTGGAAACCGCCAACATAGACAGCCACTTTAACACTCCGACCGCCACAGCGGTAGAAACAAACACATCGGCGGTCACCGCCAACAGACAGGCGGAAGACAAAGTACCTCCCATTGTATTTCAAGTCGCCTATCTGCCACCTTTTGCGGGGCGGTACCAACGCGATCAAAAGCACGGCGGAAACAGTACACAGAAGGGAAAACACTCAGCTCTCGACACCCAACGAGGAACCAGGAAAAATGGAGCCCGAGTTACATGTACTGCCCATGCTGGTGTATCTTCTCATCTACCAGGAGTACGAACGGCGTTGGCGACGACCACGGTGAGTACTGCACCTAAAACTCAGGGGAGGGGGAAAAAGAGATTGACACACACACGCAACACGCAATACCCCCACCCCCACCCTCACCCACAACAACATACACACAAATACATGCAGCAACATTACACATACACCCCCCCAACCCCTGGAAGAACACAAGGACAAAAGGAAATGATTGTAACCAGTGTAATCATGAAAAATCAGATAGTCAAAATTCAAAATTCAGTATATACAAATATGTTCACCAACTAGACAAGTCTGGATTGTGTACCAATCATTGTCCGTGGTCTACTGGGCCCAAAATGCATGGGCGAAGCCTACACATGATACCTGACTCGAAACGGGGAGAACACTGCTGGGGCATCAGACCGAAAATATACAGGCACCTCAGGGGGAGGGGGGCACCTCAGCCAGATGAAATCACAACGCCACTGCTGCACGAGGGGGCTCCATGCCCATTGCTGTATCCTGGGGAATGCAAAGCCACAGTCTCTCAAGTCTTTCCAGTGGGTGGGTTGCACACTGCTTTGTCCTGGGGAGTGCAAAGCCACAGTCTCTCAAGTCTCTCAAGTGGGTGGTTTGCCCATTGCTTTATCCCGGGGAGTGCAAAGCCACAGTCTCTCAAGTCTTTCCAGTGGGTGGGTTGCCCACTGCTTTATCCTGGGGAGTGCAAAGCCACAGTCTCTCGAGTCTTTCCAGTCGGTAGGTTGCCCACTGATTGGTCCTGGGGAGTGCAAAGCCACAGTCTTTCAAGTGGATAACAGTTTCCACTGGTTCTGGAGGGGGCTTTGTGCCCAGAGTGCTTCATCCTGCCAAGGACTGAGGTAGTGGATGTATCTCTCCACTGATTCTGGAGGGGGCTTTGTGCCTAGAGTGCTTCATCCTGCCAAGGACTGAGGTAGTGGATGTATCCCTCCACTGGTTCTGGAGGGGGTTTGTGCCCAGAGTGCTTCATCCTGCCAAGGGCTGAGGTAGTGGATGTATCTCTCCACTGGTTCTGGAGGGGGCTTTGTGCCGAGAGTGCTTCATCCTGCCAAAGAATGAGGTAGTGGATGTATCTCTCCACTGGTTCTGGAGGGGGCTTTGTGCCTAGAGTGCTTCATCCTGCCAAGGACTGAGGTAGTGGATGTATCTCTCCACTGGTTCTGGAGGGGGCTTTGTGCCTATAGTGCTTCATCCTGCCAAGGACTGAGGTAGTGGATGTATCTCTCCACTGGTTCTGGAGGGGGCTATGTGCCCAGAGTGCTTTATCCTGCCAAGGACTGAGGTAGTGGATGTATCTCTCCACTGGTTCTGGAGGGGGCTTTGTGCCTAGAGTGCTTCATCCTGCCAAGGACTGAGGTAGTGGATGTATCTCTCCACTGGTTCTGGAGGGGGTTTTGTGCCCAGAGTTCTCGACGTGCAGTGTGGCCGGTACAATTCCCTCACCTGGGTGTGTGTGCCACAAGATAGCCACGGGTACAGGTAGCATGATACGCTATGGAGGCAGAGACATACCCCACACTGCTGCGGCTTCGCCTTCCACCTGCAGGTGCAAACAGTGATGGAAGTCATGCCTCATGGAAGCTGCCCAGGGTCCAGGAACTCTCCTCCAGCCTCGGACGACTGACAACTGGGGAAGGTAGCCATGTCAGCAGTGGTGCCACTGTCCGAGCACGTCGCGGGGCTGGTGGCGGTGCTTGCGGTGGTGTCTGTGGCGGCAGTGCTTGCGGCGGTGTCTGTGGCAGCGGTTCTGGCGGCGGTGCATGGGTCAACACCTGCTGAGGGACACAGCAGGATGTCTCCTGCAGCCTCGGACAGCTGCCCACTGGGGAAGAGGCTGGGGACTGTCGCTGAGGCTGTAGACGTGCCGGTGGCTGTGCAGGTGGCGGTTCAGGTGGCGGTTGTGGTGGTGGGGCAGCTAGCGGTGTTCGCCGCCGTACAGGTTGGTGTGGTTGTGGACAGAAGTTGTGACACTGGTCCCTCAGTCGGTGCCACCAGGCCCTCTCCTGACCGGCTCTTCTGCATTTGGCCCTTCCCCACCTTTGATGGTGCCGCAGTTGTCTAGCCACTATCTCCTTTTAGTTTTGCTGAGGCCTTGGTGGCTGGTTGTTTCGGCTTCTCCCTCCGGGATGTGGGCACCTTTTTCACCTTGTCAGGTGGCGGAATGTCCTTGACCTCACTGCGTGGCACACTGGCAGCCCTGATGGGTGGCGCACTCGATGACCCCGCAGTTTCTGGCACAACTGTGCCTGGGGATTTGGTGGCTGAGGTGCTGGGCTGGGACCTGGAAAGCCTGGCCCTAGGGGAAGGATGGGGGTAGGTCAAGGGAAGAGGTCAAAGTTTGCAAGGAAAAGTTTTTTAGACACACTGGTACGGGAAGATGGAGGGGGTTTGGGAGTGGAGGAAGAGGTAGTGGTTGTAGGAGGTGAACGTCTGCTGAGTTTGGGGGAAGGTACATGGGCGGGAGGCTGTTGTGAGGTGGATGGATGTTGGGTGGGTGTGTGGCTGCGTTTGTGTACCTTGGGAGGAGGGCTCATAGACACACTGGGAGAGGACACTAGGGATGTGTGAATGGTAGTGGGGGTGGTGATTGCACGTGAGCGGTGTGTGGTGATGGGCGTGCTGGTGATGGAGGTAGTGGCTGAGGATGTAGTGCATGCAGGTGTGAGTGGAGACGAGACAGGGAGGGAGGAGGAGGACGTGGAGGGGGGGACAAACTGGAGACAGTGGATGTTGGTGTGTCTGAATGGGGATGGTGCTTGTGTGAGTGCCTGTGGGATGTGTGGTGCTTATGTTTGCCTAAGCCACTTTTGTGTGTTGATGTGTGTGCATGCTGGTCTCCTGCTTGGGATAGGCTGAGGTACAGGGGATTGGGTCTGGGTGGAGGAAGTTGGAGGGGGGGAGGCTGGACACAGGGACAATGGCTGCCATCAGTGCTGAGGCCAGAGCCTGAAATGCTCTCTGTTGGGCCGCCTGCACAGAATGAGTGCCCTCTAGGTATGCATTTGTTTGTTGCAAATGCCTCTCAACACCCTGGATGGCATTCAAAATGGTAGATTGCCCAACAGTGAGAGATCTCAGGAGGTCAATAGCCTCCTCACTGAGGGCAGCAGGGCTGACTAGGGCAGGGCCTGAGGTGCCTGGGGCGAAAGAGATGCCCACCCTCCTGTGTGAGCGGGCACGGGACACACGCTGAGGGGCTGCTGGGAGGGCGGTGCTGGTAGGGGGGTGGCGGCTGTACCTGTTGATGCGGTGGGCACAGAGGTGCCAGCCACCGCAAGGGAGCTCCCATCAGAGGAGGAGTCTCTGTCACTGGTGTATGCTCCTGTCCCCGTCATGGAGCTCCCCTCGGCCTCCGTCCCACTGGTGGCTTCAGACTCCGTTGCTTCACCTTCCAGGGCCAAGTGGGTTGCAGCTCCCTCCTGCTCCGGTGCCACTGCTCCTCCACCTGATCATGCTATTGCACACAATAACAGGGAGACCACAAAAGGGGGGGGGGGACATAAGAAAAACATGTTCAGTGCATGCAACACCACTACCGTTGGTGGACACAACACACAGGGAGCAGCCCTCTGCACTACGCCATGCACTAACAGTTCCTAGAAATTTCACATGCCCATGAGGTACGAGGAGTAAGCCCATTGCTGCACACCTGGAAGTCACAGGAGCCTGACTAGGTGTAGATGGCTCTTACCACTAGTGGGGTTGGGGTGCCACATATCCTGCCTCACTAGGGACCTTGCCTACCAAGCTCGTCCTGGCCTAGGGGAACCCACTGCCCACCTCCCCCACCCAGACACCTCGTAATGCGTGCAGAGTCAGCTGAATGAGAATGTACTCACCCCCTTGTGGCTGCTGTGATGTCCTCAATCGTCCATCCAGCTCCGGATACGCCACCGCCAGGATCCGGGACATCAGTGGGGTCATGGTGCGAAGGGCACCCCTTCCACTTTGGGAGGCCATCCCCAGCTGGGCCTCCGCCGTCTTCTTGCTCCAGCGCGCAGGTCCTCCCATCTTTTACAGCAGTGGGTGCTCTGTCTGTTGTAGACCCCGAGGGTCCAGAAGTCCTTGGCGATGTCACGCCAAATACCCTTCTTCTGGTGGGCGCTGACCTAGAGGAATGGTACAGGGGGAAAGGAAATTACTCAGCCGTCCGGACCATCATAGTCATTGCCCACCAGTTCCCACCCATGCCCTGACGCACATACACTCACCATCCGCACATGCAGGCCTCAGCCCCTCCCCCATTTTTCTTCCATCCACACCACTCAAAGCAGGCATTGCCCATGCAGCATGATCACAGTGTACTCACCTGTTTGTCTGGAGGACCGTACAGTTGCATGTACTGGGGGAGGGCCCCATCCACTAGTTTCTCTAACTCCTCCGAACGGAAGGCAGGGGCCCTTTCCCCAGACACTGTAGCCATCGTCGCTTCCAGACACAGGTCACAGCAGCACTTGCAGTGTAGGTCCTCTCCTGTTAAAGGTCAGGTATCAAGTGAGTGAACAGACAGAAAATGTTGGTCACGTCCGCTGTGGTGCGTACCGCCACCGCCGGCGTACATCGTCATTGGCTCCTGAAACCCATAGGGCCCAATGTGAACCACTGCGACAGTGTACAACGCCAGCGCAGTTACCTCATGTCCCCTTGTCCCACCTTACAGGTCCGGCAGCCGCCATTTCAGGGGGCCACATGGCAGGGAAATAAACTGCGTCACACCTATCTAGGCCGGGAATATAGACAGATACCGGCACATAGCGGATTACTACTGTTTCTGCAAATAACACATTGTGATACCTCAGTGATGGATGACTCTCTGCTCGCTGTTCTCATCCATAAGGCACATCTGCTGGGGCAGGTGATGAGATAGCGGCATCCTCGGGTGCACAGACCCCTGGTGGACCTGTCAACAATGGAAGAGAGACACATAATTATCACATACAGACTTGATCGTGCAACAATCCAGGAACTGTGTGCCCAGTTGGAGCCAGACCTGATGTCAGCTATCCGCCATCCCACAGGGATACCCCCCCCTAGTGCAGGTCCTGTCTGTACTCCATTTCCTGGCCAGTGGGTCTTTTCAAACAACAGTGGCCATGGCATCAGGGATGTCCCAGCCAATGTTCTCTAACGTGTTGTCCAGAGTGTTGTCTGCCCTGCTGAAACACATGCGCAGCCACATCGTTTTCCCTCAGGTGGAGGATTTGCCCACAGTGAAAGGTGACTTCTGTGCCCTGGGACATATCCCCAACATCATTGGTGCCATTGATGGTACACATGTGACATTTGCCCCCCCCCGCAGGAATGAACAGGTGTACAGAAACAGGAAGAGCTACCATTCAATGAATTTGCAGATGGTGTGTTTGGCAGACCAGTACATCTCCCATATCAATGCCAAGTATCCTGGCTCTGTGCATGACGCTTACATTTTGAGGAATAGCAGCATCCCTTATGTGATGGGGCAACTCCAGAGGCACTGTGTGTGGCTAATAGGTGAGGCCAAGGTACCAATACAGTTGACATAGGTGTCTGGGTCTGGGATTGTCCCTAAGGGTTAGTGTGTGTCTAACAGTTGTCCCTCGACATTTGCAGGTGACTCTGGTTACCCCAACCTGTTATGGCTACTGACCCCAGTGAGGAATCCCAGGACAACGGCAGAGGAACGCTACAATGAGGCACATGGGTGAACTAGGAGGATAATCGAACGCACCTTTGGCTTCCTGAAGGCCAGATTCCGGTGCCTCCATCTGACAGGTGATCCCCTATACTACTCACCGAAGAACGTGTCCAGATAATCGTAGCCTGCTGCATGCTGCACAACCTGGCTTTGCGACACTAGGTGCCTTTTCTGAAGGAGGATGGGCCAGATGGTGGTCTTGTGGCAGCTGTGGAGCCAGTGGACAGTGAAGAAGAGGAGGCAGAACAAGAGGCTGTCGACAACTGAAACAACATTATCATGCAATACTTCCAGTGAGACACAGGTGAGAAGATGTTACTGCTTCCCACATCTCATACTATTGTTGAAGCTAGCAGAAGTCTGTCATTTTCACTTCACCTATCTGGGTCCCACTTTGTCCCCCCTTGCTATGTTTACTTCTGGCCTACAGCTGTGTCACATTAGTATGTGAACGAGTAAATTGACATTGCTATATTCCATTGATATTGCAATTACACATTTGTGAAACCACAGACTGACTCCAGATTGTTTTGTGATTGAAGGGTGTTTATTCCTGTGCAAATAAGTGGAGGGGGTTGTAAAATGGGCTGGGGTGATGGTGGAGGTATGTCCATGGCAGAGTCCAGTCTATTTGTTTCACAGGTGTATTGTCCAAAGGGGCATAGGAAGTGGAGCAATGGCAGTTTAAGGATGGACAGGGTGACATAGTGGGACAGAAGGGTGACATTCAGGGGGTATTATTTCCTGGCGGAGGTCTTGGCAATGTTCTCTGTCTTGTTCCTGGATCTCAGGGACCGTTTGTGGGGTGGTTCTCCATCTGCAGGGGGTGGGGTGCTGGTGGCCTGTTGTTCCTGTGGCGGTGCCTCCTGTCCACTAGCGCCGGCGGAGGTGGAGGGCTTTTCATCATCCAGACTAGTGTCAGGGGCCCGTTGGTGTGCCACTGTGTCCCTCATGGTGTTGACAAGGTCTGCAGCACCCCTGCAATGGTGACCAGGGTGGTGTTGATGGACTTCAAGTCCTCCCTGATCCCCAGGTACTGTTCCTCCTGCAGCCGCTGGGTCTCCTGAAACTTGGCCAGTACCATGCCCATGGTCTCCTGGGAATGGTGGTAAGCTCCCATGATAATGGAGAGTGCCTCGTGGAGAGTGGGTTCCCTGGGCCTGTCCTCCCCTGTTGCACAGCAGTCCTCCCAGCTTCCCTGTTATCCTGTGCCTCTGTCCCCTGAACCGTGTGCCCACTGCCCCCAGGTCCCTGATCGTCCTGTGTTAGTGGGGTTGCCGGGGTTCCCTGTAGTGGTGGACACAATGCTGATTGACATGTCCTGGGGACAGAGGGATGGGCCCGCTGGATGGGTGCTGTGCTGGTGTTTCCTGAGGGGGGAGGCTCTGTGGTGGTTTGTGACTGTGTCAGGGGAACCAACTGTCCCGAGGTCCCTGATGGGACGGGCTGGTCATCTTGATCCAGCCGTGCAGAGCTGCTGTCATCACTGTGGGTCTCTTCTGTGGGGGGACTGGATATTGCTGACACCTCGTGTCCGGTGACGTTGGGTATGGGTCCTGTTGGGGTGTAAATGCATAGTTATTGTATCTGTGTGTGCCATCTTGTGCAATGGGTGAGTGACCCTCTACTCCTGTGCTTGCTTTTATTGCGTGGTCCTTGTGTGATTGGTGAGTTTGGGGCATGAGTGAGCCTCTGTACTGGACATGCTTTGGTGATGGGTGTCCATGCATTGGTGTTACATGCAGGGCTTGGTATTGAGATGTGTGGGTTGTGTTAGTGGGGTATCTGTGGGTTGTTGGGGTGATGGGTGTGAGGGTAAGGGTGGGGGTATGTGATGACATGCAGGTGGGGTGTGGGGGATAAAGTAGTAAAGATATGTCTTACCAGAGTCCAGTCCTCCTGCTACTCCTGCGAGGCCCTCAGGATGCATAATTGCCAAGACTTGCTCCTCCCATGTTGTTAGTTGTGGGGGAGGAGGTGGGGGTCCACCGCCAGTCCTCTGTACGGCAATCTGGTGTCTGGATACCACGGAATGTACCTTCCCCCGTAGGTCGTTCCACCTCTTCCTGATGTCATCCCGTGTTCTTGGATGCTGTCCCACTGCGTTCACCCTGTCGACGATTCGCTGCCATAGCTCCATCTTCCTAGCAATGGATGTCTGCTGCACCTGTGATCGAATAGCTGTGGCTCTACCCAGACGATTTCCTCCGTGACCATGAGCTCCTCCTCAGAAAACCTGGGGTGTCGTTGAGGTGCCATGATGTGGTGTCGGTGATGTGTGAGGTGGTGTCGGTTGTGATGTGTGAGGGGATGTGTTTGTGTGTGTTGTTTGAGGTGCGTGGATGTTGTTTAAGTGATTGTGTTGTGTGTCTGCAGGTGCTGGTGTTGTTTTAGGTAGTTTCTCTCTCTGGCCTTCTTATAATTTGGTAGTAAGGGTTTGTGGGTGATGTGGGTGTGTGTTTTATATTGAATTGGATGTGTGGGACTGGTGTGTGTATGGGTATCAGGTGTGTGTATTTCGAATTGTCCAACGTGGTTGTGTTTTGTAAATGTGTGTACATTTTGAGCGCGGTGGTGTGTACCGCCAATGGAATACCGCGGTTGAAAGACCGCTGCGTTGATACGTGGGTCGTGATACCGTGAGTGTATTCCTGTTGTCGTGATGGTGTCGGTTTTGTTATCACCAGTTTATCACTGACCTTTGGTGTGGCGGACTTGTGTGGGTGTCTGTATTCTGGCGGATTACGAGATGTGGGTCGTAATACCTGTAGTGGAATTCCGCGGCCGCTGCAGTATGTTGGTGGTCTTCTGCACGGTGGAAAGCGGGATTTACCGCCAGGGTTGTAATGAGGGCCTATATGTCTGCCCATCTAACATAGGGATATATAGCCAAACTTCCAATGGCCCTTACTCCGTCAGGCCATCAGAGGATTTTAACCATGAGGGAAACAGAGTAGTGAAACTATGGTCTGCCCAAATATAAATTGGGTAGGTAGACCATAGTCTTGGTGGGGAGCAAACTCCGTCACTGTTGCAATGCAGTTCCCTCTCTGCCAAGATATAAATCAAGCCCAAAATGTCTTGATTTGTTTTGATCATACTAAAATCTTTGCATCCATCACACTTTAGAATTACATAAATGTGCTTTCTTTATTCTTTTCTAATTTCTGTTTTTTTATGCATGTAGAGTTAATTGATAGATATTTAAATACTATTCTTGTGTGTGAAAGAAGCTGTCATCTTACAGTCTTTCCTTTCACTACGTATACCCCCACAGGATTGTCACCTAGGTCACCTTTACGAAAATCTTTTACTTTGCAGACAGAGAAATAAAGTAAATGCCAGTTTCTGAATAATCAGCAATGTGTAAAAAGAGACAGCCTGGCATTTGACCTTAGTCTCTGAACACAAAGCAAATGTGCAAGATATATGCCTTTAAAGGCATCTTTATTGATCATACACTTTCTGAACTCCAGCATGATCAATCTTAGGGGTAGAGCAGCACCCTCTGCACCACTACTTCCAGAACCTATGGGTTCAACTCTGCAAAGGAAGAGGAGGGCATAGTTTAGGCTTCTGAATAAAGTCCAGAAAACTAATCTGGCATGTACCACGAAACACGCATTGTTATAGTGCTAAGAATGATGCAAATAACATTCGAAAAGACTAAAACTCACCCATTCACTGGAAACTGCTGTAATCCACCCAATAAGAAAAAACAGGACACCAAAAAACAAACAGCTCTCCGAATAGTGTATTTGAACAAATACATATTCCATGAATATTCTCCTAGGACTGGATTTGTGAATTTGTTGATTTTAATGATAAAAAACATTTCTATGGCAGGCATGCTATGAATACCATGCAGTTTCTAAACTGAGGAAATATTATTTTGTAGGGTGACAAACCTACTATCAAAACTGCTGCCCTAAATGCTAAGAACTACATCTACAAAAGTGGCACAGATTCTATATCCAATGGATAAGGGATTCAACATCTGAAAACGCACCTGTCAAAAAGGTTTGTGTCTAATTAGTACTCCCTCTAACGCCTCGATTCTTTAGCTATGTAGCTCTTCTAGTTGGTGTTATGATCAATCTCTTATGCAATTTGAAACATATCCCGATAACATGGATCGTGATCTGCGTAGGAGCAGATACACTTAATAAGAAGTGCTTCTACTGTGTTTTTTTAAGTTCTCAGGTTACATAGTCATAGCTGAATGCATTATTAATAATTTCACCCATGAGTGGGGTGAGGATTGGAATTAACTATTTCTCATATCAATGAGGGCATAACTCTGGGACATTCAGCTCCTTTCATATTACTTGAAAGGATTTTAGTTGTGTACAAAGGGAGAGAATTTTTACAGTGCATCAAGGAAAGAACTTGATTAGAAAAAGACTCTCATAAATACACATAAAAATAAAGTGTAAAAGTTGTGATGTTAACGGTTTAATTGATCTATTTTGTCTCTAGTGTTCTTGATCTTGTCTTCAAAGTCAAATGCAAAAGAGGAACACACGAATGAGCGATTAATCGCAAACTCCTTTAGAACATGGCAATTGTCTTTAAAAATTAAAAACTTCCTTCTAAGTGCTGTGTGATTGTATAATTTGAAAGGTAAAATAGTTTTTTTCATCTTAATGCGTACAAGGTTTGTTCATTTTAACCTGGGTTTTGTAGTTGGAAACCATATTTTCAGAATTTACTTGATGCCATCGCTCAGATTTTGTAACGAGTTTTTAGTACACAGATTAGATGACTCATAAATTATTTGTTGACATTTTTGTTGTTTTTGGTGTAATTAGGTTTATGGGGAAAGTTTCATCCACGACAGCGTGTATCCAACAGTTAAACTTTTGAATAATTAAAACAAGCAAAATGATGATGTGTAGAGAAAAGGGATGTGTTGCAACATTTCCTCAATTACTCTTTTCGCATCCAACATTGGCCAGATTCTGGTGCTTATTTTTCTGTGATTTGAAGGTGAAGCCTTCAAGGCCATCAAAGCAGAAATGTTGAAAGTGGTGGCTGAATGGTCGCTCCAAGACTTAAGAGAGATGCTTGGCAATAATTAGTAAAGAGTCCAAGATATAAGTAAAAACCAAATCAATAATATTTTCTTTCACATGAGTAGATGAGGAGATTAACTGTTCCACTGCCCGGTTAAGAACAGTCTCTGACAACTGGGAAGATGTGTGAACTGCTGCTCATTTATTCAAATATTAAAACTTCCTGCTATATCTACAAGACTAGTTTTGATTGCTAGTGGGAGGCTAATATTTGAAATGTCATCAGCTAGGGAGGTTTGACATCTTACGTCTAGATCCAGCATTTATTGATATACCTTTGTGAGCTTGTTCCTTTCAGATTAAGAATTTCCTAGGCCAGCATCCTGATTGTTGCATATACCTAGTGTATCATTCCGGGACGTGCAAGGATCTGCGGAACACAAAGGGACATGCCTTTCTGGTGAATCTGGAATTCAAACTTAAGGTATTTCAAAAGGAATATTTGCCTCTATTGTGGCTTCCACTCCGGGCAGCGCACTGATAGGAACATATAGGTGTGTTCTTGGGTGCCTGTGGCATGCTGAAAGCACATCAGCTGTGAGTGGCTAGGCAGTAATCACCATTTTAAGGTGCAGGGGTGGGATGCCAGCTAGCCAGCCAGCAGACTGAATAACTAGAGTGCCTCAGATTGGAAAATTAAAGTTTTAATGAAACAGGTGAGGATTATGCGGTTCTTTAGAATATCCTATAACATTCCTTTAAACGCAACATTTAGCAAAGGAAACTAGTAGAAACAAATGCATTTTTCAGATTACAATAACAAATATAAGTAGAGGAACTGTATATACTTTCATTACTTCCATTTAAAAAAGGGTGGAATAGGTTGAGAGCAAAGAACAACATTAGAGGTATAGCTCAATCTGTCGTGGTAAAAAAAGGTCTGGATGATTTACTTTATGCATCCCTGAATTATATCTTTGCTGTGTACTGAGCCCTACAAATCAGGCTTAGCCACTATAGGGGTCATTACAACCTCGGCGGTCTTTTAACAAGACCGCCGAGGGACCGCCGTGCGGAAGACCGCCAGTAGTGGCGGTTTGCTGCTCGGCGTATTATGACTGTTGGCTGCTCTCCGTCCTTTTTAGGACAGAGAGCCACCAACAGCCATACTGGCGGGCGGCGGGGAAGTGGAGGTTGCTCCACCTCCACCGCCATGCCAACAGAACACCGCCCAGCGAATCACGTCCTGTGATTCGGTGCGGCGGTGTTCTGTTGGCGGTGTGGTGTCGGCGGTGCAGCCCCCATGGCTCCTGTCCCCTCCCGGAGGATCGACGGAACAGGTAAGTCGAACGTCCGTTAGGGGAGGGGGGTGTGGGGGTGGTGTGTGTTGTGTGGGTGCATGGGGGTGTGCGTCAGTGTATGTAGAGGGGGTGTGTGAGTGCGTGTATGCTTGCGGGGGTGTTGCGTGTTTTGTGAATGAGTGCGTGTATGTCTGTATGTATGTCTGTATGGATGTGTGCGTGTATGTCTGTACATGGGTGTGCGTGTCTGACTGTGTGTGTGGATGTAGGCATGTATGTTGGTGTGTGTGCGTGTGTGTGTTGGTGGTGCCTGCGTGCGTGTCATGTGTGAGTTATGTGATGTTCGGGGTCGGGGTGGGGAGGGGGGCCCTGCCACCTTTGGGGGGTGGCAGGAGTGGTGGGGGGTGTAGGGGAGGGAGTCGGGGTGGGGGTGGGGGAGACCCTTATCAGTGCCAGGGAAGGAATTCCCTGGCACTGATAGTGCTTACCGCCATGGATTTCATGGCGGTTCCTACCGCTGGAAATCCACGGCGGTAAGCCGGGTCAGAATACCGGCGGCGGTATTGTGACGGCCGCCGGGCTGGAGACCCAGGTCTCCAGGCCAGCGGTCATCTCCGCCCTGGCGGGCGGAACGGAGAAGCGGCGGATGACCATGGCGGTAACCGCCATGGTCATAATACTGAAAAAAAGACCACCAGCCTGTTGGCGGTCTTACCGCCGCTTTAACACCGTCCGCTAGGGTTGTAATGACCCCCTATATGTTCTGGGCTAAAATTACTTACCCTTCACTTTCTATGCAGCCATTTCTGCTGTGGGCCAGTTTTGATATTGTAAGAAAACTGTTGAATATGAACAAAGACTACTCGCCTCCAAGAAGCAACCACTAACTTGGAGAAATGTTTTCAGTTCTCCAGACAATTCTCACATTGAATGTATGCTGCACTGTAAAATACTCACCTATTGTGAGGATTATTTTACAATTTGTCTAAGCATAAGTTTATGGACTGGCAGAGTAGGCTTCAAGTACAAAACCTACTCTAAACATCACACACCTCTTCTTCATGGTGCACTGTTTATGTACCAGTTGGGACGATGAGAGCAGCATTAGGCCATTTTTTTATAAATGTGGCTCTGCGCTGCTTTCTTCTCCCTGCATTCCTCAGTGAACCAACTCTGGTTGCTGTGTTACACGAGAAAATAATAAATCTGTCCCAGATGTAAATAAACAGGCAATTTGAATGTGGCATACTGTTCAGTAAAGACAGTTGTAATTAGACTGCATTTTCACTTACAAAATATATGTGGAAAAATATTAGTGTTATCATCATTTTTTCAGACGCCAGAACATAAATACAAATAAATGCCAAGAAAAGATCAATATAATGATTGAATGTAGATAATTACCAATTGAATTGCTAAATAACAACAACAAAACTTCATACATATTATTATTTGCAGCAGCAAACTACTTCATCTCTATGGTGAAGTTTGTTTCTTGAAATATACACATTTTCAAATTACTTTAAATGCTGGCCTTTGAATTTAAAAATATGAACAATCTTATGGATCCTACTTTTACAGTCAAGAGTAAGTCCAGTATAAAGTTTCTGCGAGGGAGACCCCTGCTCTTACAAAAATGAGCCTGTGAAGAAACCATTAACAAACGTTCCTGAAAAACAAAGCTGGAATCAGAAACAGGGTTGACTGCACGGCCTCAACAACCCTTGTGGTGCAAGCTATTCTCTGGGAAGGCCAATACACTCCTGCTGGCTCAAAGGAAACACCAGACAGCTTTTGTTTTCCTTTGTTTTTTAGTTAGTCCTCATAGCACCTCAAATAGATAGATTGCCACGTTGTGCACATCCACCGCTGTAATCTTCGCTATGCACTCAACTTGCACCCACCAGTTTGAAGAGAAAGCCTCTTCCAGAATTCCAGCTTGAAACACATAATTCAAGTTGGTCAGCTTAAAGGTATAATCATCGGACCAGTCTCTCTTATCAATAACCTCCATATCTCGACTGCTCTTTGCCACACAGATCAACCACTAGGAGCCACATTTCCACTCTTTTAATCAATCTCCAGTTCTAGTCCAGTCTGCGAACCTTCTTGGGGCCGGGAAAAGTTACTTTTTACAAATGTCCCTCCTGGCGAGCAGTACCAAGAGAAAAAATAAGATGCTTCCTATCTAGTTGAAAATTGAAATCGTTATCATCCAAGATGACAACAATAATCACTAATAGGCTTACATTAATCTCTTGATTCAATATCATCTCAGAAGCCACTTTACCCACATTTTATCAAAACACTTAAATGTTGGGGCACTGTGCCATCTTATGTGCATCATTTGCTGTCACTAGCCTGCACTTCTGACATTGCCTTCTCAAACCGTTCCCCAGCTTTGACAGGTTCAGAGGGGTCCAATATGCTGTGTGTAGGGTAATGGATGTTTTTTGCTGATGGTGCTGATATTACTGTATTGAACAAAGTGCACATAGATACTTCTCCATTAGGCCCCAATTCCACAAAGTCACCTCCTTCTTTATGGTGATCTCCTTGTGAAGCCGGGACTCCCACAATGAATAACTTTGAACCACTATTCCCAATGATCATGCCCATTTGGTAATCTGATAAAAATTAAACCGAACTAACTTGCCACCTGTTGCCCTTGAAACTACTTCACATGGTAGCAAACTATCTGTCCAGGAGCAGCGGGATCCATCTCTCTATGCCAGCCATCTTCAGGGGCATAACCAGATAGCCCTTAAAACACTCCGGAGTCCCTGGCGAGTTCTATATAGGGGCAATCTGCTGCAATATGTATCCCAAAAACTCTTCTAAACTGCTTCCAAAGTCTGGCAACTGCTTTGAGCACTTCTAATTTCACCTTCTTGAAAAACTTATAGTTAACAAACTTATATAGAAAGTGAGATTCGCCTTGATGGAGATTTTTTGAAATGGCCTTTAGTAGGCTCCCTGTCCGAGAATCATCCGGTGCCTTCAGGACCATCCTCCAGTTCTTCCACTGGAAGGCCCAGAAATATAGATGGAAGTCAGGTGTTGCAAACCCACCTTCTTCCATTTGCTTTTCAGTTTTCTCCAGGAGATTCTAACCCCTCCAGCAAAAATTGATGATTTTCCCTTGAAGGCTTCTGACCCACTCCCTCATGAAAGACAATGGAATAGTGTTAAAAGGGAAAGTAAACTTGGTGAGAATCAACATCTTTATTATATTCAACCTGCCTTATAATAGAAGAAGATTTGCCCAAGCTGTTAAAAATCTGCTTGTTTCTGACATAACCTTAGTGACATTGACCCTTGCCAACTTATCGAGATCTTGTACTATCTGCACCCCCAAATACCTAACCCCACTTTTTAACAAAGTAGTATCACAAGGCATGTTTCAAGCCATAACCTCAGTCTTAGAGGTATTTACACTATAATATGAGACATCCCCAAACTCCATAAGTACATGTTGTATCCTGGAAAAAGAGGTAGCAAAATCATCAGATCCTCAGGATATAATGCTACCTACTTTTCCCAGCCTTTATACAAAAAGGGCAAAATACCTAAGTCCACTCATAACCTACTGGCTAAAGGCTCAATATATAGATTAAACAACAGAAGCAAGAGTGGGCACCCTTCTCTTGTGCCTCTTCCTATTTTAATAGGGGGTGTGAGGCCTCCATTGATGATTATTCTAGCCTCTGGATCCCTATATATTAGCTGGACTGCTCTGCAAACGTTATCACCTAAGTCGTTAAGCTTAAGGACCTAATGTAAGTAATGCCAACTTACCCTATCAAATGCTTTTGCAGCGTCAAACATTAACAATGCCAATGGGAGACCCTCTGCACTTGCCATATCTATTGTCCCAATGAGGCCATGAGTCAGCTCAAAACATTTACAACCACCTATGAAGCCATTCTGGCCCTCATGAACTAAAGAATCTACTACCTTATTGAGCCTTTTTGCCAATAAAAAAACCAAAAAGCTGATAGTCACAATTTAATTAATAAATTGATCTATACAATTCACACAGTTCAAGCTCTTTATTTAGTTTTAAAAGTACACTAACTAATATCTCCCTTCCAGTGTTCAGTGGAATATTTCTCCCCGTATACACACTATCAAACATCCTTGTAAGGATCAGCACAGTCCTATCTTCCAAAACCTTATAGAGCTCACTAGGTGGGCCATTTGAGCCTGCAGCGTTACCACTCCTGCTCTCCTTCAGCACCTCTCTGACCTCTTCAGTCTGAATCTCTTGATTCAGATTGCTCTTCTGACTGGGCTGAAGCTGCGGGAGTAAAGGCTTCCTAAGCTAGCTCCCTCCATCACCACCCAACACAAAAACGATCTTACATATATAGATCCTGGTAAAAGGACATAAAAGCCTTTTCAATATCCAGAGTGTCCATCTTCATCCTCTCAGAGTCTTTATCTTTAATCCCTCTAATCATAGTCCCTCTCTGACTAGTTTTTAATTTTCAAGCCAGGAGCGCACCACGTCCCTCACCATATTCAGAATATGCTAGCTCAGTGACTTTCCATCTTTTACATATTGTCGCTTCAAGGTAGTCAGACAATCTGTAATTTGTCTATCGCAGTTTGCTCATATGATGGAACAACTCCTTACGCCATCTACAAAGTTACAAACTGTCTCTTGTAGAAGCTGCATGCAATCCTCCAGCTCATGTTTTTTATTCTTGTTCATTCTATTCTTATAGGTGGCAAAGCTTGTAATCTTACCCCCTTATAAATGCTTGTGAGAAGTTCCACTCTATATGTAGAAGAGCTGGCCACTGATTTGGTTCATGGAAGTTGTTCATAATCAGATACACCACATAATCTTTGAGGTTACTGTAGGAGGCTGGCCTGGCTTATAGTGGGTGCCATGTGGTACTTACACCCTGTGCCAGGTCCAGTTATCCCTTATTGGTAGAATAGAGGTGTTTCTAGCAGCTTAGGCTGAAAGAAGGTAGCTATGACAAAGCAGCTTAGGCTGAACTAGGAGACATACAAAGCTCCTACTATACCACTTATATCATATAGCACAATATCATAAGAAAACACAATACTCAGAGTTACTAAAAATAAAGGTACTTTGGGGGTTATTCCAACTTTGGAGGAGGTGGTAATCCGTCCCAAATGTGACGGATTTACCACCAGCCGTATTACGAGTTCCATAGGATATAATGGACTTGTAATACGGCTGGTGGTATATCCGTCACTTTACCGTCACTTTTGGGACGGATTACCACTTCCTCCAAAGTTGGAATAACCCCCTTTATTTTTATGACAATATTCCAAAAGTATCTCAGTTAGTACCCTCAGTAAGAAGGTAAGTAATAAACACAAGTCATATGTACACAAACCCAAAACAGGTAAGTAATAGTAAGAAAAGTAATGCAAACAGTGTAGAATTACAATAGGATGCAATAGGTGAACATAGGTCTAGGGGCAACACAAACCATACACTCCAAAAGTGGAATGCGAATCACGAATGGACCCCAGACCTATTTTGCGAGCTTGTAGAGGGTCGCTGTGACTGTAAGAAAACAGTCAGGGTGTTCAAGATACCCCACCCCAAGACCCTGAAAAGTAGGAGTAAAGTACCCCTATTACCCCAAAAGGACACAATAGTCGTGATAGGGGGATTCTGCAAGACCCACAAACACCAGCAAAGCACTGAAGACGGATTCCTGGACCTGAGGACCTGCAAGGCAAGGGGACCAAGTCCAAGAGTCGCAATAGTGTCCAGAGGGGGCAGGAGCCCAGGAAACCCCGGATGAAGGTGCAAGGAAGCTGCCTCTGGATGGAAGAACCATAGGATTCTGCAACAACGAAGAGGACTAGGAACTTCTCCTTTGGAAGGAAGATGTCCCACGTCGTGCTGAAGGTTGCAGAAGTGTTCCCACACAGAAATACTGCAAACAAGCCTTGCTAGCTGCAAGGGTTGCGGTAGAGGTTTTTGGGTGCTGCTGGGAACCAGGAAGGACCAGGATGTCGCCCCTTGGAGGAGGAGACAGAGGGGGCGCTCTGCAACTCAGTGAGCACCCACCAAAGCAGACAGCACCTTCAGAAGTACCAGAGCAGACACTTCGAAGATTTGTGAACCGGAGCTGGCTCAGAATCACAAAGGAGGGTCCCACGACGTTGGAGGCCAACTCAGAGGGTTGAGTACTGCAGGACGGAGTGCTGGGTACCCAGGCTACGATGTGCACAAAGGAATCCTGGGAGAAGTGCACAGGAGCCGGAGCCGCTGCAAATCATGCAGTACACAGGTTTGCAGTCTAGCGTGGGGAGGCAAGGACTTACCTCCACCAAACTTGGACTGAAGGATCACTGGACTGTGGAAGTCACTTGGATGGAGTTCCTGTGTTCCAGGGACCACGCTTGTCAGGATGAGAGGGGACCCAGAGGACCAGTAATGCAGTCTTTTGGTGCCTGCGTTAGCAGGGGGAAGATTCCGTCGGCCCACTGGAGATTTCTTCTTGGCTTCCAGTGCAGGGTGAAGGCAGAAGACCCCCAGAGCATGCACCACCAGAACACAGTCGAGAAAGCTGGCAGGATGAGGCGCTACAATGTTGCTGGTAGTCGTCTTGCTACTTTGTTGAGGTTTTGCAGGCGTCCTGGAGCAGTCAGCGGTTGATCCTTGGCAGAAGTCAAAGAGGGAAGTGCAGAGGAACTCTGGTGAGCTCTTGCGTTCGTTATCTGAAGAATTCCCCAGAGGAGAGACCCTAAATAGCCAGAAAAGGAGGTTTGGCCACCAAGAAAGGAGGATTGGCTACCAAGAAAGGTAAGAGCCTATCAGAGGGGGTCTATGACGTCACCTGCTGGCACTGGCCACTCAGAGCAGTCCAGTGTGCCCCCAACACCTCTGTTTCCAAGATGGCAGAGGTCTGGGACACACTGGAGGAGCTCTGGGCACCTCCCTTGGGAGGTACTGGTCAGGGGAGTCGTCACTCCCCTTTCCTTTGTCCAGTTTCGCGCCAGAGCTGGGGGATCCCTGAACCAGTGTAGACTGGCTTATGCAGAGATGGGCACCATCTGTGCCCATCAGAGCATTTCCAGATGCTGGGGGAGGCTACTCCTCCCCAGCCCTTCACACCTATTTCCAAAGGGAGAGGGTGTAACACCCTCTCTCAGAGGAAATCCTTTGTTCTGCCTTCCTGGGCTGGGCCTGCCCAGACCCCAAGAGGGCAGAATCCTGTCTGAGGGGTTGGCAGCAGCTGCAGTGGAAAGCCCGGAAAGGCAGTTTGGCAGCACCTGGGTTCTGTGCTAGAGACCCGGGGGATCATGGAATTGTCCCCCCAATACCAGAATGGTATTGGGGTGACAATTCCATGATCTTAGAAATGTTACATGGTCATGTTCGGAGTTACCATTGTGACGCTATACATAGGTAGTGACCTATGTATAGTGCACGCGTGTAATGGTGTCCCCACACTCACAAAGTCCGGGGGATTTACCCTGAACAATGTGGGGGCACCTTGGCTAGTGCCAGGGTGCCCACACACTAAGTAACTTGGCACCCAACCTTCACTAAGTGAAGGTTAGACATATAGGTGACTTATAAGTTACTTATGTGCAGTGAAAAAGGGCTGTGAAATAACGTGGACGTTATTTCACTCAGGCTGCAGTAGCAGGCCTGTGTAAGAATTGTCTGAGCTCCCTATGGGTGGCAAAAGAAATGCTGCAGCCCATAGGGATCTCCTGGAACCCCATTACCCTGGGTACCTCAGTACCATATACAAGGGAATTATATGGGTGTACCAGTGTGCCAATGAGAATTGGTAAATTTAGTTACTAGCCTGCAGTGACAAATTTAGAAAGCAGAGAGAGCATAAACACTGAGGTTCTGGTCAGCAGAGCCTCAGTGATACAGTTAGGCACCACACAGGGAACACATACAGGGCACATACTATGAGCACTGGGGTCCTGTCTAGCAGGATCCCAGTGACACAAGGGCTAAAACAACATACATACAGTGAAAAATGGGGGTGAGATGCCAGGCAAGATGGTACTTTCCTACAGTTACTCCCTTCTCTTCCTTCAAGAACATTCAGTATCCTTAAATTGTAGTGTCTAGTGTTGTTCTCTAGACCGTCTAGCTCCTCTCTAATCTGTCCGTCTCTTATCTTCAAATTTGCAACGTCTAAACTTTTCACATTAAGTTTTCTCCTAAGCTCCTCCAGTAAATCTTCCAAAATGTTAATTCTTTGCTTTAGGGAATCTATTTTCCATTCTAATGCTTCACAGGCACCTTGAATGTCTTTCTGATTTTTTTTGGGAAATAGCAAGCTTCAACTTCATCTCCTCCATCAGTATGTTCAATAGCATTTCTACCTTGCTCTGCGCTGTGGCAAAAGGGACCACCACGTCTTGCTCCTATTCTTCCTTGTATTGTATTGTATATATTGATATTGTGTTAGTTGACTTTCTTCTACCTCTGCTAGAACCCATAGTCGACTTCCAGTGGGGGATTTCCTCCCTGGTTCCTGAGCAGCAGAGACCTGTTCAGGTGAACGAACTTCTTCTATTCCCTCTGTAGTGGAGTCTGTGCTTGTGCTAGACCAATTGTTTCATCTGCTCCCTTTCTCCTCCCAGGCTTGCAAGAATTGTTGGTATCTTGTTGAACACCTCCACTATTTCAAGCCTCCCCTCTCCAGACTTAACTCGAAAATAGGATCTCAATGAAGGGGTAATTCTCTGACTATTTAACAGACTCCATTCTGCCTGCATCTTATGCTTCCCTCTTCTCCCACCACATTGGGGAGTACTTACAGTGGGGATAATTTTAGAGGCTTCCCCACCTGCCCACTGGTTGTTACTCTTCATAGCTTGCTCTGTCTGCACATCTTTAGCCCTTATGTACCTTAACAAGTATCTTCCCTTTCCTGTGTTAGCGCCCTCCCTCTGCTTGCACTAACCTAATATATGTGTCTTGTGGAGGTTTGCCTGTTTTACCTAATGCAGTGATGCTCCCTATGACGTCTGTCATGCGGCAGCTAAACCCCACTGCCAGGTTCCTTGACGTTAGGTTGGGCATCTCCTAACGATCCTAAAGATGACAGCGAAGCTGCTGCCAACTCCCAGCATGTGCTAATGCTATCCACGGCACCCTGGAGTGTAATCTGTGCCGATACCAGCTGCTCTTTCCAAACCTGATGGCTGCACCTCTTTAGATGTCTAAGCTGCCCTGAACCCATGCTGGTCCTCCGCAGGGGTCCATCGCTAGCATTTGTCTCCTGAGGGTGTCATCGGCCTTCAGTCAGGCTACAGAATCATAGCCGTTTGAGGTGAGTATACTTCCTGCCTTACCCTGCTTCTACCCTAATCAATGTGCCTGCACTCAAGGAGAGCTCCTGACTGGCTGCACTAGGAGGCCATGTTCCCCCCAACCACCAGGCGTCATACAGTCAGTCTGCTATGATAACTGACACATAAAGATTGTCTTAATTTTTCTTGGAGGAGTTTTATGAAGGACGTTTTTGCTGTAGAAGGACATTTCCTCAGTTCAGAAAGCCTTTCTTCATTTGCAGTTCTTTGGTCTGCTCTGTGGAATTTGGAAAGCTTGATAGCAAACCCCACAGAAATTTTTGCAATTTTGCTGCAAAGTTATTTGCAATTAGGATGGGAACTATTTCAGGATTGATTGGGCATTTCTGGATGAATGATTTAGTTATATTTAGCTTTACAAAGAGATAGAGGACTACACACTCAGTGTACACATTCAGAAGACAGGAAGTACAAGAATTAATTTGCACTGGACGTCTTTGTAAATAATACTTTCCAGATCAACCACTTGAATTTTCTTTGTTCATATGACCTGATTGAGAGTTGAGTTTAGCCAACTTCCAGAACTGATCTCTGAAAGTTGCGAGTCATTGCCTGAAGAAAGTCCTGTGTGTAAAGATTAATTTTCTGGCCTGTGCTCGATGTTAACTCAGTAGGCATGCTTTCTTGTTTGAATCCTAAACTGGATTGTCTCAGTTGTTTGGTTGTGAATATGTCAGGACTGGCTTCCTAAATGGGGACACACTTCCAACTTTTTATGTAAGAGGACAGGGATACTGGAGACTTGTCTGGAAGAATCCTGATCAAAAACCTATGAGAGCTTGCTATATCAGCACAAAAAAACAGTAAGCATCATAATAACTACCACGGCCACTACTCCAGCCTCAAAGCAGTCATTTGGTCATGTTTCTTTCCCTAACAGAATTTGCTGTTGCATGGCTGTCATCTTCTGATGCATACGGATTTCATTGCACTGTTTCCATCCATTGTATTTTCCCTCTAATGAAAAGGGCCTAGGCATTCTTACCACAAAAGGTTTGTATGTATTATGGCCTTTGGACATTTATGGTTGTATTTCAACCCTTTGAAGCCAAATGGGTTAAAGGATCTTTTGCCTTATAAGGAACTATTTTTGTCCTTTATTATTTCCATTCACAATTTTCTCTATTTTTTCCAATTGTGATGCTACCATATTGTTAGCAATATGATAATATCAAATGTTAGAAGTATGGCTAGCTCCTGAAAAAGTGTCAATGTTTAATTTTCTTGTTTCTTGAAACAAGGTCCTCCATAACAGTATTTTCTTACTACAGTATTCAATATAAAGACACAGGTCCCAACAGGGTAGCGGCTGCCTACACGACCACCTCGCCGTTGTAGTTATTAAGAGTCTCCTATTAGGTTGGCGGGCAGAAACTAGAGTTTCCGCCCGCTGGCCTAGCGGAAAACAAGCTACAGCATTGTCTTCGGCTCGTAACCGAGCCAGCAGCAATGCTGTAGCCTGCAGGGTGCACCAGCACCCTCGCAATGTTCATTGTCTGCAAAGCAGACAGTGAACACTGTGATTGTGCTGGGGACGGGGGGCCCTGCACTGCCCATGCCAAGTGAATGGGCAGTGCAGGGGCCCCCCAGAGCCCTCTGCAGCTGTTCTCTGCCAGCCTTTTCATGGCGGTGGTACTGCCATAAAACAGCTAGCGGAGAACAAGGTCGTAATCCCCAGGGCTACGCTGCTTGCAGCACTTCCCTGGCAGATTAGGGCCACCACCATCCTCCAGACCGCCGTGATCTCAGATCCTGGTGGAGCTGGCAGTCCAACCGCCAGGGTTGTAATGTGGAGGTCGGACCGCCTCATTGACAGCGGTCCAGACTGCCATTGAGGGTGTGGCGATCAACAGACCGCCACACTCGTAATTGGGCCCACAGTGTCAAAACATGCAAATACAGCAGTTACAGTACACTAATATGGATAATAAGAATAGACAGAAGACAGTTAAGTTGTGCTGTTTCCAGGCATAGGCAAACAAACACAGGCAGATGAGCTTAAAGTCAGGTAAATGGGCCATGTTGTTATTTTGAAGAGAATTGTCTATTGCTGTCTACTCCAGTCTCCTTTAGTAAATGCCATGGAATATATTCTTGAGAATTTTGCATGCAGATAAATTAAACAAAAAAGTGGTTCAGAACCTGAGGGCAACTCACCCCTTTTTTTCCGCTTTTCTGCGCCTCGCCGCCGGCGCTTTTTGCCCCATTGTGCCCCCCTGATTGCTGTCTCCCCGATCGTATTTAGGGCCAGTATTGTGTCCATATTGTGTTTTTTCCTGCATTTGTGACTGTTTTTGCCCGATTTCTGTGCCTTTCGCCCCTTGTGCGCTCCTCGACCCCAGCCGCTGCTTCCCTGCGGCCCCGCCCCCCTCGCGCCCCCATTTGCCGCTCCCTCCCGCCTCCCGCCTCCCAGCTGCTCCTCCCTCCCCCCTCCCTTCTTAATGGCTGGCGCTGCGCGTCGCCAGTGAGCGAATTCGGACCTGGTTCAGGTCCTGAACTCGCCCCTCACGACCGCAGCACCAACCTGCTGCCTTCTGCCTCTGCCCCACGACCACGCTGCCGTCTGCGTGTTCGAGGCCCTCCTCCACCCGCAGGCATCCTCCTGCGCCTCATCCCTGGTGGCTAGTGGGCTCACTTGACCCGAGTGCCGCTTCCGCCGTCCCGTAAGTTTGTTTTTCAGCTTTTTTTTCCGCTTTTCTGCGCCTCGCCGCCGGCGCTTTTTGCCCCATTGTGCCCCTCTGATTGCTGTCTCCCCGATCGTATTTAGTGCCAGTATTGTGTCCATATTGTGTTTTTTCCTGCATTTGTGACTGTTTTTGCCCGATTTCTGTGCCTTTCGCCCCTTGTGCGCTCCTCGACCCCAGCCGCTGCTTCCCTGCGGCCCCGCCCCCCTCGCGCCCCCATTTGCCGCTCCCTCCCGCCTCCCGCCTCCCAGCTGCTCTTCCCTCCCCCCTCCCTTCTTAATGGCTGGCGCTGCGCGTCGCCAGTGAGCGAATTCGGACCTGGTTCAGGTCCTGAACTCGCCCCTCACGACCGCAGCACCAACCTGCTGCCTTCTGCCTCTGCCCCACGACCATGCTGCCGTCTGCGTGTTCGAGGCCCTCCTCCACCCGCAGGCATCCTCCTGCGCCTCATCCCTGGCGGCTAGTGGGCTCACTTACCCGAGTGCCGCTTCCGCCGTCCCGTAAGTTTGTTTTTCAGCTTTTTTCCGCTTTTCTGCGCCTCGCCGCCGGCGCTTTTTGCCCCATTGTGCCCCCCTGATTGCTGTCTCCCCGATCGTATTTAGTGCCAGTATTGTGTCCATATTGTGTTTTTTCCTGCATTTGTGACTGTTTTTGCCCGATTTCTGTGCCTTTCGCCCCTTGTGCGCTCCTCGACCCCAGCCGCTGCTTCCCTGCGGCCCCGCCCCCCTCGCGCCCCCATTTGCCGCTCCCTCCCACCTCCCGCCTCCCAGCTGCTCCTCCCTCCCCCCTCCCTTCTTAATGGCTGGCGCTGCGCGTCCGCGCCGCTGGCGCGCCAGAGGCGCGCCAGAGGCAAGCCCGTCTGCGCCTGTCTGCGCCCGTCCGCGCCTGTACCGCGCCCAGCGCCACCCCCCCTGGTCCTCGCGCCTCCCGCGCCCACTTCTCGGCCGAAGAGCTCCGCGCCCTCAACCCCGGGCCCTCCACTGAATGCTTCCGGGCATCCCCGAAGCTCACTAAAGGACCTTTCTCCTGTCGCACCTGCAACTTCTCCTGCACCAGAACGACGAATCCAACTACAAAAACTTTCAACCCCAATCACCTGAACTGCATCCTCATCAACACCCGCTCCGCACGAAAACACGCCATCGAGCTCTGGGACCTGCTCGACACCACTACACCTGACGTGGCCTTCCTGACCGAAACCTGGTGGAACGACTCCTCTGCTCCGGACATCGCCATCGCCATACCGGACGGATACAAAATCACCAGAAGAGACCGGACCAACGGGATCGGCGGCGGAATAGCCATCGTTCACAAAGCCACCCTCAAAATCCACACCCACTCGGACGACACCCTCAAAACAGCCGAACACCTCCATTTCCAGATCCACACGGACCCCAAAACAACCCTCAGAGGAACCCTGATCTACCGCCCTCCAGGACCAAGAGCCCCCTTCAACGACACCATCGCAGACCTCGCAAGCTCCCACGCCCTAGCATCCACTGATTACATCCTCCTGGGAGATCTCAACTACCACCTAGAAAATACTTCCGACGTCAACACTACTTCACTGACCTCCAACCTCCTCAACCTCGGACTCCGCCAACTAGTCAACACTCCCACCCACATCGCCGGACACACCCTGGACCCCCTCTTCACCTCAAGCAACCACATCGCTTTCAGCCACACCTCCGAACTCCACTGGACCGACCACCACTGCGTCCACTTCACCTACAAGAAAATCACAGAACATCACCGCATCCAGCCACCTCCCCACCGCCGCTGGGGCAAAATCACCCAGGACCAACTGGCCAGCACCCTCACCAACAACCCTCCACCCGACGCAACCGACCCGAACACAGCCGCCATCAACCTCCATCAATGGATCCTCGACTGCGCTAACACCCTCGCCCCCCTAAAGAAACACACCGCCATCCAAGGAAAGAAAAAACCAGCCTGGTTCACAGATGACCTTACAACCTCCAAAAGCATCTGCCAGAAGCTCAAAAAGAAATGGATCCAAGATCGCACACCCGACAACCTCGCCACCCTCAAAAACGCCAACCGTGAACACCACCAACGGATCCGCGTCGCCAAGCGCACCCATTTCACCGAACGCATCAACAACAACGCCCACGACTGCAAAGAACTCTTCGGGATCGTGAAGGAACTCTCAAATCCTAAAGCCAACTCCAACGACATCCCGCCCTCCCAGAAACTCTGCGACGACCTCTCCACTTTCTTCCACCAGAAAATCGTTACCATCCACGACAGCTTCAACTCCAGCCCACCGCCAGACCCCACCCCCGGCGTCTCCTCCCACGACTGCCGCCTCACCGCCTGGACCCACGTGGACGATGCAGAAACCATAACAACCATGAACACCATCCACTCAGGCTCCCCTACGGACCCCTGCCCTCATCATGTTTTCAACTCGGCAAACGCCACCATCGCCCCCGAACTCCGCAAGATCATCAACCTCTCCTTCTCCTCCGCCACCTTCCCGGACAGCTGGAAACACGCAGAAATCCAACCCCTTCTCAAGAAACCCAAGGCTGACCCCAACGACCTCAAAAACTTCCGACCGATCTCTCTCCTCCCTTTTCCAGCCAAAGTCATCGAGAAGATCGCCAACTCTCAGCTCACCCACTTCCTCGAAGACAACTCAATCCTGGACCCCTCACAATCCGGATTCAGACGAAACCACAGCACTGAGACTGCTCTCCTCGCCGCCACAGATGACATCAGACTTCAAATGGACAAGGGCGAAACCTCAGCCCTCATCCTCCTCGACCTATCCGCCGCCTTTGACACAGTCTGCCACCGCACCCTACTGACCCGCCTCCAGGAAGCTGGGATCCAAGACAAAGCCCTCCACTGGATCTCATCCTTCCTCTCCGACAGAACTCAGAGAGTCCGCCTCTCCCCGTTCCGCTCCAAAGCCTCCAACCTCATCTGCGGCGTCCCCCAAGGATCCTCCCTCAGCCCTACGTTGTTCAACGTCTACATGGCCCCCCTCGCCAAACTGGCCCGCCAACATCATCTCAACATCATCTCCTACGCCGACGACACCCAGCTCGTCCTCTCCCTGACCAATGACCCGCTCACCGCCAAAACCAACCTCCACGAGGGACTTAAATCCATCGCCAACTGGATGAACATCAGCCGCCTGAAGCTCAACTCCGACAAGACGGAAGTCCTCATCCTCGGGCGCACTCCCTCGGCTTGGAACGACTCTTGGTGGCCCTCCGCCCTTGGTCCCCCGCCCACCCCTGCCAACCACGCAAGAAACCTCGGCTTCATCCTGGACTCCGCCCTCACCATGTCCAAACAGGTCAGCGCCGTCTCCTCCTCCTGCTTCAACACCCTTCGTATGCTCCGCAGAATCTTCAAGTGGATTCCAACAGAAACCAGAAAGACGGTGACCCAGGCCCTCGTCAGCAGCAGACTTGACTACGGCAACGCACTCTACACAGGCATCCCTACCAAAGACATCAAACGACTCCAACGGATCCAAAATGCCTCCGCCCGACTGATCCTCGACATACCCCGCCGATGCCACATCTCCCCACACCTGAGGGAACTCCACTGGCTCCCAGTAGACAAGAGGATCACTTTTAAACTCCTTACCCACGCTCACAAGGCGCTTCACAACACCGGACCCTCCTACCTCAACACCAGACTCAACTTCTACACCCCAACACGCCAACTCCGATCCGCCAACCTCGCCCTAGCCATCGTACCCCGAATCCAGCGCAAGACCTCCGGCGGCAGATCCTTCTCTTTCCTCGCCGCCAAAACCTGGAACTCTCTCCCCACTCCGCTACGCCAGACCCAGGACCTCCTCACATTCAGAAGGCTCCTCAAGACCTGGCTCTTCGACCGCTAAACAGCCTCTCCACCCCCCCCCCACCTCAGCGCCTCGAAACCCTAACGGGTACATAGCGCGCTTTATAAATACTATGATTGATTGATTGATTGATTAGTCAAATTCATACAATGAATTTTAAACTTATATAGATTGCAGAAGGTAGCAGGTTTTCCAGCTGACATCTTTCAGATTTGTGGCTTAGTTGGAGTCACAGAGCCCATTAGATATTTCTGCCAGGGCAGCAATGGTGTCACCTGATTGTATTGGCAGACGTTTGAGTGAGATGCTTGAGAATCACGTTTTTCCCAGTCAAATGTAAGCATCTGTGTTTTAACCACAGGTGTTTGACAATATTATAGACTTAAAATGTTCTAAAATACAGTTGTGCCTGTCATACAGCGAAACGGTCTGTTAAATAAAGATAGGTAGTGTTAGTGCGTCTGACCTTAATAAGTAAACTTACAAGGGGACGTGAATAGGTCGATTAACCTTTTGACTCGCAATTAAGATGTTCTTACCATAACTCCAGTACATGCAAATCAATGATCAATAACCAATACGCAATATCAACAGTCAACAATAATCAATAACAGTAATAATCAATAGAGTCAGTAATTGTCACCCACTATGACCTTTCAGCCATAAATAACCACACCTTTTAGTAAAAGTTAGAATATTTGTTTCCCTACATCAACAATTCTAAGGTCATGTTGATTAATTTTAAAATCAAATGAAACACATAAAGAAACAATACTGGCTGTCCAAAGCGGCGGAAGAAACGTGATCTAATCAAAGCTTGAACTACGACACATTCTAAGGTTATGGTGCAAATTAATAACGAAGTCAACCGCGTCAGAGTGATTACATACATTTGAGTTCAGCAGAGAAATTCATCCTGCATTATTCCCTATTAGCAGAATTCCACTAGTGAGGATCCTTAACTAACACCAGATTAGCATCAGCATGTTGGGCTTCATGCAAAATAATTGGGTAACACGAATTTGGAAAAACATCTAACTATGGCTCTATCAAAAAAGTGTGGTTAGTACCTAGAAAGAAAAACAAATATGCATGATAATCAACATTCTAATTCATAATATCTATTCTCAATGTGAATCAGCAAGCAGAGTCAGTCTTCATCCTCAGGACATCAGTCGACCAGCGAGGCATCAGGATTCAGCATCAAAGTTCAGAAAACGCAAAGTTTCTAAGCATTAAAATTAAGCATGTCTCTTGTCAAGACGCACAAGAAAATATTGACCTTTTGGCCAGCAAGAAAATGGGCAATGACAGTGTCTTCTCTCAGTGCAGTCTTGTGAAATTAAAACTACTAAAACTGTGTCTCAAATCCCTATTGGTCAATGAATTGCATGTTCACACTTTGTCCAATAAAACTAAAACTCCAAATCTATTAATTATACTATTACTCCGTTCACATGTTGTTGTTTGGTTGTCCTGCAATGTCCTCATCATCCGGCTCATCAAGTAACAATATTGTTGCAGCTTCTACTCCAGTCAGTGTCTTCATTGTTCTCCTCCTGATAAAGTCAGTTTCACACACATTACACACAAAATGTTACATTAGCAAGAACAGCATTATCTAGCAGTCGGTTCTCATGAGAAGACTTTTCAGCTATGAGCACATTTAAACAATACAAATGGAAAATCACAGTTAAACTCTCTAGGACAGCCATTTATCAAACGTTAAGAAATACAGCTTGACATGAGGCCTGACAAGTAGGCCAAGACCTTCGCTAACTTAAGACCTACTATTAATAAAGCTAATACATAATGCATAACCTTTAATATGACATATTACTACATTAGTCAAACATATATTCAACATTTCACAGTATTAGACTATTAATAGGTACACTATGTGAACATTGGCGGGCACTCATCGTAATCACATTTTCAAATGTGTGCATTATTTTTCTACGTTATTATACTTTCTACACAACCCCATTATTCAGAATACATGAACACACATTAATAATTTTTATTAAAACACCTGTGCTAGCAGTAGCCATTGCCTCCCTCTTGGTAGCTTGGTTGGCCCAACTTTTATTTAGGGAGCCTACTGGTGAAACAAGCAATGGCAAAAAGCACTGACAAAGCCAATTGGTCAACAAGGGGAGACCTATTGGCTTTTCCGATGCTTTTAGCACATGCAGTTCAGCATTAGCAAACACAAGAGAGCGGGAAAAAGAAGAGGCACCATGGGGAGATTGATCTCTGTTTGCAGCTGCATTAGTTCATATGCTTGTGTCTGGATGCTGATGCGTGCATCAGCATGTGTCACCAGGCATGTGGATGCCTAGAGAATGATGTGGGTGCCATATGTTCTTTTTATTTACTGATGCAAGATGGCTGACATGACTTGGATTTAGTATCAAAATATTACATTCCTATTGTGCAAATGCACCTTTCGCAATGTGCAGTGGTACAGTAGAAAAAGGCATTTCCAGGCTGTCCGTAAAAAAACACAGTTAGATTTTTTTTAAGGACTGCGAAGGTGGGAGAGGAACTGGTGGGGTTCGGATGGGGGATAACTGGGGAAAGCAGCAGGAAATAAATGGGGGTAAGGGAGCAACACAAGTCTGCGAAAGCATTTCTAAAAGTGACATTTTTGTTTCTTTTAGCAGGAGGGCTAAGAGAGAAACTGAAGAGCAGGTGAGAGAGGCCGAAGAAGAAGCAGTGCACGTGGGTACCTGAGGCAAAGGGCAGCAGCACAATGGAGAAAGCCAAAATACACATGTACCCTCATGGAGTTGTTAATGAAAAAGCAAAAAGTGGATCCCTAAATGTGAGCGATGAAGTCAACCAAACAAAGGATGGTAGAGAAGCTATTATCCAGGGGGCAGACAAACACCGGAATAGGAAGGCAAGCCTTTAAATAAAAAGCAACCTAATGAGAGTGACGAGAAAGCCTTGCAATGGTGAGCAATGGTTTGGCTCTAAGCCTACTGTACATTTTTGGTGTGGTCCACAAGACTTTCTCATACAGACAATTGAAAGCTTTTTGGTGGGCAAGACCTAAAAAAGTGAGTAGTTTAGTTCTGTGGATTACATCTGTGATCTGACAAAGCTCATCCTCCTTTCGATGCCCTTTAGTATTTACATATTTCTGAATGCCCTGACCTGCATTTTGAGGGTCAGTTATACAAAGACAAACGATTGGTACTCGCCTAAGAGCTGTCTTGTTCTGGCATCGTTCACCAACACAGTTATTATTCCCTGTCAGGAACTCCATGACGACCGTTTCCTGAAAATGTCAGAACAAAGAATGCACTTATTGTGTAAGTGAAAATCCGGACTCTCAGTGAACTATGAATACTCAGCACTGTTAACCCAATCGGACACTTCAGCCTAATGGGATATCGCAATTAATTTTTCCCCTGAAATTTCAGGAACATTGTGTGAATCTATGCGAAATTTAGTGCCTTCCTGTATCTCACACGTGGACTGAACATGAAGGTAATCCTCACATTCAAAAGTCATATGACAGAAGAATAAATTGAGAAGAAAATAACTTCTTAGACATGGTTCTTCTGCTTCCACAAAACATTTTATCCTCAAACCACCCTCATAAGGGAGAAAATCCCAAAATGTTCATGCCTGCTGAATCTCATGAAATTTAATGAAATTCACATAATGTGAATTGATGAATTTCACAGGATTCTGCCAACATAAACTGTATTTCGTCTAGACTAAGCAATAACATAGGGCAGTAGGCCAATCAAGGACTCCCTTTGCCATGACCCTCGCTATCTTCTTTTCGGGCTGCAGAGTTCGGGCTCTCACCTGCCCAAGTAAAAGGTTTGCACCTGTAGCCACACTGGATATTTTCGACTGACTATGGTGTGTAAATCTTTTTTTAAATTATTTTTTGTGGTTTCTAACAGGGTTACAAACAGTTCAAAAATGCATCTTATTTCATACATTATCTAATTCATCCTTTAATTCGGTTTATAAAGTGCAAGTGTGAAGTTCGAATAGCGCAGGACATAAGATAGCTCAGTTATACTTTAGCATCACAAAACAGCAAGTAAATCAGTTCCAGTATTATTGTTTCATGAAATAAACTAGCATAGGGTTTCAGAAAATGTCAAATCCTAAAAATTCCTTCTCTCTAAGGCCAAAATATACATCAAAGTGCTGTATGCTAAATACAGTTTCAGAACTGTCACATGCTAATAGGTTCTTTCTGTAAAGTGCCACTGTATAAATTAAATTACTAAATGCTAAATACATAAATAACTACTAAAGAGCATTTTAGGCCATTCTAGAGGCAATAAAAGATTTCAGAAAACATCAATTGCCGAGAATTCCTTCTTTATAATGTCGAAGTACAAATCAAGGTGCTATGTCCTAAGTACAACTTATAAAAAGTCACTTGCTTAAAAAAAAAAAAACTTATATCTCTAAATTACCAACATAGAAATCATAGTGCTAAATGCTAGAAGCTATTTGAAAAGTGTCCAGTGCCAAAAAGTTATTTCCCTAAAGTGCCAATATAAAAACTCTGATGCTAAATACTATGGCCTATATTTATGAAAAAGTGTTGCATCAGAACTGATGCGCCACTTTTTCTGCAACTCCTAACCGGCACTCTGCAACAAACATAGAAGTGCCAAATCGCCATTGTAGATTGTTTATGTGGCGGAAGGGACTATGGTGCAAGGATGCCTGCGTTGGCTCTGGCAGCTAAATTTAGCGCCTGCGCAGGGGGAACACAGGGGTGTGCCGTATTTTAGTACCGTATTTTCCGGCGTATAAGACGACTTTTTAACCCCTGAAAATCTCCTCAAAAGTCGGGGGTCGTCTTATACGCCGGTATACGGCGTGCCGAAACTTCAGGGGCAGGCGCCCTGTAGCTGAACCACCGTACGCTGCAATTCCAAGCGTACGATGGGTTCCGCGTCCTCGCTGGCAGTTGTCTGGGCAGGCACGTGTTCCTGCGCGTGCCCCAGGCTATTCGAAGCGCGCTATTACGGTACCATAGAAACAACATTTGTTTTCTGTTTCTTTCTTCTCGCGCATGGCACATGTTAGGAGATTACCATATAGTAACGGCCATTTTGGATTGGGATATGACAATATTATAAAAAAATATATATTTTGACCGCATTTAACTTTGGTTGTACTGCAGTTTCGACAATCTTAAATGTAATATTCATTCTCCGTGATTGGCTGGTTGTTGTATTGTTGGTGATTCTGAGGGAAGGCAATCTGGTGAGCAGATACATGTGGTGGTGAATACAGTACAGCACAGCACCAGTACCAGTACCAGTATCTGTACCAGTTCACACAGTACAGCACCAGTACATACAGTACAGTATAAAAATGGCTAACAGACAAGACCCCATCCTGGCTCCACCAGCAAGAAGAAAGAAATATGAAGCCAGTTTCAAACTTAAAGTTGTAAACTTTGCCATGGAACATAATAACTGTGCTGCTGCAAGACAATATGGAGTAACAGAAAAGATGGTTCGGGACTGGAAAGCAAATGAAAAAGCATTAAGGAGTATGCCAAGGGGTAAGTGTGCATTAAGAAGAGGCACCCCACATTGGCCAGAACTCGAAAAACATGTAGCAGACATGGTGAATGAGCATCGCCAAAGTGGTTATATAGTGACACGAAATCAAATACGTTTGTTTGCCCTTCAGTGGGCCAAATCTAACCCAGATCACAGCAACAGATTTAAAGCCACTGTATCCTGGTGTACCAGATTCTTTGAAAGGCATAATCTGGTACTGAGGCAAAAGACGAAAATTGCACAAAAATTACCTGCAGATCTTGAAGCCAAAGTAAATAGTTTCCATCGATATGTAATACAACAGCGCAATAAACATGGCTATGCGTTAAGTAGTATCGGAAATATGGATGAAACTCCAATGAATTTTGATATGGTTGGAAATAGAACTGTCCATCCAAAAGGTGCAAAAACAATTTTAATTAAAACAACAGGACATGAGAAGTCCAGTTTTACAGTGGTACTAGCATGCACAGCTGATGGTGCCAAACTGAGACCAATGATTATTTTTAAAAGAAAAACAATGCCGAAACTCAAGTTTCCTGTTGGTTGTTTTGTACATGTACATGAAAAAGGCTGGATGGATGAAGAAGGGGTAAAGCTATGGCTTGATAATGTATGGAGCAGGCGACCAGGTGGACTTATTCAAAAACGTAGTCTACTGGTGTGGGATATGTTCAGGGCTCATTTAACTCCCAGCACCAAGCAAAGGCTGGCAAGAATAAACACAGATGCGGCAGTTATTCCTGCAGGATTGACATCGTTGGTACAGCCACTGGATGTGTGCCTAAACAAGCCATTTAAAGATCGCATTCGAGAACAGTGGAATGAGTGGATGGTTAGCGGCGAAAAGTCATTCACAAAAGGAGGAAACATGCGTGCTCCACAGTTGGATGTTTTGTGCAAGTTTGTCATAAAAGCCTGGAATGATATTGATGCAGAAACAGTAATCAAGTCTTTCAAGAAGTGTGGCATATCAAATTCATTAGATGGTATGGAGGACGACTACTTGTGGCAAGATGAAGAGAAACCCGAAGCTGAGACCACACCATCTGATACGGAATTAGATCCATACGATGACTGCCTTACAAATGTACCACAAGATGTAATTGATTTACTTATGATATCAGATGACGAACAGGAGGATTTTGAAGGCTTTTAAAGAGAAACTGTCAAGCCAGCAAGTCCTGTAAAAATAGCTTGGAGTTATGATGGGCGTTGCTGACTCCCCAGGATCTTGCCCGGCACTTGCTCTCTCTCTCTGTTTGTTTGTTATCTTCCTCCTATCATCTTCAGTTCCAGTTTGGTTGACAGCTTAGAGAACAAACAGCATGGCAGTTCCCATGGGTTTATTGTCTTATCCTTCCTTTCAGCTTTAGAGTGAATTAGGAAAAGTTTAATCCACTTGCACTGTTTTATGTTTACATGTTTGATGACAAACAGCCTTATGTTTATAAGTGACAGTTTTCCTACTACGTACCTGCATGTCATAAGCATTTGAATTAAAATTACCATATTAAAATCAAACCTGATGTTTTTTAATTTTTATTTGGTGTGCGTTGGAAGAGGGGTAGTCTTATATGGCGAGTATAGCCCAAACCCTATATTTTAACAGGAAAAAGTAGGGGGTCGTCTTATACGCCCAGTCGTCTTATACGCCGGAAAATACGGTAAATAAATCGCATCCCTGTGTTTCTAAAGTGACGCAGCAGGGTACCGCACTGCACCACGTTTTTTAGTAAATTTATCCCTATGTGTCCATATGAAACTAACAGAGCTGTAGAATCACTGTGATGCTATGGAAAAAGTTATTTACTCAGCAAATCAGAGCACAATTCCTAATAAAGGTAATTTTACCTTAGCACCTAAACACTATCCCATTACAGGAATAATAATTCTACCTCTCCAATGCTAATGCCATCCGAAGATGGTTGAACAAACCAGTTACATGAATGATAACATAATATATTAATGAAAAAGCACAGAGAACCAAGCAAGGACCTTATTATATTTGCACTTTGTGACTTATGGTGGGAAAGTTCATAGAGAGCAGCATAAACAATGAAAGTGAAAATAAACAAGTACATTTCAGCTTGACTGTGTGCTGGAGAAATTGTGAGGACAGATGTTGGCAGGTCAGGAAAAGGTATAGGAGAACCAGTCTTGGATAAAATGGCTGAAAGGTCCTACTGGAGTCCTAGTTAACAAAGGTCAGGAAAACACACTCCAGAATACCAACGGAAACTCATATTAAAGAAATCTGCACAACATCAGTGGATACGTGTAGAAGTACTGTAAAACCAAACGTTGCACATTATTAATAATGCACAAAAACACAAATGCATAAAAATGTCTAACAGAGGTCTCTGCTTACCCTGGCAGTATAGTCTGACACCATAGGTCTGATTTAGCAGATCCTTAATTATGTACAGGCAGCAATGAGATACTGCTCTAAAAAGGAGGGTGGTGAGACTTTTATTTCTGTGAAGAGTAGGTGTACTACCACAATATTGAGTTTTAAATACTGTATTATAAAAATACCTTAGCCAGAATATCAAGTACAAAACATTTGTGACGTACGCACAAATGAGTATAGATTTACAATTCTTAACTCCACATCTATGTATCTTGATGTTATACAAATCTCTTCAAGACATATGTGGATTGGTCCTCCATTGGAGGGTTGTGGAAAGGACCAATGGAAGTCCAGGGAGAGTTAGTACATTTTGAGCAACACTGCCCACCATAGTTCTCTTTTCGAAGCTGAGGCTGTGGTAGACACAGCCCTCTGCAGCCTAATGGAGTGTTTTTGGTACAACCGAAGGAGATGTAGTGACTAGTATGTCTTGTGGCATAACCATTGACATGAGAAAATATGTTGGTTCTCAGAGCCCAGGCGTGGTGGAGATGAAGAACCAGAGTATCTAAGAAAGCCTAGGAGAGGGACATGATGCACCCTAAGAGATTACAGATGAGATGGTATCAAGAGGAAGACTGAGGAAATGGCTTACTGCAGCTCTTACTAAGCATGCACACACTTGAACATCACATTATTCTGGAAGCTACTTTCGGAACCTGTTGAAATGGAGGTAACCCTGGAGTTGTTCTGTTTCCGTTTGCAGGAGCAATTGAAATGGTGAGGAAAACATTCCTAAAGGTCAGTCGGGATGACTTCTTCAAACCCTCTCCTATTCACAGTATAAGGCACACTGGCAAGAGGAAGAGGGCCTGAAGTCTGAAGTGCCCATGTCAACAGTAGAAAAGGAAGTACATTAAAACCCTCAACAGTGCCTTTGAATCTAAAATAGGGGCATTAAGATGTCAGTTAAGGCTGCTGAAGCAACACTAGAGTCATTTTAAGAAAGAGTGAAGAGAATGGAGCATACAGTGAAGACAATGGAGGTGCAGGTGGGCCAAAAGGAGCAGAGCCAAGGGTCTTCAGAAAAAGCCAGGGGGAAGGACCCTGACTTCAGGAATTTTGTGGATGGAAAGAAAGAACACATGAAGGTCAAGCTGGAGTTCCTGAAAAACTAACAACAAACACAGAGTAGATGGTTTTGGGAGTGCCGCCAGCAGTCTCTGAGGACATTTTAATTGCGGATAATATGTGGTCCCGGCTGCGCTGTGTGGAGGGGAGGCCAGTGGCAACCACTGTCTTATTTTCAGGTGTTTTGGGTTGCTAAGATTCGACCTAGAGCTGCTGAGAGTGAAGGTGTTTTGGTAAGAACTGTTCTGTGGTCAGCAGAGCTGAAACACAGAGTGTTAAGAGCTGTGTTTGTTAAGAAGGAGATAGATACGCTGTGGTGTATCTTCACCTGTGGACCTCAGCCTAGAAATTGTGATCAGAAGAGAGCTCTCCTGGTGGTCAAAAAGGAGTTAAATGATTGGCACTAGCTTTAATATGTCTGCATAACACTTGAAGTAGAATATGGGGGAAAGGGATACTTCTCCACCCAGATTGAGACTGACAAAACCTTCCCATTCAATGTGAAGGGCAGGTGGTACCAGGGAATGCTACTTCTGAGGAGCCAAGGTGATGCAGTTAGACGCGATGGTGGGCTCCCTGTTTTGCCTTTTGCATCTTCTCTGCCCAGGAGCGGCCCTTCTGGAGGGAGGAGTAAATGTTGTAGTCAGAAGCTAGCTTCCTCCGATCAGCCTTTGTCTGAGACATAAGGGATTATTTCCATTTTGCCACTCTACAGAGCTCTCTCCTGTGGATAGTTTGAGTATGTAAAAGTGAAATAGAGACTTTGGCGACTTGCTGTGGCATGTTTTTTTAAGTTGGAAGCAGAAACACATTTAACAATCGGCCTATGGGTGATCCTGGAAGCATTATTCAATAAAAAGTATTTGTAAAAAAATAAAAATAAAAATTAGCTGGTGCATGACCTAGAAAGGAAAACAACCCAAATAGTCAATATCCGGCTTAATTTGCCTTGTCATTATACTCGGATCACCTCTATGTGTATCCTAACAAATTTAAAGAAAATATTCTGCTAAAACAACAATTATAACCACTATTACTGTTAAAGAAGGGATGATGCAAAGAAAGAAATTGCAAGTTTATTTCTATCCATATAATTATCACTTAGAGAAATACAGTGATCTGAACGTATACTTTTGTTTTCTTATGAGGAAAAGGACACGTTTTAAGTCTACAATGCTCTGTCTGTTTCTATTAGTATTACACGAAGCAAGCACGTTTCAAAATTGTCTTCGTTCCAAAAAGGGAAGGGGTCGATTCACTGGGTATTTAATTATAAGTGTACACTTTGTAAAGGTCAGCTTACTTATATACGTGCGTGCATTTAAATAATTATTATTTGGTTATTCAAGTACAAATCACGCATTTTATAAGTAAAGTATGTCGCTTAGGCCCATATTTATATTTTTTTAGCGCCGCATTTGCGTCATTTTTTGACACAAAAGTGGTGCAAACTTACAAATCACAATTGTATTTTGTAAGTTTGCGCCACTTTTGCATCAAAAAGTGATGCAAATGCGGCACTAAAAAAAGTATAAATATGGGCCTTAATGTACTAATATAGAATTCATATACTTGCGACTTGCCTCCATTTTTCTAACACTTGGGAGAATATTTGCTAACATTTTGCACTGAGTTCCTGTCACAAAACTGATGCAAATTAGCACAGACTATTTACTCGAAATTTACCGAGATGGAAAGTTGCTTGAAAGCAACGCAAAGCAGCACCTACCACTACTTTGCATGACTTAGCGTCAAGGGGGATACCATGGGGCGTAAATGGACATTCACATGCAGCCACCAATGGTTTTTTGTGCAAAACACTGTTCACTAAAAGAAATAGACAGGGTTCTGCATAAAAAAACATAACACCGTTCTGACTTTGGCGTTATTGATGAGAAATGTTTGTATCTCTCCAATCTTTTCCAGCTTTGGTTGTGTGCTGCACTGTACAGCACACATACAAAATAGGAAATGTTTAAAATGTATTCTAAACATAGTAATTTGTATTACAGGTGCATCCTTCCAATACAAAACCTATGCCAGACATATCGCACAAAGGTGCAAAGCTGTGTGAGGCGTTGCAGCCTGATAGTCCGCCAGTGCTGGGGAGAGAGGCGGTCGGCGTCAAATCTCTGTAAATATGGCACTGTCCTGCTCTCTCTCATACAACCCAATGCAGAAACTTTAGTTGCTGAGCTGCACTGCCTGCTATTTTTTGTTACATTTTACCCCAGGAATGTTCCAAACCAGCAGAGTTAGTAAAAATGAGGAACTGACATTGCAACAGCAAGTTTTTTTTTACCTTTAAAATTTTTTTTTACCATCATTTGTAATTTTTGAAAAGCACAGCCTGAAAAAAATCTGAACTGACTTGCTGCATGTTCATATACATTTTGCAACACTTATTTCATTTGCACGTGAGGTGCCAAGTTAAGACCAGGAAAAGTATTACTGTGTAGAGGTGTATAATTCTATAAATTCTGATTTGTGGGCGGTGACAAACTGTTCATTTCATGCCTTTCACTACTTCCCTTACACTTCCCTGTGAATGCCCACTCTAGTATGACCATGTGAAAGCTACGTATGTATGTGTATATAGAACGCACAAGTAAAAAACAGTCACTCATTGTACCCTTGGGAATCACGAGAATTTTACAAGTGCAAGCTTTTAGTACTTTTCCAGGCGTGCTTTAGAACTACAACTGTCAAAATCTTTGTGGACCAGCCCGAGTTCGTTTTACAGCACAGCCATAGTCATTCTATAAATGATGTACGACTTTGCTGGCCCTAATGTGGGATGCACCTGGACATAGTTTTACTAAAGTTACTGGAGTAGTGGAAGCGGCATCATTACCCCAGTTGACATCACTAGGTGTGCCCTTTATCACAGCCATTGGCCAGTCAATAGCTTCCTATTTATTTAGTTAGCTTTATTTGTTTGTGTTTTTGCATAACGTGGGCCAAGTCACCATAGACATCCGACAGCCTTCCAAATTGTAGGCGACAACGCAAAAACAGTAGTTGAACTAATGCTTTACTTTTCATTATAAATGATTACACAAACATATGACCGTCCTGAAGTATGAACATATATGTATATTGCAATAGACACAGCCAGATCTCTCTAGTGTACCAGGCCCAGGTGCATTTTTGTGTCACCTCCTGAGCCCTGAGACCATGGTAGATAAGAGCAGTGCCGGGTGTACCAACGGACAATGCAGGGGTGATAGCTAAGGTCTGGCTGGAACAGAAGCTAGGCCTGTGCACCAATATATAAATGCCCCCATTAGAGAATCAGATAGCTAAAAAAGTGGGCACATTTGCAAATCATGATAGCTTTGAACTGGTAGGGACACTGTATAGGTTTTTTGCAATACATGGGAGGCTGCATTAATTTGTACTTACTGTAGGCAATGTTTGCAGTAATATCAGGGAAATCAACAGTAAAAACCAAACAACCAGGCCCACAAACAGCTAAAAAACGACCCACGCACTGACCTGTCAGACCAGCCCTTAGGGCACAGCCTGGTTGCCTTATGCCCAGTCCGACCCTGGTGATAGCTATTGTACTGTCACTCCCCTATTTAATGTTGACAAAATACGCCATTTGATGATTTTTTTGCATTACTTGAATTCAGCGGTTCCTTTTGCTGGTTCTCCACGCATAAAGTTGTATCATGCCTAAGAAGCAGCCATCAGACGCCACACCCTTACTATAAAAAACACCTGAACAGGCATTCGTTGAATTCTAAGAATAAATCACCTTAAAAGTTGATGCAATAGTAACACAGCATTATAACAACAGTGTGAGTTTTCCACTTGCATCAACACCAAACACATAGTGAACGTACCTAGTTGACATAAAACATGTCGGATAAGTTAAATATTTGACCGCTGACAACAGCCGCCGACTGCTGGTCCACCAGGGGTGGTATGGCCGCCGAGGACCGCTTAAACTGGAATTGAAACTGTAACCAATTCTGGTGGTGGATTAGCCCCTACGAATAGGGAATTTCTGTCTGGAAAGCTTATTTAACAGGCAAATAATTGCATCCCACCTCCACACAATGGCGGCCTCCTGGCTGCTGCTGGCATTTCAGGTCACGATGGAGGGCTTTAGCAAGTGCCCACGCGTTTCTGTTGGCTTTCCAAACAGCCCTGCTGGTGCTATACATAATCCAAAACACGCCATCCTTTTCGTGACTACCCAAGCCAGAAAAATTGTCGGCTTTCTCATAACTAACATTACCTGCAGGTAAGAGGACCCTTAAAAGTCATTCTTTTTCTTCCCCAAATTAAAATTTGAAGGGGGGCAGATGGAAAACTGCTCTTGTTCTGGATGGGTGGTTCGTACCACACTGAATTGTTCTCTCAGTACAAAGGCCTGCAGTCCTTTGAGGAGAAGTTCTCTTTGAAGCGCCAGTCTGGCCTGTTTCTCATTAAATAAGCATCCATTCCTAGTGTGTCTCTTCTTTTCTACTATTGTTTACTCCGTGTGTTTAACTATCGCTTTCGTTTTTTAGGAAAACCTTTGATTTCCCCATTGGAAAGACACTCAGACAGTCCCAGGTCCTTCTGTCAGGCTAGCCACCAGCTGCAATGTATCCACAATCTCGACTTTGAGAAAAGAAAGAACAACATGTACAGAAATAAATAACACGATACAAAACACACTCCTGAAAAGTGCAGCTAAAGGGGGGGAAAGGGCACAGTGCAAACGTAAATTGGTTTAAGCCATGTCCTTTAAGTCAAGTGTGTAATTTATGCAGTGGGCAGCAGCACTCTCTGTTGATTACCTGGACGTATTTTTCATCGTCAAACGTCGACACAGAGCCATAGAGAGAAAGAAGTGGAAACAGAAATAGAACGACAGAAACGGTGACGCAGATAGGAAGTAGGGATGAATAAAAAAACTACCTCTAATACTGAGGTGAAGAGACGGAATGTGCAGGGCAGTGGAAGAAACAGGGATGAGCTGGAATCACGAAAAAGCAGCATAGGCTCATAATAAAAACTTGTGGGCCTCTGCCCGTATTTTTATTAACAAATTAAGAACGGTTTGTGTCCATTCAGTTCATGGTACCTACTGAAGAATGACAGGCATTCAGGCTGAATGGCAAAGCCTGTAATAAATCACCACACAGCAGCAGCCACTGCGACCTGATCAAATGAAGGACTAACCCTCAAATCACTGGACTGTTTGTGGAATGTTATGGCTCTTCATAATTTCTGTTCAGTGGTGACAAGTTGTAGGGTACCTAAATATTCAGAAAAAAACATGTTTTTTTTTGTTTGTTTTTGCTGGGATAAAAAGAAATACACCATTAAAGTGAGGAGTCCATTAAAGATAACTTAGCACCTTGATTTAATGGTTTAGGGGTGTTTACAAATTATTAAATACTAGACTAAATGCTGTCTCATCTGACACATTCTTTTTAAATTTCTGTTGCATTCGAAAACAGTTAATTGTTTTGTTGGTCTAGCTGAACACCTTTAATCCTCAGTGAAGGCTTCACAGTTAGATAAATGGATGCATAACAATTTAAGTAACATATTACAGATTAAAGTGCAAACATTACTTCTAATAAAACGTGTTTTTAACAGGCCTCAAGCCCAGGCGCTTCAAGTCTTTAGCCTAAATTGAAGAATTTAATTCCAAAGAGGGTGAGGAAGAAAAGGCTTCTTTTATGAGTGCCCAGTAATCCGGATTGGATTTGCAACAACAGTTATCATTCTCCACCCCATGGTGCCACCCCCACACACACATACGAGATAACAACATATGCAGGAACTCTGTGGCTCCTTTGAGACTTTTACCCAGACACCCGAACTGTTCAAAGCAGTTGACATGTCCGAGTGACATACTGAGAGCAAACGAGTACATCGGAGCAGAAACATCAATTTCTGCATGTTGTTCCCCAAAAACTCGTAGCTGGGAGTAATTCAACCCCCATCCCCACAATTACCATTGCCCACAGTATTGGTAATTTCAGAGTTTGGCACTTAATAGTTTTGAGTCTATCCTCCTAGAAATCCAACATCACCGGAATGCAGGAACACTCCTAAACACTCCTAAACCGTCTCCGTCTGCCATCTACAAATTGCTGAATATTGTGAAAATCCTCTAGTCTGTGGTGAGTGCTCCTGGTTTTTAAATCGTTGCCAAAATGTTGTAATCAAATGACACCAGGAACAACGATGTCCTTAATTAAAGCAATATATGAAAGTGAGGAGGCAGGACCAGCACACCTTGGAGGTAGGGCAGTGAAGGTGGAACAAGTAGAAAACGTGGAGTAGCAACTGGCCGCCCATCGGACGGCAGTCGCAGAATGCACACTCAATGATATAGGCATTGCGTGGCAGGACTAAGAAGAAGGAAGATTGCTGTGGCCTCCAGGGATCAGACACGTGGACTTCTCGATGTGCAGATCCTTGCAGTATAAAGGCATCATTGGCTGAAGAGGATAAAGAGCAAGTGATCTGGGTGCAAACAAGCTGCCAACCAAGGATTGCAGTTACTTAGTGGAGCTCTAAATGTCATGTAGCATGGCAGGATTTTACAGGCCTTTCATTTTCTTTATGTGACTTACATATGTATTGTTTTTTCACTAACGAGAAACCTCTATACTCGGTTTCAAAGCTAAAAAAAATAATAATAAGGCTTAAAACTTCAATTAGTCTTTCGCAGGGATGTCAGAGAATTTCCAATTGAACTTGAATTTGATCATGAACTTATCTTAGAAAAAATGGAAGACTCATCTCCGCTGTAAATATTTTATAGAATGTATTTGGATACAGCCCCAAACGTTTAATTGATATATATTTTTTATTGTTACACTTAAAATTTCTAAAATATATCATTTTTTTAATGACAGCTGAATATGAATAACTTGGGGAATAAGAAAGGAGCCAGGAAGCAAATGCAATGAGACATTTCACCTTTCCCTTATTTTGTGTTCTCAAGACGTTTTACTTCTCAGGGCAATGAAAGGGCACAGAACGGTGTTGGAAATATTCCTACTATCTATTAGTTGTCTCTGAATTCATACTTTTCTAGGATAGGCTAGGATTCAGTATAGAGCACAGTAACCAAGAGTGGTATCCTAGCGTTAAACAAACTGATCTAAGGTGGCTCAAAGGGAAGAGGCAGATTGTGTTGGAGCAGAACAGTTTTGCTAAGATAAAGTATTTGTGATGCTGTTTGTGCAATGTTCTTGGAGGACAATATTAAAGTATACTGGCATAGCTCCAAAAGAGAAACTGTTCAAAGATGGCCACCCCGTCTGCGTGTGCAAGTGAGGTGGTCATCTTTTTTTTGCCTTAAGAAAGGTTTTTACAAGATGGTGGCCTTGTGTGTACACATAAGATGGCCACTGTGTGTGCTCACAAATGGAGAAGTTAATGGTTTGACAGAGATGGTGGAAGATGACAGTACGAGAGGAGCAGCGGAATGTTTACAGTATGGAAAGGGATGAAAAGGTTGAAAAGCAAGTGGTCCAATAGCAGTGTGCAGCTGCCGGGCCCCCGCAACAAAAAGAAAAAACATTAATAAAAAATAAAGCAGGATACTTGAAAGAGGGTGAGGAAAGCCGTGCACTCCCAATGAAGCGTAAAAGAGAAATAAAAAAATAATTTCTATACATAAGTGTGGCAGAATACAAAAAATGAGGTGGAAAATCCTTTGAATAATTAGCAGGGATCTGAGCAAGACAAGATAGCAATCTAACCATGACAAAGGGACTGACCCTAAATCTACTCTATGTAGATACAAAACGAAGTGTAAACCCATTGCTTTTAAAGTGACTGTGAATATAATCAATGATATTGAAAGCAGACTTCCACTCATCTCAAAGTCCTGCTATTTTGGAATACACTATGCTGGCTCCTAAAGGTGAAATACATTTTACAGTTAGAATGGCATATGGCAGATGACAGCATGGGTAATGATATATCTGTCCTTTAGTGCATGTAATACCATCATTGATTTTCATACTTGCAATATTATTTGCGTACTTCTCCTCTTTATCTGGGCGAAATGCCATGTTATATTGATGTTCCATATACATGTCAATTGTTCCCCCGTTTGTCTGCGGTCATGGCCAATTGGAACAATTATGTACTCACGATATACAGATCTAATAGGTTAAACATATAATGAGTCAATAAAAATAAACATAAATCATTCATATTTTAAGTCCCATTGTTTCGAATAGTCTTGTCCAAGTGGGCTGATTTTGCAAAGTAATTCATATCAGAAATATTTCTATGATGATGTCTTACATCATCCAACAATATCAATCCTGCTAGGAGCCATGGAACAAAATCATCTCATCATATCTACGGGTCAGATTAACCATTCCTGTATCGCACAAGCAAAGTCCTGATATTGTCCTCATACCTAAAAAAACCGGTTAAAACACCTATTAAAATCAATCAACTTATTTTATCCCTCATCACTAACAACAAATCTATTGGAGATTCTGGCAATATATCGAAGTAAATCATAGTTGTATTTTAATTTCTTCTTCTGTTTTATGTCCCACTGGGTGTTTACATTCCATTCCTTTTCCTGAAAGTAATCTTTCCTACCAGGAGAAACAACAGAAATTATTCAGATGGTAAGATTCTCAGACAAACTATAGTGTAGCTACAACATACGTCATTCAACCCCACAACCGAAATATCCTAGAGAATATTTTCAATGACTCCACTCCTACCAAAACCGTGAGACGATTTTTCATTGCTAAAGCCTATGATGTATTTCAGAACATTTCAACAGCAAGATCAAGAAAGCTACGAGGATGAAAATGATAAAAAACAAAAAGTGTTCCATTCTATAGATTAATAGACAAGGTGATACAGTCTCTGCGGGCACACTTATCATTATAGTGATAGTAACTTGTTTTCATACATCACTTCACTAAAATTCACATTTCATTTTTAGGAGCTGTAAACAACAGATTTTACTGTTAACTTTTTTTAAAGTATTACATTTACTGACATTCGGGAAGATAGGTACCAGAATAGGCCTTATTTGGATTTAAACTCCTAAACTGCAGGAGGTGCAGAGGTACCAGAGCCTGCCCAGGTGGTGGCCCAATCTCCTGCAGCCCCGTGCACAGGGGGTGCCCCACTACCTCACAGGCCCCCTCAACCCTTCAAGGGCCCTCATTCAGGCCAACCCCAATGAATATCTGTGAGATATGGGAGACTCAGCCGCCCCTCATTATATTCTGCAGGGGTTCCTGTCATTTTACGTTAGGCCGCTGGAGCCCAGGGATTTGAATTGCCCACTAAACTTAGCCAGTTATGGCTCTCTTTTACAACCCGACAATGGGAAACGGGCACGTGAATGGCACATGCCGAGAGGAAACCTGAAGATGCAAACTATCAAAATAATCGAAACACGTTTCGTTATACAGAGAAAAAAAGCACAAAGGAGGGAGACAAAACATAAGGAAACATGAATTGCCTACTGCACGGCAAAGTTGGCTTGGGCACTCTTGTAGAAAACGCTAGTTCGGAGTACAGGGCAGATAGGATTGAATTCAGAAGAAGCGCTAGAGGCAAGGCAAACTATATATAAACACAATTTATCGACAACAACTGTTTACTTAGTGCTAGGGCCTTTGGAGGTTTGCCTTCAAACTTTTTCCGCCGCCCCCTCTGCTCACACATTTCACGGCGGTTCGAGTGAGTCCACATACACGGCGACGGAGATTACAGTTTTTCCCGCGTAATCAAAACATCCCCCTATTCATGGGCTGTTGCCTACGGTGTGAGCAAGACCGATTCCCAGCACTTGTTAGAACTCCCGGCGCAGAGCACGTTCTTCGAATATTAATGCGGCTCGGACAGGCGTTTCGCAGGGAACAATGCTTCTTACCTCAGCATTTTATAGCATAAGCAAAAAATTTGTGGGTGCCCGCAGTCCCCTGCGCATATTGCAAACCCAGATATTTTTTATTTTCTAACTCCTAATTAATTCCGTCTTTGATGACCATTCTACCTCAAGGTTCCTTTTAATTATATGCGCCTTATACTTTAAAGGTCAATTTTTATTAATCATTTAGCGTGTTCTGTCCACAGATAAATATGAAAGAATGCATCTCAGTTGAGTTTTTTCCTCATAGCAACCGATGTCGCAATTTAGAGAATACATAATTTAAACTCGGGGCTCCTAATTCAATTCATGCATTCGAACGCATAACCAGACTAAGTTTTCAGTTTCCCCCGTCACAGACTCATAGTTCAGTGTATAACTACTCCCTCCCTTCAGCATAAATCTCTCAGTGGAGTGTTTTTTTTATTTATTTTATTTCATTTATTTGGCAGTTTTCTATAGTGCCTGCAAGGTCCAGGAGCATCAGAGCTCTTTTCAAAGAGCACCAACATTTCAAAAGGTATAAGCATCAAGCATAGAAACAAAGACGCAGAGTTAAAAGATCTAAATGTCTACAAACACATAAACATCACTCATAAAAGTTTGTAAACGGAAAGGTATAGCTTCTTGTGCTCATATGGCGCTACTCTGTGTTTAAAATACCTCAGATGTTAACATATGTTGATTTCGTATGAGCAGGATAAATCATAACCCTCTCCTAATAAAATGTTTTTTTTCAGTGAGTGATGTTTCTTGGTATACAGCATTCAGCTCATGTGTACCCAACCCTAGCTGCACATGGCCTTCAGCTGTGCACAGGAGGAGGTGGTCCCAATGGATGGTCTGTGGTCAGTCCCTGCGCCTAAACCTTATGAACAGACATCCAACCACACTGCGCATGGCTTGCAGCCAGGACGTAGGCCCAAATCATCATGTGAAAGTACAACTCTATTTTGATGTAATTTCTTGGATTACAGATGTTATTCGATAAAGCCATGCATACAGATGTTTTTAAAACTTTGTTTATTGATTTTTTTAACAATAAAGCTCACAAAAAAGGTCATCAGGACATACACCACTTCAACTGTGAAAAGAAATGGCAAGAGGCAAGAAATATTTTCTGGTTATAAACATAGGAGTATTGCGAACGGTGCATGCGGTACAGACTGTCTACGCAGTGTTTTGGGGGTTTTAGGAGTCCAAGGATGGGTATGTCACCGTGGTCCAATGGTGCCTTGGCTTCCAGTTGAGGCAGACGGGTCCTACTTGTTTTTCCCAGCACTAGCCCTGTGGAACAGTGCGGGGTGTTGCAGAAGTCACAAAGTACTTGGCACAGTGCTTGTCCCACGGAAATGTGTACCAGTTTTGCTCACTGTACTGCCCTCTTTATGGTGCCCATGAACCATTCCATTATGCCATTGGCTTGGAGCCACAGCAGTGTTATTTTCTGATGATGTACGCCCAGATATGCCATTAATTTACAAAATTCTTCACCTGAAAATGGGGGCTCATTGTCTCTCTTTAGTGTCAGAGGAGTCCCCCAGGCTGCAAAGATGTCATCTAGAATCCGTAAGGTGGCAGTGGCTGATGTTGATAATACTTGATGCAACAGGGGGAAACAAGAGTATTCATTGATAATGACCAGGAGGTAGTTGCCAGTGTCCATGGACTCATAGAAGTCTGCTTCCAGCGTTGTCCATGCACCTCAGGGAGATCAGACATGCGCAGTTGCTCTGGTTTGGGTGGTCTTCCTGTTAACTGACAGAGATGACAGTTCATAATCACATTTTCTACTAGACTGTCAAGGCCTGGGAACCATACTTTCTCTCTCAGCATTTTTTTGTTGCGACCATGCCTCAGTGGGACTCATGTGCAAGGCTGGCTGTCTGTTGTCACAACGTTGCTACTATTGTTATTCTGGTGCCAACTAGCACTATTCCATGATTTGTTATTGACAGCTCCTCCTGCACCTGTTTGAAGGCTAGTATTTCCTCTTTCTTGACCCCTTCACCCACTGCACTACTAGTGGTCACTTGTCTCTACCTCTGTTGTTGCACTATTGTCTTGAACACTTGTAACATCATGTCTGTCTTGGTCTCCTGCGCCAGTTGCTCCATCGTGATTGGGGCAGGGTGTTCTGTCTCAGCACAAAACTGAGACACTCGTTGGCTATGGAGGATGTCTCCGGTGCTCGGGGCAGTGGATGCCGCAACTTGTAGTCAGCAGGGTTGTGTTCTTTCCCTGGCTTGTGAGCTATTTTGAAGTCGGAATCCATCACGCATATTCCCCATTTTTCTATGCACAGTGGGTTTTTTGCACTGAGGTTGCTGTATATCGTGACGAACTCCTGGTGGAATGTCACATGGTGAACTGTTTTCCATCGATGAACATGTGGTAATGTTCGCATGCCCACATGACTGCTAAACTTTCTTTCTTGGGTTGAGAGTATGCCCTTTCCATGTCCGATAGACTTCTGCTTTCATATGCAACAATGTTTCGTGGTGAGTCTCTTCCGGGCTTATGTTGTGCGAGAATTGCTCCCAACCCTTCCAGGCTTGCATCTACAGTGAGCTCCATGCCTAGGGACTCGTCAAAGTATGCAAGGTGATCTACGTCAGTGACAGCATGTTGGATATTTTTGAATGCCTTGTCGCATTCCACTATCCAGAGAAATGGTTGTCCTTGTTTGGTCAATTCACAAAGTTGGGTGCTTATAGTGTCAAAATCCTTGATGTATCGAGCACAGTAGCCCACTAAACCCAGAAAGGACCTCCATTCTGTTGCGTCCACTGGAGGGTGTGTATTGCATGGTGTTTCTACCTTGCTTGGGTCTGGTAGCATCCTTTTTTGGGAGAAGATGTGTCTGAAGAATACAAGTTCTCTTTTTCCCAGTTTGCATTTTTCCTTGTTCAGTGTCAGGCCAGCCACTGCTAGTTGTTTGCACACCACCCGCAGTGCCGAGTTGTGGTCTTCGTTTGTGCGACCAAATACCAGGATATCATCACTGTAGTTTAGACAGCTTTTTACAGGCCTGATCACGCACCTCACCATCTCCTGAAATATTTCTGCTGCTGATGACACCCCAGAGCTTAATCTCTTGTAGGAAAATAATCCTATGTGGATGGAGAATGTGGTGATGTACTGGGGCTGCGGGTCTAGTTCCAGCTGGTGGTAGCCTTTGAACAAGTCGAGCTTGGAGAAAACACAGGCTCCAGTGAGGCAGCTGATCATATCATTTAGATGAGGGCCAGGGTGTTGTTCTCTTTCAATGGCTGTGTTTGGTAGGCACATGTCAACACATTATCTATGTGTTTTTCTTTGGCACAGCCACAATGGGAGATACCCATGGCGTTGGTCCTTCCGCTGGCTCAATAATATCCTGAGCTAGCAAGCTTTTTATTTCCTCTTCTACCTGCGGCTGGAGGTGTACAGTAACTCTGCAGTGATTTTGAGCCACTGGTTTGACTGCTTCATTGATGTTCAGAGTGACCTGCATGTCTTTCATCTTTCCAAGCCTTTTGAGGAGTGCAGGGTATGTCTTCAAGATGTTTTTCCGTTTTGCGGTGTGATATGTCATGGCTAGTAGGGTTATCACTTGCTCCGTGACACACACCTCAGCCTCACAGTCGGTGCAGGCACCCAGAGGTATGGATGGAATCTAGGACGACAACAATGTGGTGGGGATCTGAAGCCCACTTAAATGATTACAGAAGTCAAGAGTGCACAGTCTAGGAAAACCCATTGCATAGTTACTGTGACCAGCATGCCACCTTGTGCAGATTTTTAGTGTCTGTATGCTCCTGTGCAGGGGACTGTGGGACTTTTGAAATTTGGCATATCGTGCCAGTTTGCCCACACCAGTGCAGGCATGCACGCACACATCATTACCATTTGCCTAATATGTGCACAGGTCAGTGCACTACTCACAAAACTACAAATCTGTCTTTACTGGAAAATTCTTTGAATTCTCCAGCGTGGTGGTGTTTTATGAGGTTGAGGCATGAAATATGGAGCGGAATTAGGTGGAAGATAAGATGAGTGACACATGTATTCTGCTCTTTGGATAGGTTCAGGAAAGATGGACTACTGTTTCGCCACTCTTAGGTAGCTGCATACAGTGCAAATGAGAATAATGTGAAGTTTAAAATAAGTTGTTTAAGTCAATATGGTGGTTAATGTCAGTGTCTGCAAGGTCTGCCAGTGAGGGGAGAGGCATGACATTAATGCATTTTGGTACATTGTGGGACAACATGGCTCTTAATCAACCGGGAAAGATGGCATAGAATGGGACATGGACTTCACCTAATGTTATCAGTTAGCACAAACATGGCAAATGTTTTGCTGATTCTCACTCTTCAGGCCATCCCCATACACAATGAGTCATTTCAACCTAGATCCTCAAAGTGTCCTTCTGCGCTACCTTCATCGTCAATATGGTGTGGCCATATCACAAAAGTATTTGTGAGTATGTGAAGCAATACTAAAGGATTATTCTTTTACGTTCTTTACCATGCCTATGTGAATTTAGTTCAAAAACGTCCAAGTTCCCATTAGAAAAAATGAAAAGAGGAAACTGGCCTTTATATTTGTATTAAATGTACATGAAAATTACATGAAGATTCCCATTTTAGATATTTTGGTGCCAATTTGCAAATGCATTTAAGAATATGTAAAACAGGACTGTACGAGTACTACTTTACATACAAAAACAACAAGGTGATGGATGGAATGCTTCAATTAATCTCATCCACTGGCAATCACTCGGGCTGCATACCATTTCGTCGTTTTTTCCCACTATGCCACCTCAGTTTGTCAGCAGACATATTGTAATTGTAATTGTAACAGACACATACCAATCAGCCTTGACCCTGCTCCTCATCGGAACAGTTCAGCTCGAATTGCCAAGCCAGGTCCTCCCTGAACCAAAACCTAAGCAACCTAGGACCACCAGTACCACCCTAGTTAGGGCTCTTCAGACCGGTATAGCATGGCTCCAATGGCACAGTGAGCCCAGGACCCATGTCTGGGCATACCCAGCGAACGTAGGGCAGGAAATGCAAAACCATCCTAATCCATTGTTTATGTCCTCCACACCACTTCAGTTTGGAACCAGACATTTGCAAAACAGTCTTGACCCTGTTCCTCATGGGAACAGTCCAGCCTGAACTGCCAGCCTGGTCCTCCCTGAACTGGAACACAAGCAACCTAGTGCTGGTACACACTAGTTAGGGCTCTTCACTCAGTGAGACCAGGAACCACATCTGGGCATATAGCTTGGTCCAAACTGAGATGGCATTGTGTGCAAAAAAACAATGGATTGGGATGTGGCCCACGTAATTACCAGTGGCTGAGATTAATTCAAGCATTCCGCCCATTACTTTCTTGTACTACTTTACATACTCCATAATGCCTTTGTGAATAGCCCCTATGTCTAGACAGATATCATGTGATTGTTAAGTGAAGGCTTGAGGTGGTACGAGCAACACTGACTGAGGTAAATACCGTTCACTTCTGTTTGCACAGGGATTGTAATTTAACCATCAAAAGCTAAGTACAAGGCCTCCACTAACATTGAAATTATATTTGAGTATGAGGGAACGTTTACTGGTGTTAGCAGATATGTAAGTGTTTTAATTAGGAGACAATCTGTCCTAAAATTATACCAAAGGATACATTAAAAAAGTAAGTGTTAATGTAATGCCTGGAAAAAAATCAACAGTACCAGAGAGTAAATTGGCGCTGTGCTTCGAGAACTGCTTTTTGTCCAGTTCCTGCAGAAAATCCATAATAGTTTAGAGTTATTGCACGCCGGAGGTTTAAATGACACCGTTTTTCTTTCTATAGAAGTTTATACTTAATTCACCACTGAGGATTTTAAAGGACATCAGAATTCCTGCAGGACATTCATAGCAGATCAAACTATTCTCATGCCCAAGGGATGGGGTAAATGTTCAGCTTTAAAGCTTGTGCATTGAAGCTATGCCAGTATAGCTATAATTTGCACCAGAGTGTAGAGACCCACTTACGAGCTGGTTCGAGCATAGAGTACCTAACAGTTTTTGGCTGTGTGAGTTCAAAACAATCGGCGACACATTTACTAAGCCCTTGCTTTGCCATTGTGTCATGCAAGGTGACAGGATAACGCAAACACATAAGTCAGATTTACTATGATACATATGCATAGTCACCTTGCATGACTCTGCGTGGCATAGTAAATTTGGAGTAACTCAAGGCAGCGCAGGATGCTGCCTTGTGTTACTCCCATTAGGAAGCTGTTCCATGGGTGGAGCGGGGGTGTTCTAATGCGTCCACCCATGGATTCTGGCACATTTCTAGATTTACTAACACTAATAAACCTAGGAATGCGTCACTATGCTATTCCTTTCCATATGAGGTGTACAAGGAGAAATATGCTTATTTCTCCTTGTTTTTTCCTCTTTTTAGGTGTTCTGCATTCTCGGAGGACTGATTTTGGGGAGGAAGGTGTCCCTTCCTGCAAAAAAAACAATACTTGTTATAACACAGACACTCTTGCAACATGGCACAGGGAGAGGGCATGAATACACCATATCTAAGGAGCTATGGTGCATTCCTGCCTTCTCCCTGTCATTCAACGCAGCAAGCTGTCTTTCTACGTTGCATTATGTTGTGTGAATTGTTAGTAAATCTGTCCCCAAGTCTAGGTGGATCAGCAAGTTAAGTGCCCACTGCTAACCTTGGGTGCTGCCTTTAGTTCGCAAGATGAATTCATGGCAAGGTCACCTCAGCATTTAATCTTTCTGAGGTGGATAAGTTGAGTACTATGGAATTTAGTAATAATTGGTGTTGACAAGGCTTCGATATAACAAAAAACGACACCATGGGGGTGTGTGGCCTGGAATGCACCGCTGCCGTAGCGTCACTGCTGAGCTCCGGCACTCGCGGCCTGTCCGGGAGCACTTATCCTGTGCCCCCCTCCCTATGATTCACTGACAGGCAAATGTGAAATAGGGCTCAGGGCCACCCAGAAGCACCAGCCTGAATTAAGGGGCTGAAGGAGAGCAAGCTGACCTGTGTGGACGGCCATAAAGATGAGGAAGGCCTGGGCCAAGATGGCGCCAGCAGAGATGCACTGAGAGATGGGAAGAATCCTTCGAGAGAGGAAGTAAGTGGCCACCCATCTGTATCGGGTGACAGGCGTGACCCCTGCATGCCTCTGGAGGAGCCTGGGATAGAAGAGGCACCTCCCTCGAGGCAGAGAGACCTGAGGAACCCCAGAGAAGTGCTGCCCAGAGGGCAGATAAGTGCAATAAGGAGGCAACCGCTCCCCTGTGAAACCGGCGCGGGAGAGACAGCACCGGGGGACTGAGTCAGGGCTCCCTTCTCCACTCCGCAATCACCGGTGAGACAATAGCGGGACCAGCCAGGAGAGAATCAGTTATTTGAAGGGAATCATCGAGAGCCGTGTCTCATCTCGCGGGCACATGCAGATACAGTAACAGCTCATCCACCCATACTGCTTGGGGGACTGACTTCAGGTCATAGAGCGGTAGATCCACACAAAGGAAGAACAGAGTGAGGCAGGAGGCAGGCCATTACAAGGGATGGATCACGGGGGAGGCAAGTAGGGATGCACAGCCCAGAGCGCAGTGACTAAGTGGATGAGGAGACCAAAATGCAAACAGCCTGCACCACGGCTGTGGTGCCTGCCCAAGGCAGCCCTGAAGTCTTCTTGCCCAGCACAGAAAAAGGCAGACTATCCAGAAAGATGTTGTTCTTCCCCTTCCTCTTACTACCCCTTCCCACTCACTTCTTAACCAGGACAACTGAGAAAGCATATACACAGACTTACAAGGAAGCTGGGATGGTGTGCAATAAACCAGCTAAGCTGCAAAAACTATATATCATGCTGTGCGTCGTAGAGGGGACTGCTCTACAGACGCCGGCAACACTGGACTGTGGGTTGGAATCTCAAACAGCAACTATAATAATGGGTATAATAGACACCAAAGTGGTGCTGGAACAGAAGATCGAGGCAGCCACAAAGCACATGAACCTACTAAAGGAGGACCACAGGAAACTTGTGGACAGGGTAGCAAATGCATGATTCACCCTTGCCCACACAGACTGACAATATGAGAGCATGATACCCACTTAAAACTGTTGGAAAAACAGTTGATCACATTGAAAAAGAAGGTTAATGAGGTCGAAGTCTGCTCACGCTGCAATAATATCTGGGTGGTGGGACTCCCTGAGCAGGCAGAGGGACCATCTATGGAACTGTTTCTCGAGGATTGGCTGTCCTCAATGGTGCTGGAGGGGAATTCCTCAAAATGATTGAGCTCATTGAGTCTCCTAAAGACCGCTGGTGTCTGGAGCGCCATCAAGGACTATAGTGACCCAATTACTAAACTATCATGACCTACAAGCAATGCTGCAAAGGGCAAGGGCACATGGGCCAAGGTAAGTGAAGGGAGCAGTTGTTAACATCTACCCAGACTACACCAAGCTGGTACAATGGCATATAAAAGCGTTCTTGTGAGTCTAAAGATACCTAAAGAGCCTGAACATGAAATATGTATTGTTCTTCCTCGTCAGGCTCCGAGGACCTATGCAAAGGAAAACCTATGTATTGGGTAGCCCAGAGTTGGAGTGGTTGGAGATGTGGGGATAACTGGCTCCCACGAAGGGGGACAGAGGAGCATCATCCACACCAAGGTGACAGGAACGTAAATGGCACAGTGAACAGCAGGAACATACTCACCTGGACCCGTCAAAGGACCAAGCAGAATCCAAAAGGAAAAACGATCCACCGGGAAAGAAGCAACAACCAGGAAGCCCTTTGGGGCAACTCAGAAGACTCTAGAGAGGATCGACCAGAGTCAGGAGGTGAGGAGGACAACCATGTCATGATACCAATGACTTCAGGGGAAATTATCTGAAACACGGAGACCATGCGGGTACCATTTGTGAGGAACATTCCCTGCCCCCCTGATGAATGGGCATGAATTATGGGAACAGAACGGTGACGGAATTATCATACTCCTAAAAGAGCTAATCTGGACACCAATTGGGCAACTGCACTTGGCTTGAAGGTTGTCTAAACAATACGTATTAAAGGGTCGATTTACATACCATGAATTGGGGGGGTATCCAGTTCAAAGGCAGCAGAATGGTATGGTAGGGAGGGGCGGGAACTGGGGGATGTAGGAAAGTACCATCTTGCCTGGAATGTTACCCCCATATTTCACTCTATGTATGTTGTTTTAGCCCTTGTGTCACTGGGATCCTGCCAGGCAGGACCCCAGTGCTCATAGTATGTGCCATGTATGTGTTCCCTGTGTGGTGCCTAAGTGTATCACTGAGGCTCTGCTAACCAGAACCTCAGTGTGTATGCTCTCTCTGCTTTCTAAATTTGTAAATGCAGGCGAGTGACTAAACTTACCAATTCTCATTGGCACACTGGTACACCCAAATAATTCCCTTGTATATGGTACTTAGGTACCCAGGGTATTGGGGTTCCAGGAGATCCCTATGGGCTGCAGCATTTCTTTTGCCACCCATAGGGAGCTCAGACAATTCTTACACAGGCCTGCAACTGCAGCCTGCGTGAAATAACGTCCACATTTATCACAGCCATTTTTCACTGCACATAAGTAACTTATAATTCACCTATATGTCTAACCTTCACCTGGTGAAGGTTGGGTGCCAAGTTACTTAATGTGTGGGCACCCTGGCACTAGCCAAGGTGCCCCCACATCCTTCAGGGCAAATTCCCCGGACTTTGTGAGTGCGGGGACACCATTACACGTGTGCACTATAAATAGGTCACTACCTATGTATAGCGTCACAATGGTAACTCCGAACATGGCCATGTAACATGTCTAAGATCATGGAATTGTCACCCCAATACCATTCTCGTATTGGGGTGACAATTCCATGATCTCCTGGGTCTCTAGCACAGAACCCGGGTACTGCCAAACTGCCTTTCGGGGGTTTCCACTGCAGCTGCTGCCAACCCCTCAGACAGGTTTTTGCCCTCCTGGGGTCCAGGCAGCCCTGGCCCAGGAAGGCAGAACAAAGGATTTCCTCTGAGAGAGGGTGTTACATCCTCTCCCTTTGGAAATAGGTGTGAAGGGATGGGGAGGAGTAGCCTCCTCCAGCCTCTGGAAATGCTTTGATGGGCACAGATGGTGCCCATCTCTGCATAAGCCAGTCTACACCGGCTCAGGGATCCCACAGCCCTGCTCTGGCGTGAACTGGACAAAGGAAAGGGGAGTGACCACTCCCCTGACCAGTACCTCCCAGGGGAGGTGCCCAGAGCTCCTCCAGTGTGTCCCAGACCTCTGCCATCTTGGAAACAGAGGTGTTGGGGGCACACTGGACTGCTCTGAGTGGCCAGTGCCAGCAGGTGACATCACAGACCCCCTCTAATAGGCTCTTACCTTTCTTGGTAGCCAATCCTCCTTTCTTGGTAGCCAAACCTCCTTTTCTGGCTATTTAGGGTCTCTGCTTTGGGGAATTCTTCAGGTAAAAAATGCAAGAGCTCACCAGAGTTCCTCTGCATCTCCCTCTTCGACTTCTACCAAGGATCGACCGCTGACTGCTCCAGGACGCCTGCAAAACGGCAACAAAGTAGCAAGATGACTACCAGCAACATTGTAGTGCCTCATCCTGGCAACTTTCACAACTGTTTCCTGGTGGTGCATGCTCTGGGGGTTGCCTGCCTTCACCCTGCACCAGAAGCCAAGAAGAAATCTCCCATGGGTCGACAGAATCTTCCCCCTGCTAACGCAGGCACCAAAAGACTGCATCACCGGTCCTCTGGGTCCCCTCTTATCCTGATGAGCGTGGTCCCTGGAACACAGGAACTCTATCCAAGTGACTCCCACAGTCCAGTGATCCTTCAGACCAAGTTTGGTGGAGGTAAGTCCTTGCCTCCCCATGCTAGACTGCAAAGCTGTGTACTGCGTGATTTGCAGCTGCTCCGGCTTCTGTGCACTCTTCCAGGATTTCCTTTGTGCACAGCCTAGCCTGGGTCCTCAGCACTCTGTCCTGCAGTGCTCAACCCTCCGAGTTGGCCTCCGACATTGTGGGACCCTCCTTTGTAACTCTGTGTGGACTCTGGTTCACAAATATTCCAAGTGGCTGTTCAGGTACCTCTGCAGGTGCTGCCTGCTTTTGTGAAGGCTCTCTGAGTTGCTGAGTGCCCCCTCTGTCTTCTCCTCCAAAGGGCGACATTCTGGTCCTTCCTGGTCCTCAGCACCACCCAAAAACCTCTACTGCAACCCTTGCAGCTAGCAAGGCTTGTTTGTGGTATTTCTGCGTGGAAATACTTCTGCAACCTTCATTGCGACGTGGGACATCTTTCCTCAAAAGGAGAAGTTCCTAGTCCTCTTTTTACTTGCAGAATTCCAAGTTTCTTCCATCCAGAGGCAGCTTCCTTGCACCTTCATCCGGGGTTTCCTGGGCTCTTGCCACCCCTGGACACTGTCAAGACTATTGGACTTGGTCCCCTTGCTTTGCAGGTCCTCAGGTCCAGGAATCCGTTTTCAGTGCACTGCTGGTGTTTGTTGTTCTTGCAGAATCCCCCTATCATGACTATTGTGCTCTTTTGGGGTAGTATGTGTACTTTACTCCTACTTTTCAGGGTCTTGGGGTGGGTATCTTGGCCACCCTGACTGTTTTCTTACAGTCCCAGCCACCCTCTACAAGCTACCATAGGTCTGGGGTCCATTCATAATTTGCATTCCACTTTTGGAGTATATGGTTTGTGTTGCCCCTAGACCTATGCTTGCCTCTTGCAACCTATTGTAATTCTACACTGTTTGCATTACTTTTCTGACTCTTACTTACCTGTTTTGGGTTTGTGTACATATAGCTTGTGTATATTACTTGCCTTCTTACTGAGGGTACTCACTGAGATACTTGTGGCATATTGTCATAAAAATAAAGTACCTTTATTTTTAGTAACTCTGTGTAGTGTGTTTTCTTATGATATTGTGCATATGATATAAGTGGTATAGTAGGAGCTTTGCATGTCTCCTAGTTCAGCCTAAGCTGCTTTGCCATAGCTACCTTCTATCAGCCTAAGCTGCTAGAAACACCTCTATTCTACTAATAAGGGATAACTGGACCTGGCACAGGGTGTAAGTACCACAGGGTACCCACTATAAGCCAGACCAGCCTCCTACAGGGGAGGGTAAAGTTCAGAAGTTTAAAATGCTATTATTCTTATGTGAACAGCATAGGGGGTCACTGAGTCTAATTACAGGCATAATTCAGAAACTAATGGACAAGCACCTACGAAAATGGCAGTGCACACCCTCAGTGTGTTGACTTAGAATGTTAATGACCTGGACCATAAAATGAAAAGCGGACTAGTGGCAAAAAGCCCTTGTGAGATTCTCAGCAGATGTAGTCTTCCTGCAAGAGACACATATGAAAGGTAATAATGCATCAGCACTGGGGCGAGGGAAATACAGGGTGATTGGTCATGCAGGATTTACCACTGGTTCTAGAGGGATTGCAATACTAACCAAAATCTCTAACCCTCCAAGTGGTGTGTGTGGATGGACACTCTGGGAAAATATACCATTGTTTTAGGTGAATGGGAAGGAGAGATAATGACATTTTTCAATGTGTATGTTCCACTAGGGCTGCAGACTGACATCCTACGAGCCCTAGGAAGAGTACTGGGGGACATACCATGGTGGGTAACGACTATCCTGGGGAGTGACTTTAACATGCTCATGCACCCACAACTAGACAGAATGCACAGTAGACTAGTGCAGCAACCCCACATGGGGAAATTAGAGGACTTTGTCCAGGCACTGGGTAGGGGAGATGTCTTTAGGTCACTCCACATATCATGCAAGGGATATTCCTGCTATTCAGGAGCCCACAATACATATACCTGCATAGACTACTTCTTTGTGCCATTGCCAATTCTCCAGAGATTCACAGAGGAAGAATAGGGTGCAGGAAATATCTGATCACTCACCATTGATGAATACATTATAAACACCAACTCTGAGGGGGAAAGGCGAATGTAGAATGGCAATCAGGTGGCTGATGACTCTCCTAGAAGTTGAGACTGACTACAGTCACAGACCTATATTTAAAAACAACACTGAGTTTGTGGTTGATGCGGCTTCTCAATGGGAGGCTTATAAAGTCACCATAGGAGGGAGGTAATTTCAGGTGAAGTAGGAGATGAAAGACAGAGAGTGCGGGATTGTGAAGAGGTGGAAAAGGTACTCCAGGAGCTAGAGGACGCATTTACCCAAACTCCTACAGCACAACTGACTCAAAAGATAGTTTAAAAAATTGAAGAATATCAAGTTCACTGAATGACATTGAGCAAACATACTTAACCCAACAAAGAATAATATCTAAAGTGGAAGATAAAGCTGGTAATCTTTTGGCTTACAGCACAATATTCAAGCAAAACACACATCAGCACACTCCTAGGCCCCAGAGGAGAAAGAGTCACAGGCAGCAAAGCAGTAGCTGAAGTAATGGTTGAATATATGCATGATTTCTATGCAAAGAAGATGCCTGCCCAGGAGCAAGTTGTGCTTGACTTTGTCCGAGACTGCCCATGCAGGGTAACGTAGCGCTAGAAAGTGCTGTAGTTGAAAGTAGATATGACCAAGAATGAAATAAGGATTTCGCTCTCTCAGCTGCAGGCCGAGAAAGTTTCAGGCCCAAATGGTGTCCCAGCAGAACTCCTAAAGAATCTGTCTGCCAAAAATGCAGCCCCACTACATAAGTTATAAGTGGAAGCTCACATGAAAGGTGAAGTCCTTAGAGAATTAAGATTGGCGACAATGACACCAATAATCAAACAAAGGAAACCAGCGGATAAATGGGACTCAAATAGAGCTATCTCCCTACTAAATATGCATACCAAAATTCTAGCTAAGGCCCGCCCAACAGATTGAGGGGAGTGATACTGGACCTGGTCCACCCCTACCAAAATCAGTTTATGCCCCACAGGTCAACAAGGCTCAATCTTCATACACTCTATAATATTTTATAGCAGCATCAAAAGGAGCGAAGGCACCATTGGCTATGGTCTCCTTCGACAACCATAAGGCTTTTGATTTGATGGAGTGGCCCTTCCTGTTTGCAATCCTGGAGAAAATTAGATTTGGATTGAATTTGTAGCTGGGTCTGCCTATTGTACTCTAATTCTAGAGTGAGGTTCAAAGTGAACAGGATTCTCTCCCCAGACTTTCTGATATGGAGAGGAACGGGCGAAGGTTGCCCTCTATCGCTGATAATGTTTTTGTTGGTGATGGAATTACTTGCCTAACCGGTGCAGACTGATGCCCAAATAGAGGGCTGGAGATGGAGCTCCACATGGGAAGACTGCATATCGCTATATGCAGATAACGTCTTGTTGTACTTTGCAAAACCTGACCAATGCCTGGCAAGGTTAGGGGAAATATTTGAGATCTATTGTACGTACTCGGGGTTGAAAGTGAATTGGGAAATGTCACTGTTAGTCTCAATGGGTACATGGAAAGCAGACCCACGAGTCCCCTACCCTTAAGGATCAAACATTGTCACTTCAAATATCCTGGATTGTGACTCTCCAGAAGGGAGAATTCCCACTCTGAAGATAATCTGATTTTATTGATTCAGAGGCGGGAGACAGATATTAAACATTGGAAGACACTAATACTCTCCTTGATGGGAAGAGCATCCATTTTCAAAATGATAGCCCTACCTAGATTTACATACATACTCCAAAATAGCCTCTATCACATACCTTAGCTGTTCTTTCAGACCCTAAACGCATCCTTGAGAACACTACTTTGGCAGGGAGGTCAGCCAAAGATAGCACTGTGAACTCTCCAATGCTCAACATTTGAGGGGGAGCATAACACTCCAGAATATACAAAAGTATAACGAGGCAGCACAGGTTAGAGTACACCATTCGAAAGCCCAGCTTTCTGACTCAAAGAGGTGATTCTGCAGGCAAAGTATGTATGCATGTACTGTACAGAGATAAATCCTCTACAGGTGCCCCTCTGGCAGCAATCACACTACGTACAGCCTAGCATGCTCTAAATAGATAAATGGGTTGACACAGGCGGCTCACAACGAAAACCCCTTTATGGCTGGGCATGAAGGTTGGCATAGTAACAAGATTACCCGGATTTAGAAAACGGATACTATTGGTATCTCCACCATAGCTGAGGTTTGGGGCGCAAATGTTATTGTTCCTTTTGACCACCTCAGGACAGAATACAATATGTCAACCATCTTCCAAGTGATTAAATACCTTCAACGGCATCACACCCTGAGACCAGTAGTGTCACAGGGCAAGGGAAAGATGAAGGCCTTCCCTTGGGGAACAGACTGCTGACTACTTAGGTGATATCCTTCACATACCAAACGTTGCAAAGAAACACCCAAAGAGACCTACAACACTTAAAACTTTGATGGCAAGGGGAAGTGGGAGTAACAGGGGAGGAGGCATTGCAGTTCCCCAGACTAGTGGCAATCAGGACACGTTATTGCCTGATACAACTTAGAATACTACATAGAGTGTATTAGCCTAGGGTCCTCCTATGTAGAATGGGGAAAACTACTGACAAGAGGGGGCATATTTATACTCTGTTTTTGCCGGATTTGCGTCATTTTGTTTTTACGCAAATCCGGCACAAACCTAACTCCATATTTATACTTTGCGCTAGACCCATCTAGCGCCAAATTTATGGAGTTAGAGTCATTTTATTACTGTGGAAACCTACCTTGCGTTAATGAGATGCAAGGTAGGTGTTCCAGGGCAAAAAATGACTCTAAGGCCTTTGCGCCTTATTCATACTCCCGTGCAAAAATCACGCACGGGAGGGCCTCAAAAAATGACTCTAAACTGATTTTGTCATTTTTTTAGCGCCTGGGTCAGGGCAGGCGTTAAGGGACCTGTGGCTCAATTCCATGGTCTCCGACCATGGAAGCAGTCCACAGGTGCCCTTGCCTGCCCCCAAGCACACCCCCTGCCACCCTCGCCCACCCCTGGATGACACCCATGGATGGGGGGAACCCATCTACGGTAAGTAGAGGTAAGTATTTGTTTTTATTTTTTTAAAGTGGCATAGGGGGGCCTAACTTGTGCCCCCCTATATGCCACTGTGCCCAATGGCCATGCACAGGGGACTGAAGTCGCCTGAGCATGGCCATTGGGCAGGGGGGCATGACTCCTGTTTTTGCTAGGACAGGAGTCATTTCCATGGGGGTTATGCGTCAAAAAATTATGCTAGTCAGGTTAGAGTCAATATTTTTTACTCTAACTTGACTTGCACCATTCTTTGACGCACAACCCCCAGTGTTCCCTACGCCTCTGCTGCCTGGTTAGCGTAATTTATTTTGACGCTAACCAGGCCGCAGCGCCGCTACCGTCATTCCATAAATAAGGCGCCTGGCTGGCGCGTTGGAATGGCGGTAGCCCACGTTAAACTTTTTTACACAAATCTGCGCTACCGCAGGTTTGCGTCAAAAATGGGCCGAAGTGTCTACGTTGATGTGAACAATAGGACATATTCTGCCACACACTGTGGGACTGCCCACAAATTCGCCAATTCTGGGAAGGGATTGTGTGGAGCCTAGTGTGAGCAACCGGGACACATAGAGCCTGGACTGCACCTGGTATTGCTGGGGATGTGGCGTGAGACAGATGATACCGCTTATCAGAAATGCCTTGTTGACCAGGACTTCCTGCTGGCTAAATGGTAAATAGTGCTTAAATGGGTCTCCTCAATGACACTGAAAGTGCGGATCTGGAAAGAAAAATGAACACTTGCTATACGGGAGAAAAAGTGATTTATAAAGACAGAGGCTGTTCCAAAATATTTGATAAAATATGGATGGGGTGGGGGAGAAGATTAACTAAGGACCAACGGCCGCAGCAGACTCATGGCGGATATTTGAGAATGGCCCTGGACACATGCAGGCAACCAAGAAGGGAATAAGAGCAAATGCCGGTAGCACGTGGACTTGCTAGAGCCAAGATGCCTATGAGCATTTTTGCGCTTTAGAAAAATTTCAATCAATTAAAGTAGTTACCACCGCTTTGTAAGGAGGAGAGAAGGTGACTGGGGGAGCGGGGAATAGATTGGGTATCTATTGTAAGGGATTATTGGTTTAAGCATGATATGAAAAACTCAAAATAGTATGATGCAAAAAAGATCTGACACTATGAAGCGCGATATTAAAATCAAGGTGATTGTTAAGGCATGCAATAGTTCATAAGCATTAACAGCTTGGAAACAATTCACACTTGGGTGTGGAGAAAAAAAGTCTTGTAGCATTTCTCCTGAAAGTTCGTAAAAGCAGTCTTTATAGTGTTCAGACAGAGAAAAAAGTTAAAAATGAATGTCTTCCAAAGCAATATGGGGCATACTTACGAATCTTTCACCCAAAGCAGGGCAGCACATTAAGCTGCTGCGTTGCTTGAAAGGGAGAGGGCAGAAATGCTTCATATTCATAAAGATATGGAGCATTGCTGCTCTATCCCTGCGCTGGCACACTGAATGCTGCCTAGCGCCAATGCAGACACCATTACAGTCCTGATTGTTTTTGTGCAGAGAGGTACATCTTCCTGCACTAAAACAATCAGTAGAGGCATTTTCAAAATGCAGCACAGGTGAAAAGAGGAAATAACAAGGAGAAATAAAGATATTTCTCACTGTGGAACGTGTAGCACTTTGATGCATTCCCAGGTTTACTAGCTTTACTAGCTTTAGTAAATCTGAGAATGCGCCAAAATCTATGGGCGAATGCTTGGGAACGTCCATGCTCCACCCCTGAAATGCCTTCCAAGTTGAAATGTAACATGACGCAGCGCAAGCAGCTACATTGCGTTACATTTCTTTACAAAGCCGTGCAAGGTGGCACAAGCCGCCACTTGTGTAGCGCTTTGTAAATATTACTGAAGCCTTTGCATTGTCCTTTCATCATCTTGGGAAACCCAGGGACAATACAAAGGCTTCATAAATCTAGTCCTGTATACGGTTTCTAAAGTGTCCTGCCATTCTATTGTGCATCTGGGCCTGTATTATGTATGTGGCGCTCTGCTTCAGTCTGGGCTCTGGCGCACCTTTAACTTGGTCTGCTTCCTGCGACAGTTTTTGCACTGTCCCCAGAGCATTCAAGAACCGAGCCTGCCTCTGGAGAAGTGATTAGTGAAAGGATTTTCACGTATTCATGATATTTAAATAACAACATTGTTGAAAGTTCTAATGGGATCAACCACTGATTCTGACAGTGTGCTATAGACTTAGGGATCAAGGAGTAAAACATCAGCTTAAATCTATGGTTGGACTCGTTAAAACCCATATGTGAGCTTTCGAAAAATGCAAAAGAAATTGACATTTCGGAGATGAAACAAAATAACGCATTGGATATTTCTACAACCACATTTAGGCCCGTATTTATACTTTTTGACGCTAAACTGCGCTAACGCAGTTTAGCGTCAAAAATGTTTGCGCCGGCTAACGCCATTCTGAAGCGCCATGCGGGCGCCGTATTTATTGAATGGCGTTAGCCGGCGCAAGCAGACCAGCGCTGCCTGGTGTGCGTGGAAAAAAACCACGTACACCAGGCAGCGCCGGCGAAGGGAAAAATGGCATTAGGGCGTCTTAAAAATGGCGCAAGTCAGGTTGACGCTAAAAAATCGTCTTAACCCGATTTGCGCCATTTTTAACGACGCCCAGACGCCATTTACATGACTCCTGTCTTAGTAAAGACAGGAGTCATGCCCCCTTGCCCAATGGCCATGCCCAGGGGACTTATGTCCCCTGGGCATGGTCATTGGGCATAGTGGCATGTAGGGGGGCACAAATAAGGCCCCCCTATGCCACCCAAAAAAAAAAAAAAAAAAAATGTATACTTACCTGAACTTACCTGAATGTCCCTGGGATGGGTCCCTCCATCCTTGGGTGTCCTCCTGGGGTGGTCAAGGGTGGCAGGGGGGGTCCCTGGGGGCAGGGGAGGGCACCTGTGGGCTCATTTTGAGCCCACAGGCCCCTTAACGCCTACCCTGACCCAGGTGTTAAAAAGTGGCGCAAATGCGGTTTTTTTTGCCCCGCCCACTCCCGGGCGTGATTTTTGCCCGGGAGTATAAATACGACGCATTTGCGTCGCCGTCATTTTTTTAGACGGGAACGCCTTCCTTGCATCTCATTAACGCAAGGAAGGCGTTCACGCAAAAAAATGACGCTATTTGCCCATACTTTGGCGCTAGACGCGTCTAACGCCAAAGTATAAATATGGCGTTAGTTTTGCGCCGAATTTGCGTCGAAAAAAACGACGCAAATTCGGCGCAAACGGAGTATAAATATGCCCCTTAATCTTCACTCACAGTTCTTGATGTAAAAGCAGCAGCTTGCTCTCCTCCACCCATTTGTAACAACTGATCCCCAGTCTGTCTAGGCTTGCCTCCACCATCACAACTTGCCTCTCCTTCACTGAAAAGGACTTCACTGTTGGTGCTCTACACGCCTTTATCGTCTACTTGCTTAGTTTACTGCAAGAATGTCGCTGGCTTGAAAAGCAATCTATTCAATAGTTCTGTTAGAGTGCGGAATGCACACATTTTGCATGCCATTCTGTTGATCCCATAAATGAGCTCAATTGTCCATGTCCTTTTGGGCCAGAGTAGAAGCGTAAGCTATCCGCGGTGATGTCAGTGCAGTGGCACCGGGTCAGCGGGTTAATTTACACACCACCAGCACATGTTTGTTTTCTATTAAAAGAGGGGAGGGTGTACACGAAGAGTTACAGAGAAATGTATCAAGGAAAAGACAAGGGTTTAGAGATACAAGGGATAAAGGAGAAGGCCAGGGAACTGATGAAGAGGGAGAGAAAGTGGAGGTGGTGTTAGAGGCGTAGGTGAAAGAGAGGAGGGAAGGGGAGGGAGAACAACAGCTGAATAAAAAGAGAAGAGAATGATAAGAAGGGAAGAAGAGTGGAGAGATGCAGGGGAGGGTGGAAGGAAAGTGAAAGGTAGAAAAGAGTGAAATCACAGGTAGCGAAGGGAGGAGAGAGTAGAACAATAAGAGCAAAGAGATAGAGGGGAGAGTGGGGGCAGGTGTAAAGTGTACTGTTGCTGGATAGATGAATGTAGGTACAGAGCGGAGAAAATGTGAAAGTGGGGGCTAGAGAAGAGAAGGAAGGGCAATAAACTTCGTACTTGTATAGCACACTACTCACCCATTAGGGTCTCAAGGCACTGTGCGCATACCACTGTGGAACCCCTCCTGGCTTTTCCCTGTGAGGTGCCCACTCCTGGGCAACCTCCAAGGTGAAGCCAGGCATCCCAGCACCGTTGTGGAGATTAAGCAAGCTATTGCCCAGAGTTACAGAGTGGGACCCATGAATTAGATTAGGCACTGATTGGAGAATTATCAGGTCAGAGGAAATTGAGCCCAAGACCAGCTGAGGTGGGAATTGAACCCTGGTCCGGGGCCAGATTTCTGCATCAGGGTCTGCTGCTCTAACCATTGAGCCACACTTATCCACCATGGAGCCACACTAAAAGGCACCAGAGTGATATACGAGAAAGAGAGAGGTGAATGTCTAGAAGGAATGCAGAACGAAATACTCATAGGAGAATAAAGAGATGGGGAGCGAAAACTGGAGAGATATAGATGAGAATCGGGGAGAGTAGGTTGTGAAAAGTAGTGAGATATAGAGGAAGTGAAAGCAGAGAATAGACATATCCAATGAAGGTAGAAAAAAGTGTGGGAAGTTGCCTCTTCAGCTGCTTTTAGGTCGAGCTAGACAGCACACATGCGCTGTCTGCAAGACCTGTTGGCTGGAGTATAGGCATTTGCTCCCTCCTGCCACTGCTTGGTTACTCTTGTTGTGCTGCCTCCTAATTGGTTTGTCAGCCCATACGTCACTTCCTGTACTTGGCTGAGGAGCACCGGCCCGGTACAGTTTACTTGTGCCTGGAATGTTTTTCTGTTGTTTGGATGGTCTATTTTTCTTTGTTTCCTGTCTCTCGAGTTTGCCAGTCAGCACTTGTGTTCATGCATGTGGTTTGTTTCCGCATTTGCCCATGGCTTGGCCCTTACTTTACATAATCAGTAACTACAAGTAGTTGTGTCATGGGTGTGTTTTGTACTTTGTTGCTTCATAGAGCATGAAATCGACCCAGGAATGAACCCTCAACAGTGGCTCTCCTGGCACAGCAGGAGAGCCGATACTAAAAATATTCACTGCACTCGTGGAAACTCACCCCATAATGCTTTGCAGACATTCCTTTTACAACACATCTTTTGCCCATAATTAAGCCTGTGGTGGTCCTAGGGCAATGGGACCACCACCAAAACATTCAGAACGATGTACTCTTTCTGTTCGAGCCATCTTGTAGGTCACACTAGGTGAGAGGGGACTCAAAACTCATAACCCCTTCCACCATTTGCTGCATACTTAAATTCTCTTGTAGTTAATTTTCTTTTTAGTTGGTGGAGGTGGAGGTGGAGGTGGAGGTGGAGGTGGAGGTGGAGGTGGAGGTGGAGGTGGAGGTGGAATTGTTTTATGAGGACCTTGTTTGCAATAATATTCTGATGTCTCTGCTTGACTTGCAAATGTGTGGTTTGCAATGCTCTCCAATGGATGAAGGATGGTAATTGCATCAAGCTATTACTAACTCAGTTGGTGTGAGAGGTACATCTACTCACCATCAGTGGTATTGCACCTTTTGCTAATGCACTAACACAGTTTAGTTCTGACCAGGGTTTAATGTATGCATGGAAACTCACCCCATAATGCTTTGCAGGCATTCCTCTTACAACCCATCTTCTGCCCATACTAAAGCCTGTGGTGGTACTAGGGCAATTGGACCACCCCTAAAACATTTGGAATGATGTGCCCTTTCTTTTCAGGCCATCTTGTGGGTCACACTAGGTGAGAGGGGGCCCAAAATTCATAACCTCTTCCACCAGTCAATGTATCTGTAAATGTTGTAGGAGTGGATTTTCTTTTTATTTTTGAAATCTTATCATACAGCTGAGAGAAGTTTATGTTATAAGGTCCTTGTTTGTATGGTGTTCTAAGAGCACTGCTGGGCCTGCCCTTTGCTCTGTAAAGGCTGAGGGATGATAGTTGTTCTCTGGCACTATTAATTCAGTTGTCTTGACAGGGATATATAGCCACCCCCAGTGGTACTGCACCTTTTGTTGTTGGTTCTACAGGGACATCTAGCCATAACCAGTGGTACTGCATCTTCTGCTGTTGACTCTTCAGAGATATCTAGCCACGACCAATGGTACTGCACCTTCTGCTTTTGACTCTACAGGGACATCTAATTAGGACCTGTGGTACTGCACCCTCGTGCCACTGACCCCACAGTTAAATGACATTTAAAAGGCCTGCTAGGCCTGAAAATGTCTAATACACTATGTCCTCAAGGGGCTGATTATATGATTACACTGCAATATTCTTTATCATTCTTTTTTATGAGATTATGTCCTCTAGGGGCTGAATATATATGTACATCACCATGTTTCTTCCAAATGCTATTTTACGGTGGTGCTCTGTAGGGGCTGTTCAGACTATTTCAGTCTAATGTCAATTGTATGAAGGAATGAACAAAAACAGTTTATTTCTGATAAAGGTTTAATGTGCTGCATGGCTAAATATTTAAAAGGTCCCAAATGCAAGGTTGTCATTATCATTTACACCGCCAACAGCTCTAACTATCACTAATGTGAGATCTGTTGCATTACAAATGCTTGTTTACATTTTGCTTGTGCCCAGCCCAACATTCAACATGGGGCAATGTGCCAGCCCACTTCAGTCATTGTTTATTTTACCCTGTATCTGCTCACATGTGCATCTTGCCTTATCACTTGTGCCCATTGTCCTAAAAAAGTACACTTCTGTACCAGAGCCAGTTATCCAACACTTTACTTTGTCAATGCTCATCTTTGTTTACTTCTTTATCATTTTTTATGTTTCTTTAATTGTGTGTTTAAACAGTATTGCTAGGTTGCAGTAATTCAAAACCAATAGTACGTTTTCTTTGTGTCAGTAAAAATATAGGCCCATATTTATGGATTTTGATGCAAGACTGCGTTAGCTCAGTCTAGCGTCAAAATCCCTAGCGCTTGCTAGCGCCATTCCAGAGCGCCAGCCAGGTGCCATATTAACGGAATGGCGCACGGTGGCCCAAGGGACAGGCTAGCGTCTACAGAAAAGACGTTAGCGGGATGGCTAGAGGAGAAAAGGCGTTAGTGAGCCTAGAATGACGCTAGGCTGGTTAGCAGCATTAATATGCCGCTACCCAGCCTAGCATAATTTCCTGATGCACTACCACCCAAACATGACTCCTGTCTAAGTAAAGACAGCAGTCATGCCCACCACCCCAATGGCCAGCACAGGGGACCAGTGTCCCCTTGGCATGGCCATCATACTCAGTGGCAGGTAGGGGGCCCGATGTAAGGGGCCCCCAATGGCGCTGAAAAATAAAAATAAATATACTTACCTGTACTTACCCACGATGGGGTCCCCCATCCTATGGCTTCCCTCTAGTGTGGGTGAGGGAGTCCCTGGGGCTTGGGGTGGACAGGTCTAGCGTCAAAATACAAATATGGAGTTAGCTACGCGCTGTTTCAGCGTCAACATTTTTTATGCTAAAACGGCGCAAGCAGAGTAGAAATATGCCTCTTATTTTCTTGTGATGTCACTTAAAACTAAGGGCCAGATTTACTAAAAAGTGGCGCAGCGCGGTGCTTTGCCACAATTTGCACCACCACATTGCGTCACTTTAGAAACTCAGGGATGCGTAGTTTTTACTAGAATATGGAGCACCCCTGCGTTTCCCCCTGCGCTGCACTAAACTGAGCTGCCTGGCGCCAATGCAGGCATCCTTGCACCATTGTGCAAGGATGTCTGCGTTGAGGGGTTTGATTGTTTATGTGCAGAAAGGTATCCCTTCCTGCACATAAACAATCACTAATGGTGATTTGCCACTTCTGTGTGCTGCAGAATGCAGCACACACAGAAGTGCCAAGGCCTCATTTTGAAATGATTGTTTATGTGCAGGAAGGGACACCTTCCCGCACATAAACAATAATTTCTGGTATTTTGCTCTTTCTATGCGTGCCGCAGAATGCAGAACACAGAAAAAGCAAAAAAACAAGGAAAAATAAAAGTATTCCTCCTCGTTACACCTTGCTAACGCCACCCATAGGGTGGCGTTAGATTTTGGTGCTACCTCAGGTTTACAAAAACTCATAAATCTGTGGCCGGATCAAAATGCAATGGGTGTTGCTGTGGCACACCCATAGCAACACCCATTGCACAGCCCTACCACGCAAAGGGCTGAGTGTGAACTGGGCATATTTACAAGGTGGCATTAGGCCACAAAAAGTATGTAAATACAGTGCAGAGCATTTTGCCACCGGAGTGTCATAAAAAGTGACGCTCCTGTGGTGCTAGGAGCTCTTAAATATTCCCTTAAAAACAATTTCTAGGCATTCCTATGTCTGATCCATGTACATCTGCCCTTTAGGAAACACCTGTATTTTTATTTTTCAATTATTAGTGATGATTAATTTTATTTTATATTTAAATATTTTATAGCCACGTTAGAGGGTAAATTAAATGTGCTGTTCTTTTTATTTGTGTGGCATATGCTTGCAATAAAAACATATCTATTGCAAGAGCTTACCAAGGCTAAGCTTTGCGGCTTTGCAATGTTTTTCTGATAGCAAACTCACCATTTACACTGATACAGGTTTTGTTTCTAGTCTCCATAGTCCTCAACCAAGCCAATAATTCTGCCACTAAACTTACAACAGTTAAAACTTGTTTTACAGTCGGAGTCCTGCTCTGCCACAAAATCCCCCATCCCTCTTTGTCAAAATATTGCACAAGTAATTACTCTCTTGGTTGTTGCTCTCCCAAACGATTAAAAATTAACTCTTTCAAAACTGAACGTATTTATCCCATTGATCTCTGTGGTCTGGTGTGAAATGCATGCCTCACCCTAAACACGTCGACACTTTTTCATAGAGAGCCACCAGCCTACAAATTATTTTCTTTGCTCCTTTTTGCTCTCTGTTCTTTCTATAAAGTCAACTACCTTTCGTCTTTTGTTCCCAATGTAGTCAACAATAACGCCTTTTACCAGCTTGGTCTGTGATTAATACCACCTGGTATTTCAGTGTAATTTTCAATTTTTCTTACATTCCTTTCAAGACAGGGGGAAAGCCTTGTTTTGCAGAGTAATGATTAACTATGATTTCAAATGTTGTTGGTAAAACCAAGTACAATTTTTGCTCAGACACTATTTTTTGTGAGCCACTGTGTGTTAGTTTTCCATTATGCCCACTTCCTGTTCATAACCAAAATATCGCAGTATATTTTCCAACCAGGACACTTTCCTCTTTTCAGAGTTGTTTGTGTGCCTTGCTCCACAACAAGCTCCTGTGTCCACATACTAACGGCCAGATTTACAAAAAACTGGCGTAGCGCAGTGATGTGCCCAAAATTGGCAGCACCGCGCTGTGTAACTTTAGAAACACAAGGATAAGCCGTATTTATTAGAATACAGTGCACCCCTGCATTTCCCCCTGCGCTGGTGCTAAATTGGGCTGCCTAGCACCAACGCAGGCATCCTTGCACCATCATGCAAGGATGTCTGCGTTAAGGGGTTTGATTGTTTATGTGTGGGAAGGTGTCCCTTCCTTAACATAAACAATCACTAATAGCAATTTGGCACTTCTATGTGTGCTGCAGAATGAGAACGTAGCAGAGGGTCCTAGTCCAACATAAGCCTGGAGGTCCAGGGCTCATTGGTTTATGAGGTAGAGCTTACCAACTCATCAGGGAATAGTCCCGGCTTTTTCTGGGCCATATGGATCTGTGACGTTAGAGAAGATTAGCCAGGAGATGTACATAAGTTAAATTATCATCGCAATTTAAATTAATTCTCAGTCAATAATGAGAGTTGATGTGACTTTAAAAACTTTATTGATCAAGTCTTTCAGTAGCTCATCGTATTGTGTCCATATTAGATTCATCAGTATCAATCATCAATACAATTAATGATCAAAAATAAGCATCAATGATTCATAATCAATGGATAAAGAGTGTTCTACAAAGGAAAGAATCTCCAATTTAATAATGAGGATGGTTAGGGGAAGAGAGAAGAAAGGTATCGGTCAGAATTCATAAAGAGCTCCAGTTAGAGAGTTCAAGGCATAAAGGTTCCGTATCAAATATCAGAATAAATCAAAGCAGAATTTCCCATAAAGAGAAGTTCAAGAAACTCAGTAAAGTCTCAGCATGAGCAGCATAGATTCAAGCAGATGGCTGTGGCAAAAGGAGTGAGGTAACCTACTCTAGGAACATGCACTATTATAGACAGTATAATCTCAGCGTTTGTAACATGTTGCTTCTTCGTTCTTCAGTCAGCCAATCAGCTTTCGATATTTTCATGGGAACAGGGACACTCCTTTGTCTTCTCACCAAGAATACAATAGTTCTCAGGCAGCAATTTCTAATGAAACACTTTTACCAAGTACATTGTATAAACTCACACTCTTTCTCTCCATTCATTTGCCATGAGAAAATGCATTTTCATGTTTATGCTTCTAAATTACCTTGCAAAACCTGTCAGAAAATGCTGCTTCAACTATTCAAGCCTAATATATGTAAATATGACTGCCTATTACGTTTTTCAGCAATTTAAAGCATTATTTTTCTCCTAAGGTCTACATGTTAACACAAACGTTATTGTATTATTTTCTCAATATTAAAACACGCTAGCACAGAGTTAGCCATATGAGAAATCGGTTTACAATAAAAGGTTTTAAAAGTGTTAACAGTCGACCAAACCACAGATCTGAGAATGTCCTGAAGGCCAGCACCAGCCTAAAAGGTTTTTGAGCTCATGGCTCCTCTAGCAGAATGTGCACCAAAATTATTTAAACTAATACCCACCAGGTTCGTAAACCACTTGATCCCACAACAACACAGTAAGTTGTCTTTACCCAGGAGGGTGCTAGTGAATCCTTCCTTCAGTTCCTGACGTGAGCCCAGTGCCAGTGTGATGTCATCTACTGCATGCTTGGCAATCCTCAGTGGTCAGTCAAGCACTTCCTCTACAGTGCAGGTCCAGCACATTGAAACAAGCCTCAGTCTGTCCTTCAGGCAGTGACCTCAATCCCTCAGTAACATTGGCATATGGAATTGCTGGGGTACTTGACAGCATGGGTGCAGACCATCTTGGTACAAGTGCCCATGCCATGATGGTTATGAGTCTCGATGTTTCTGAAAGTAATAACTTTACTGGTGGCCCCCTCTGGCAAAAGGGGTTATCACAGTGCAGTGCAGCAGTACAGGTTTGTCCAATCCCACATGACTCTTAACTCAGGGCTTAGTCTTTGGCATACAGAGGTCACTGAGTCAACAATGCACTCGGGCAATGACCAGATCGGAGCCCAGCCTCTCGCCTTGCTCAGGCAATCCTCTTGCAGGGTTCCCACTTGACCTTCGCTACCTCAAACATCTCATGTCCCCTAACCCTGTGGGGAGCGTATCAGCCTCTTGCCCGCAGTCCTGGGGTCTTGCAGAGGTTCCCCTTCTCCCACACTCCATCTGGCTGCTTGGCAGATGAAACATTTTGAGGTCTCAACTTCCCCTTTTTGTAGTCCATTTCAAAACACCAAAATGCAGTGTAGGGCCTGAGTCTTTGAAGATTTATGTTGGAGCTCTGCTTCTTTTGAAGTGGACAATTCTCTTTTTCTTCTTTCCTCATGAAAGACTGTCTGTCACAGCAGGGAAGACTCTGAAATTGAGTGTCCCACAATACAATTGAAGGAATTTCAAAGGACGAAGTTTGTGTGGCCAACCTCTCTCTTCATGAAGAATGCCCAATTAGGCTTCATATTGTGGGTTGTCAGAGGGGGTGTGGACCAATTTGCCCCAAGTCAATAACATGAGATAATAAAAAGTTGAAAACCCACTTTTATGTCCAAGTATGAGATTTCGAGCTTGCAAGTTGTTATGGTTTGTAATATGAAATTAGTACTCTAAGTCAAGATGATGAATCCAAGTGTATTTATTGCTGCCCATTTGGCCAGAGGATCAAGGACATGTGTTGATTTCCTGTTTGGACAAAGATTTGTAGACTTTTGAACGGACAGCCGACACATGTTTCCCCCCTATGGTGGATTCACCTGGGGCTTTTCAAGGCTGTCAGATATGTGTAATGGTGAGATCAGTAATAAGAGTAATCTCAGAACAAGTAAATTTAGTTGTGCATGCGCTGCAATGTGGTGTAGATAGAAAAGATACCTGAATGTACCCCGTGAGTTGAATATAGTTGTGAAATAGGAAGAAAAAGATAAGTCGCTTAGCCTGTGGAAGAAAGTATCGAAAAGATCCAAGACAGATATTTGTGACCCGATTTTCAATTGATATTGTCAATGAGTCACCCATGTTATGGTATGAAGGGGATTAGTAATATTCTTTACTAAGATGTTAGTGGTTCATGCGCCTAGACGTTTGCAGCTTCATTAGCAGAACTGATGCTGGCAAGAGATAGTTTATAGTGTTGCTTAATGTGTGTGCATTAGCGTAGGCTAGTATATAGTTATAGTGACACCAGATGGTGGATGCAAAAAAGGCTACTCATACCTAGTAGTACTCATCAAAAGGAGCCCATTACTTAGGTCAGTGAAAGTAATCTGGATGGAGATGACATGTTAAAAGCAAACATTCTCTTTAGCTTGTCAATTTGCACATAAAAATTACATTTAAGAATAGTTGTAATAGTCAATGGTGAATTAATATAGTCTGAAATATATTTTCTGAGCAAAATGATTATTACAAAGCTCTTATGTCTGATGTAGTAAAAAGGCACGTCTATTATACAAATAATTAATGTAAGCATAATGTATATTAATATAATGGAATGCCAAGTTCTGCAAAAAGTTTCAAATGATGAACAAGACGTCAAAAAAGAGTACACATGAATTGTAAAACATACATCGTGATTCAATAGTTCATGTTTAGCACGGACCAAGTTGGGACCTAAGTGACAATTTCTGTAGAAATTGATCAAGGTGTGCGAGAAAAGTGGCAAAAGACCGAATCATACTTTTATCTCTATGTAGAGAAGGAGAGAGATTGTTGTGTCGCTTGCCCGATATCGGGTTGCTTACCGGTCTCGTAGATGCAGAATGTAACGGGCTGAATCTCTCGTTGCTGCACGGCGTTCTAGTCCAATGCCATTTTGGTTACATTATGGTTCCGAGGTCCTTCTACTGATTTTATTGCCTATTGGGTCAAGTAGTCCTGCTTCTATTTTCAAGGTCCTGACAGTCTAATGTAAGTGTGGAGATATAGGGGGTCATTACAACATTGGCGGTAAAAGCCGCTTACCACCGTGCAGAAGACCGCCAACACACCGCCGCGCCAGCGGAAATCCGCCACAGCTATTATGACCCACATCCCGAAATCCAATGAAATTCAGACACCCACACAAGTCCGCCACACCAAAGGTCAGTGATAAACTGGCGAAAACAAAACCTCCACCGTCACGTCAACAGAAATACGCCCATGCTATCACGACCCACGAATCCACGCGGCGGTCTTTCAACCGCGGTATTCCATTGGCGGTACACACTGCTGCGCTCAAAATACACACACATCTCCAAAACACCACCACATTGGATAATTCGAAAGACACACACCTGATACACATACACACACCACTCCCACACACACAATGCTATATAAAACACACACCCTCATCACCCACAAACCCCTACGACCACAATTGCGACAGAAGGAGAGAGACACTACAATCTACAACCAAGCATCCACAGGCACACAACACCATCACCCACATAACATCCACGCATAAAACACCACACACCACTACATATCACCACACTTATCACCACATACACAACCCCACACATCACCTACACCACCCGATGGCACCGCAAAGACACCCCAGGTTCTCGGAGGAGGAGCTCAGGGTCATGGTGGAGGAAATCGTACGGGTAGAGCCACAGCTATTTGGCTCACAGGTGCAGCACACCTTCATTGCTAGGAAGATGGAGCTATGGAGAAGAATAGTCGACAGGGTCAACGCAGTGGGACAGCACCCAAGAAATCGGGACAACATCAGGAAGAGGTGGAACGACCTACGGGGGAAGGTGCGTTCCGTGGTCTCCAGACACAACATCGCGGTACAGCGGACTGGCGGCGGACCCCCACCTCCTACCCCACAACTAACAACATGGGAGGAGCAGGTCTTGACAATAATGCATCCTGAGGGCCTCGCAGGAGTCGGTGGAGGAATGGACTCTGGTAAGTCAAATCTTAACTATCATATCCCCCACCTTACCTGCATGCTATCACAGACCCGCACCCTCGCCCTCACCCCTATCACTCCAACTCCTCACAAATGTACCAATATCACAAACCACCCATCTCAAAACCAAGCCCTGCATGCAAAAACAAAGCATGGACACCCATCACTAAAGCATGCACACTGCACATACCCATAACACCCCCCTCAACCATCATCACACAAGCCCACACACAGGAATGCCAGCACTGGGGTACACGGTCACCCACGGTCACATACCCATTGCACACCATGAAACACACAGATGCAATAATCATGCCTTTCCACCCCTGCAGGACCATTACCCAACGTCACCAGACAGGAGGGTCCAGATATCTCCACCCCACCCACAGAAGAGGCCAACAGTGATGACAGCAGCTCTGTCCAACTGGACCTAGATGACCAGCCCAGACCATCGTGGGCCTCGGGATAGTCGGTTCCCCTCACACAGGCACAGCCCACCACAGACCTTCCACCCTCTGGTAATACCAGCACAGCACCCACCCAGCGGGCCCATACCTCCGTCCCCAGGACACGTCAATCAGCTGTGTGTCCACCACTACAGGGAACCCAGGATAACCCACCACCCCAACAACAACAGGGACCTGGGGGCAGTGGTAGTGGGCACACGGTCCAGGGGACGGAGGCACAGGAACAAAGGGGAACTGGGAGGGCTGCCGTGTGACAGGGGGCGGACAGGCCTAGGGAACCCACTCTCCACGAGGCCCTCTCCTCCATCATGGGAGCATACCACCACTCCCAGGAGACGATGGCGACGGTCCTGGCCAAGTTTCAGGAGACCCAGCGCCTGCAGGAGGAACAGTATATGGGCTTCAGGGAGGAACTCAGAACCATCAGGACCGCCCTGGGCACCATCTTAGGGGTGCTGAAGGAGATACTCAACACCAAGAGGGATACTGTGGCACTCCAAGGGGCTCCTGACACTAGCCAGGACGTTGAACTGCCCACCACCTCCGCTGGCGCTAGTGGACAGGAGGCACCGCCACAGGACCACCACACCAGCACCCCACCCCCTGCAGACGGAGAACCACCTCACAAACGGTCCCTGAGAACCAGGAACAAGACAGAGCACGAGGCCAACACCCCCGCCAAGAAATAAGACCACCCTGATTGTCATCCTACTGTCCCACTTTGTAACCCTATCCATATTGGAACTGCCCCAGCTCCACTTCCTATGCCCATATGGGCAATGCACCTGTGAGACTCATAGAATGGACTCTGCCATGGACAGTCCTCCACCATCACCCCTCACCATTTTACAACCCCCCTCCAATATTTAGCACTGCAATAAACACCCTTGAAGCACAAAACAACCTGGAGTCAGTCTGTGATTTAGAAAATGTATATTAGCAATGATAGTGACAAAATCCGTTCTCAATTGTGATGTCAACATACCTATGTCACACATCTCAAGTCCATGAGGAATCTAAGCAGATGACACACGTTGGAAACCACACCTGTGAAACCGTAATGGAAATGTACAACTCAGTTACCATATACTGGTTGAAATCGACAGACAGGATAGAGGTAGAAGTGTGAAAGTACTTGTAGTAGGCAGGAATGTTTTCTCACCTGTGTGTCACTGGAAATATTGCTGGATAACTGAGTCCCTGTTGTCAATGTCTTCTTCCTCTGCTTCCTCCTCATCACTGTCCACAGGCTCCACAGCTGCCACAACACCGTCATCTGGACCTTCCTCCTGCAGAAAAGGCACCTGGAGTCGCAAAGCCAAATTGTGAAGCATACAGCAGGCCACGATGATCTGGCACACCTTCCTTGGTGAGTAGAATAGGGAACCCCCTGTCATATGGAGGCACCTGAACCTGGCCTTCAGGAGGCCGAAGGTGCGTTCTATCACCCTCCTTGTCCGCCCATAGGCCTCATTGTAGCGTTCCTCTGCCCTGGTCCTGGGATTCATCACTGGGGTCAGTAGCCATGACAGGTTGGGGAAACCAGAGTCCCCTAATAGTCACACCTGGTGCCTCTGGAGTTGACCCATCACATAAGGGATGCTGCTATTCCACAGGATGTAGGCGTCATGCACTGAGCCAGGGAACATAGCATTTACCTGGGAGATGTACTGGTCTGCCAAACATACCATCTGTACATTCGTGGAATGATAACTCTTCCGGTTCCTGTACACCTGTTCACTCCTGTGGGGTGGGGGACCAGAGCTGCATGGGTCCCATCAATGGCACCTATGATGTTAGGGATATGTCCAAGGGCATAGAAATCACCTTTCACTGTAGGCAAATCCTCCACCTGAGGGAAAACGATGTAGCTCCGCATGTGTTTCAGAAGGGCAGACAACACTCTGGACAACACGTTGGAAAACATAGGCTGGGACATCCCTGATGCAATGGCCACTGTAGTTTGAAATGACCCACATGCTAGGAAATGAAGTACTGACAGCACCTGCACTTGAGAGGGGATTCCTGTGGGATGGCGGATTGCTGACATCAGGTCAGGCTCCAACTGGGTACAAAGTTCCTGGATTGTGGCACGGGCAAACCTGTAGGTGATGATTAAATGTCGCTCCTCCATTGTCAACAGGTCCACCACCGGTCAGTACACCGGAGGATTCCGCCATCTCCTCACATGTCCCTGTGGATGGTGCCTAGGAAGGACAACAGCGACCACAGAGTCAAACAACTCAGAGGTATGTACCCACAGTCTACACAGAACACAAAACATAATCCAAAAAGTTGCTTGTATGTGTGTTGAGTCTAGGCCTAGGTATGTGTGACGCAGTTGAAAATGAAGCCATGTGGGCCCTTGAAATGGCGGCTGCCTGACCTCTAAAGTGGGACAATGGGATGTGAGGTAACTGCGCTGGCGTTGTACACCGTTGCGGTAGGCGGTCGAAGAGCGCGGCGCAATGCTGCATTGGTTAACATTGGACCATATGGGTCCCAGGAGCCAATGACGAAGTGCGCCGGCGGTGATGGTACGCACCGCCGCGGACGTCACCACCGCAGACGTCACCGCCATTTTCTATCTGTTCAATCACTCGATACCTGATCTTCGACAGGAGAGGACCTACACTGCAAGTGCTGCTGTGACCTCGGTCTGGAAGAGACAATGGCTCGTGCATCTGGGGAAAGGGCCCCTGCCTTCACTGCAGAGGAGTTGGAGAAGCTCGTGGACGGGGTCCTCCCCCAGTACACGCTACTCTACGGTCCTCCAGACCAAAAGGTAAGTACACAGGGAGCACATTGTATGGGCTATAACTGAGTGGAGAGGGCTGGTTGTAAGAAGGAAGGGGCCACGGTTCTGCGTGCATGATGGACTGTGAATGCATGTGCCACATGGCAAGGGTAGGGATGGGGGCCACTCAATTCGACGGTGCAGTTGCTAATGACTTCTCTTCTTCCCCTGTACATTTCATTTAGGTCAGCGCCCACCAGAAGAAGGATATTTGGCGTGCCATCGCCAAGGACGTCCGGACCCTGGGGTCCACCACAGACGGAGCACCCACTGCCGGAAAAGATGGGAGGACATTCGCCGCTGGAGCAAGAAGATGGCGGAGGCTCAGCTGGGGATGGCCTCTCAACGTGGGAGGGGTGCCCGTCGCACCATGACCCCCCTGATGTTCCGGATCCTGGCGGTGGCCTACCCGGAGTTGGATGGGCACTTGAGGGCATCACAGCAGACACAAGGGGGTGAGTACAACATCATTCTGCGGACTTTGCGCGCAGTGAAGGTGTCTGGGTGGGGGAGGAGGGCTGTGGGTTCCACTAGGCCAGGGCGAGTTCCGTAGGCTAGGCCCCTCCGTAATGGAGGCCATGTGGCACTCCAAGTAGAGTGCCAAGTACAGGTATACAAGCCCCTGTGTCATCTATGTGTGCAGATGTCGACCATAGCCATGTAGGCCATATCCCAGGAACTGCATCTGTAGAGCCCAACAGCGCGGCGTAGTGCAGGGGGCTGCTTTGTGTGTATTGTCCGCCAACGGTAGCGGTAAGCCATGCACTAAACCTGTCTTTCTTCTGTCGCCCCCCCCCTTTTTGTGGTCTCCCTGTTCTTGTGTGCATCAGCATCATCAGGCGGAGGTACAGTGGCACCGGAGCACGAGGGAGCTGCATCCCACATGGCCATGGAGGGCCACTCCACGGACTCAGAATACACCAGTGGGACGGAGGGCGAGGGGAGCTTCACGGCAGGGACAGGATCAGCAACCAGCGACACGGACTCATCCTGCGATGGGAGCTCCCTTGTGGTGGCGGCAAAATCTGTGCCCCCCACTTCTACAGGTACAGCCGCCACCCCCCCTACCAGCACCGCCCTCCCAGCAGCCCCTCAGCCTTTGCCCTGTGACCCCCTCACCCAGGAGGGTGGGCATCACCTTCGCCCCAGGCACCTCAGCCCCTGCCCCTGTCACCTCTGCTGCCCTCAGTGAGGAGACCATTGACCTCCTCAGGTCACTCACTGTTGGGCAGTCTACCATTTTGAATGCCATCCAGGGTGTAGAAAGGGAATTGCAACACACTAATGCATTCCTGGAGGGCATTCATTCTGGTCAGGCTGCCCTTCATCGAACCCTGCAAACTCTGGCCTCAGCACTGATGGCAGCCATTGTACCTGTGTCTAGCCTCCCCCCTCCAACTTCCTCCACCCAGACCCAATCCCCTGTACCCTTGCCTATCCCAAGCACACCATCAGATCAGCATGCACACACCTCACCACACAAGGGAAGCTCAGGCAAACATAAGCACCACACATCCCACAGGCACTCACGCAAGCATCACACACATACAGACACACCAAAATCCACTGCCTCCACTGTGTCCCCCTCCTCATCGTCTCCCTCCTCCCTCCCAGTCTCGTCTACACTCTCACCTGCATGCACTACCAGTACAGCCACTAGGTCCCGCACGAGCACACCCACCACCACACCCCGCTCACATACACTCACCACCCCCACTACCATTTACACGTCCCCTGTGTCCTCTCCCAGTGTGTCTGTGATGCCCCCTCCCAAAGTACACAAACGCAGGCACACACCCACCCAACATACATCCACCTCACGACAGCCTCCAGAGCATGCACCTGCACCCAAAGCCACAAAAGCTACACCTCCTACAACCACCTCCTCTTCCTCCACTCCCAGACCCCCTCCAGCTACCCATCTCAGTGTTCCTAAGAAACTTTTCCTGACCAAGCTTGACCTCTTTCCCACCCCCCCTCCAATTCATAGGTCCTGTACTAGCACCTCATCCAAAAAATCTCCGGGACCAGTGGTGCCTGTTGTTAGAGGTATGTGGAGTGCACCAGACACCAGGGCAGCCAGTGTGACACGGAGCCACAGCACAGCCAGTCCCCCTCCTGTGAAGCACCAGAAGTTGGACAGTGCCCGGTGGGAGTGGGGGAAGACTCCAGCCAGCAAAGCTGCTCACAAGGGTCCCGGGGGGAGTGTCCACTCAGCTGTGACTCCTCCCAAGGTGGGGAAGGGGCAGAAGAAATCGCCAAAGTCTGGGAGGAGCAGCACGGCGGAGAAGACCGCCATCATCCCCGCTGCCCAGGAGGCCACCGCCAGCCCAGTCGTCAGTGGCCAGGAGGCCACCGCCAGAGTCAGTGCCCAGGAGGGCAACTCGATTGTCACTGGCCAGGAGGCCACCACCAGAGTCAGTGCCCAGGAGGGCATCCCGATCGTCAGTGGCCAGGAGGCCACCACCAGAGTCAGTGCCCAGGAGGGCAGCCCGATCGTCAGTGGCCAGGAGGCCACCACCAGAGTCAGTGCCCAGGAGGGCAGCCCAATCATCAGTGGCCAGGAGGCCACCGCCAGCCACAGCCCAGCTGCCCAGGAGGGCCCCGGCAGCCACAGCCCAGCTGGGCAATGAAGGACCGCCATGGCAAGCACCGCTGAACAGGTCAGAAACTTCAAACTGAAGCACCGCTGAACAGGGCAAGCACCGCTGAACAGGGCAAAGACCGCCATGGCAAGCACCGCTGAACAGGGCAAGCACCGCTGAACAGGGCAAAGACCGCCATGGCAAGCACCACTGAACAGGTCAGAAACTTCAAACTCAAGCACCGCTGAACAGGGCAAAGACCGCCATGGCAAGCACCGCTGAACAGGTCAGAAACTTCAAACTCAAGCACCGCTGAACAGGGCAAAGACCGCCATGGCAAGCACCGCTGAACAGGGCAAGCACCGCTGAACAGGGCAAAGACCTCCATGGCAAGCACCGCTAAACAGGTCAGAAACTACAAACTCAAGCACCGCTGAACAGGGCAAAGACCGCCATGGCAAGCACCGCTGAACAGGTCAGAAACTTCAAACTCAAGCACCGCTGAACAGGGCAAAGACCGCCATGGCAAGCAGCGCTGAACAGGTCAGAAACTTCAAACTCAAGCACCGCTGAACAGGGCAAGGACTGCTGAACAGGGCAAGTACCGCCAAGTCAAACACCGCTAGCCCATGAGCGGCAGGGGCAGTGACGCAACTGGGACCGTCACGGGGAGAGTGATGCACTCTGGGCACCAGTCCCCCTCCAGAACCAGTGGAGACATGCATCCACTCAGTCTGTCCTTGGCAGGATGAAGCACTCTGGGCACCAGTCCCCCTCCAGAACCAGTGGAGACATGCATCCACTCAGTCTGTCCTGCACAGGATGAAGCACTCTGGGCACCAGTCCCCCTCCAGAACCATTGGAGACATGCATCCACTCAGTCAGTCCTTGGCAGGATGAAGCACTCTGGGTACCAGTCCCCCTCCAGAACCAGTGGAGACATGCATCCACTCAGTCTGTCCTTGGAAGGATGAAGCACTCTGGGCACCAGTCCCCCTCCAGAACCAGTGGAGACATGCATCCACTCAGTCTGTCCTTGGCAGGATGAAGCACTCTGGGCACCAGTCCCCCCCAGAACCAGTGGAGAAAGGCATCCACTCAGTCTGTCCTGCACCGGATGAAGCACTCTGGGCACCAGTCCCCCTCCAGAACCAGTGGAGAAAGGCATCCACCCAGTCTGTCCTACACAGGATGAAGCACTCTGGGCACCAGTCCCCCTCCAGAACCAGTGGAGATGTTCTCAACTTGAGAGACTGTGGCTTTGCACTCCCCAGGATGTAACAGTGGGCAAACCACCCACTGTAGAGACTTGAGAGACTGTGGCTTTGCACTCCCCAGGATGTAATAGTGGGCAACCCACCCACTGTAGAGACTTGAGAGACTGTGGCTTTGCACTCCCCAGGATTGAACAGTGGGCAAACCACCCACTGTAGAGACTTGAGAGACTGTGGCTTTGCACTCCCCAGGATTGAAAAGTGGGCAAACCACCCACTGTAGAGACTTGAGAGACTGTGGCTTTGCACTCCTCAGGATGTAACAGTGGGCAAACCACCCACTGTTATCCACTTGAGAGACTGTGGCTTTGTACTCCCCAGGATGTAACAGTGGGCAAACCACCCACTGTAGAGACTTGAGAGACTGTGGCTTTGCACTCCCCAGGATTGAACAGTGGGCAAACCACCCACTGTAGAGACTTGAGAGACTGTGGCTTTGCACTCCCCAGGATTGAACAGTGGGCAAACCACCCACTGTAGAGACTTGAGAGACTGTGGCTTTGCACTCCCCAGGATTGAACAGTGGGCAAACCACCTACTGTAGAGACTTGAGAGACTGTGGCTTTGCACTCCCAGGATACATCAATGGGCATTGAGCCCCCTTGTGGATCTGGCGTGGTGCACTCATCCGGCTGAGGTGCCCCCCCTTCCCTTCCCCCTGAGGTGCCTGTTGTATTTCTATCTGATGCCCCAGCAGTGTTCTCTCCGTTTCTGGTCAGGTATCTTGTGTGGGCCTCGCCCATGCATTTTGGGCCCAGTGGTCCACGGACAATGACTTGTGCATTACCTGCACTACTATTCGTGGTGTATATATTTTTTTATGTGTATATATATATATATATATATATATATATATATATATATATATATATATATATCTTGGTTCCTGTATTTTGATATATTACAATGGTTCCACTCCTTTCCTTTGGTCTTTGCATTCTTCCGGGGGGGGGGGGGTTGGGGGTTGTTACTGTAATGTTTGGATATGCATTGGTGTGTGTGTGTTGTAGTGGGTGAGGGTGGGGGTGGGGGTGTTGCGTGTGTGTGTCCCTGTCTTTTGCCTCCCCCTCCCCTATGTCGTAGGTGCAGTACTCACCATTGTCTTCGCCGCCGGCATTGATGATCGTCGTACAGGAGCAGGAAGACTAGTGCAGGAAGTATTTGGAGTTCCGGCTCCATGGTGTCCTCCTTCCTCGTGGAGTGTGTAGAGGTGAGCGTTTTCCCTTTGAAATGGCTGTTTCCGCCGTGTTTTTATCCGCGGTGAATCCGCCCCGGAAAAGGTGGCGGATTGGTAGGTTGTGATACTGTGGGCGGTACATTGTCTCCCGCCTGTCTGTTGGCGGTGACCGCCGCGCTGTTTGTTTGTACCGCCGTGGCGGTCGGAGTGTTAAAGTGGCTGTCTTTGTTGGCGGTTTCCGCCACGGTCATAATTCCAATTATTTTACCGACGGCCTGTTTGCGGTCTTACCGCCGCTTTAACACCGTCCGCCAGGGTTGTAATGACCCCCATAGTGTTGGCCATATTAATGAAGCTGTAAAGAGAAAGAATCACGCTAAGTTATATGAGGGTAGCAGAGTGTTACTCATTAAAATTAAATCCAGATTTTAAGGAGATTTAGGCACTCATTATGAACTTGGCAGTAATCACCGCCGACCGCCGTGGTGACGGTGAACAAAAGACCGCCAGTGGCGGAGGACTGCACACTGCTGAATAAAGATGCCCAAAACACACACAGCCCAAAAATTGTCAACCTCCACTCACCGCCAGGGCCAATGGCGGTGGAAAGGCAGGACACAGCACCCCGCCACTGTCATTCCTACAAACCCCCCACCCACCAAATAATGATGCACAAATCAGCGCAGCGGACAATGGATGCTGAACGACCATTGGAGGTATCAACCGCCGCGGACAGAAATGGGAACCACCAACAACAGAAGAACACAGTGGCAAATTTGAAAAGCACACACCTGACACACATCCACGCCACCGTAAAACACACACATACACAACCCACTATCCTTTGCAACACCAACAGCACCACAGAAATCGAAGCCACAACACGCATACACCCGAAGAACCACCACACAAGTCACACCCACAACACACACCATGGCACCCCCCAAGCACCCCCGCTTCACCGACAGGGAGCTGAGGACCATGGTGTACGAAATACTCAGGGTTGAGCCACGGCTGCAGCAGACGCCCTTGGTCAAGAAGATGGAGCTATGGCAGAGGATTGTCAACAAGGTCAACGCAGTGGGAATCCATCCCTGCACAAGGGACGACATCAGGAAGAGATTAAACAACCTGCGGCGGAAGGTGCGTTCCATGGCATCAAAACACAACATTGCCGCACAGAAGACTGGCGGTGGTCCCCCACCTTCCCCTCCCGAATCCACTAACTGGGAGGAGAGGGTCTTGGCTATCCTGCACCCAGAGGACCTCACTGTAGTCCCTGGAGGACTGGACTCGGGTACGTCAACAACACCTGGAATGCATGTATCACCCCATCCCTCTCACTACCACCATGCCCCCATCCCCTACCCAGCCCACAACACCCAGACACTCCTACCCATGTTCACTGCATGCCCACAACTCCCCCCACAGATCACTATCCAGCCCCCTGTTCACAGTCACCAACTCATGCATGAAATGGCAGGAGCACTACAACACTGAGAATGCAACACCTCCCTTCACTAAATGCATCCAAATGAAAACCAAGGGACCCTGCATGCTACCACATGGGAATGGAACCACCAATAACCCATAAGCAGTGCTGCAAGGGACAAGTAAGTGCAGGAAACCCACATCTCTTTTCTCTCACACACAGGCACCACCATCAAAGCCACCCGGACGGAGACGTCAAGGAGTGCCAGTCCTCTACCTGAAGATGAAGGCCCTACTCAGGAGAGTGCAGAGGGATGTCTGGACACAGAGGAAATCCCCATCCCATCCCACAGGCCTGGACAGTAACCCTCCAGAAGCCCCACCCACTGCACCACTGACACCCCTACCACTCAGCCACCACCATCAGCTCTGGCCCAACGCCCCACACCAGTGTCTCCAGGCCATGGACTCACTTCCCACAAGTACAGAGGCCCGAGTCTCCAGCCACCACCAGGCAGGATGATGAAGGGCCCAGTGCAAGTGGGACTGCCAGACCTGTGCAGGGGACACAGGTACAGGGGTCGAGGGCCAGTGGGAGGAGAGCAGTGGGTCAGGGGGTGGCCCAAAGAGAGATGCTGCTGCCCAGCAGGCCATTGCTGATGTCCTAGAAGCATACCACCATCCCAAGACAGGAAGGGCCAGATCCTGGCCATGCTGGAAGAGAATCAAAGGCTGCAGATAGTACACAACCAGGAGGCCATGGAGCAATGGAAACAGCTCAATGCTACCATGGCCACCATTGCAGGGCTGCTGCAACGCCAGTACCACATGAGCCTCCACCCATCTGCAGGACCCTTCCACTAGCCAGGACAATGCCCTGCCATCCACATCTGCACCTTCTAGTGGACTGGTGGCACTGCCAGAGGACACACATGACACCCGCACCACTTCCCCTGCAGCCCAGCTTCCCCCTTGCAAACGTGGCCTAAGACCTAGACATCCCTGTGAAACACCAGCCAAGACCAAGCCCACCGCCAGGGAGTGACTCTGCCCTGAACTATCTCTCTTGTGTGCCACTGAGTTACCTTGTCGACATGCCACTGCCATTTCACCATCTTTCAATGGGCCCATTGCCTATGCTCCTGTGCAACCAACAGCTGTGAAAATGTACCTGAGTATATTGTTCACCATGTGCCCACTCCCTTCCACTGTCCCATCAGTCATGGATGTTTTGACTTTTAATAAATACATTTGTGCACTCAAAATATCTGTCCTTCATCAATATGAGCAATCAAATGTAAACGTGGATATATTAGCCTGTTTCAACCATAATGGTGTTTTTATTGCATGAGGGGGTCTAACAGACTGCAGTGTTTGAAGTATGTCACACTGTACATTCCATTGCTGTAACACACATCTCCTTCTTCATTCATGAAGGTAACACATCACTGGTAAGGGACAGCACAGCACTTTGCACATAAGTCACCCTGAAACAATGCAGTAAACCCATTGGCCTCATAGAACAGTACCTGGTAGTCACTGGAAGTATAGCTGGATTAGCTGGGTCCTGGAGTTGGTATCTTTCCCTCCTCCTCCCCATCACTCTCATCCATCCTCTTAGGTGGCAGAGGTGGTTGGACAGCATCCTCCTCATCCAGTAGTGGGATAGTTTTCCTCAAAGCCAAGTTGTGCAGCATGCAGCAGGCCACCACTATCTAACACACATTGTCAGGGACATAGCACAGGGATCCTCCAGAGAGATGGAGGCAATGAAATCTTGCCTTCAGGAGTTCTACGGTCCTCTCTATCACCCTCCTAGTGCGACCATGTGCCTCATTATAATGGATCTCTGCATCTGTCCTAGGATTATTCACAGTTGTCAGGAGCCATTGCATGTTTGGGTAGCCAGAATCCCCTGGAAAAGTGGACGAAAGAGGGTTAAAACACACACTATCTACTAGCATACAGCCTGCCTGTCAGCTATGTAACTGATCCAGTGTCATACACACTCACATATGAGCCAAGCTCTGTCCCCCTGTAGCTGTCCCATTATGTGTGGCACATTGCTGTTTCTCAGGACGAATGAGTCATGGACTGATCCTGGAAACCTTGCATTGACATGAGTAACAGACTGATCTGCAGTACACACCAATTGGACATTCATGGAGTGAAAGCTTTTACGATTTCTGAACACCTGTTCATTTACTCTTTGGGGGTATGAGGGCTATGTGGGTACCATCAATGGCACCTATCATATGGGGGATATTAGCAAAAGCATAGAATCCGGATTTGATGGAGGTGAGATCAGCCCTTTGGGGAAACTGGACATAACTTTGCTGGAATTGAGAAAATTAGACAGGATGTGGCTGAACATTGGCTGATATATACCGGCTGCTATGCCCACTGCCACTTGGAATGAGCCTGTGGCCAGAAAATGTACCACATATAGTACCTGCACAGTTGTAGGGATGGCATGGAGTTTCCTATTAGCTGGCATCAGAACAGGCTCCATTAGTGCACAGAGTTCCAGGATTGTGGCTCAGTTCAGGCGGTAAGTGATGATGATGTGACGTTCCTCCATGGTGGCCAGATCAACCAGGGATCTGTAAACAGATGGGGCCCTCTCTCGCCACATGGGTCTGTACCTATGGGGGTGGAAGAGAGACACATTGAGTCACGACAAACACTTCGATGACAATATACCACCATCTATCTTGTACATGCAACACTATTGTCTCTCTCACAGATGCAGAGAACTTGGTAATCCTGTCTGACTACTGTCTGGTGAGGTGTGTATATTTAAGTGCATCACAGTGTAGCCACACTTCCCACTACGATTCCATGAGGAGGATCACTGATCATACCCGTACTCAACGAAAGGCAGAGGGAATGGAGCCATGGATTAGGACCCTGGACAGACTATGAAGGCGTGGTGGATACAAAATGGCGGTCCCCTACAGGTAGTGTAGTGTAGGAAGTTACTTCATTCCGCTGGCGTTAGTCGTCATGCCGGTAGGCGGTGTTCACCTCCGTGCACCTCTTCATTGGATAACATTGGCTTCTATGGGGAAGCAGGGACAATCACGATCACCGCCAGCGGTGACGGTGCATATCGCCGCAGTAAAATATGCCATTTTGCAATGCCCTTGCCACTTGACTGCTGCACCTCAAGAGGGACGGAACTCCACTGCGTGAGCTGCTGTCCTGACTCTGGTCCTTAGGACAGCACGTGCTACAGGGGAACGGGCCCCAGCCTTCACCGCGGAGCTGGAGAAGCTGGTTGAAGGGGTCCTACCCCTGTATGCAAACTTGTATGGACGACCAGAGGCTCAGGTAAGTTGCTATTTGACCTCTATGATTGTGTGAGAATGTGGTGGATGTCTGTAGGCATTTTTGTTGGCTGTTTGGATGCTTACCCGTGATGTTTCTGGCAGTTGTTGTCTTGGCTATTGTCAAAATGTGTGTCTCCATGGGCCTTGTTAGATCGAACTGGCATGGTATTTGTGTATGGGGCACCCACACCGACGTCTGTTTTTTTAACCTGTTTATCTCATGAGGGTCAGTGCCCATCAGATGAAAGGATTGTGGCAAGCCATCGCCACTTAGTGGTCTTGTAAGTTCCACAACTCCAAAACCAAGTACATCGGGAATACAGACAAGACTCGTAGCAAGGAAGCAAGGAAGCCAGGAACAAAACTTAAATAAAGAACTGTTTGTCAACGTGTCTGACAAATTTCTCTCCAGATCTCAAACTAAGATTTTGACAAAGGGCCTGTCATTTTGCCCTACCTTAAGCTGGGACCTAGTGCAAACTAAAATTGACCTGTTTTCATTTACAAGAAAATTGATACTCAAATCTTTCTTTGCCACACAAGATCATGGCAAAATCTTACCTTCCCAACAATATACTTCGAGTGATCTCACAGTCCAGGACTTAGAAACAATACAATTACTCAGTAACCTCTCCAGTACTGAGGAGCATGAACAATCACTTACAGAGATAGCAAGTGAATTAAACATTGACACATCATTCTACAAACAATCCAATCTACCAATCAAATCGATCTTCACACCTGTACTACCATCTGGCAATTCCATTGATTTGTTTTTCACAGCCGTGATGGAGGATCTTGATCAGGAATATCAAAAATATGTTAAAAAACAGAAGTATCTTCCTCTGAATACTAACTTCAATACAAAGGCAGGCAATTTGAGACTTACAAGAAGATAATGCAATCCTGATCCAGGAAGCAGATAAAGGGGGTAACATTGTCATTCTCAACAGAAGTGATTACCTTCAGGAGGCTTATCAACAAATCAATAATACCACATCCTATAAAAAGCTGTTGCGAAACCCAACACAGGAGGTCAAAGCTAAACTTAGGGAATTTTTGGATCATTGGTGTTCGAGAGAAATCCTCACCCCAGAAGAGAGAAATTTTCTATTCATCGAACATCCAACTACACCTACCTTATACCTCCTTCCTAAAATACAAAAGGAGGGCTGTCCACCTAAGGGGAGACCCATTATCTCAAGTATCAACTCTATGTGTTCCAACTTGGGCATCCTCATTGACTCCGATTTAGAACCCTTTATGAAGACCTTACCCTCCTTCATTAAAGATACTAAGGACATACTTCAGAAACTTCAAAACATTGATTGGCAACCTGACCTCATACTTGCAACCATAGATGTGGTCAGCCTCTATTAAACATCAAGATGGCATTGAGGCAGTTCAAAGATGCCTATTCACATGCTCAGTACATCTTCCTGAAATAAATTAAATGATCGTAGCCATGCTGTCTTTCTGCCTTACAAACAATTTCTTCCTTTTCAAAGGAGAATACTATCTCCAACAACAAGGGACCGTGATGGGAGCTTGCTTTGTTCCACCGTACACCTGCATCCTGATGGGTGCATTCGAACGACATTGGCTCTGGAATGAAGACCTGGAACATCTCTCACAGCATATCATCTTCTGGGGACGATACACTGATGACATCCTCCTTATTTGTCAGGGCCAGGAGTTCCTTCTTCAACAATTTTTGCATTCTCTCACACCCAATAAGTGGAATATTGAAGTGACCTATCAAATCTCGAGAAAAACACTTGAATATTTGGACCTCACACTCTATATTGATAAAAACAGGGTACATACCCGTTTTCACAGAAAGACCACAGCAGCCAATTCTATTATACATGCAACAAGCTGCCACCCACACAGTAAAATACAAAACATACCAGCAGGCGAATACAGACGGGCCAGACTCAACTGCAGTAGCAAGGAAGACTATGAGACAGCATCCTAACAAATCTCAGAGAGCCTTTCCAGAAGAGGGTACAACACCTCTAGTTTGAATCATACTAAAGAGCATTTTGCCAAAATAGATTGCAATGAAATCTTGAACAAGAGCAAAACAACTACAGTTAACACCCATTCACTTCATTATTCGATTCCACAATGGTCAACAACGTATCCGAAAATTGCTCCACAAACATTGGTACCTGCTTAATAAAAACCCCTTCATCGCACAAAACATCCCACCTGTCCCACAGATGGGCTTCAAAATAGCACCTAACCTCAGAGACAAAATATGCTCCTCTTTTTATCAAGAAAATACATTTGTCCAACATTGCTTGAAACAAAACTCAGGCTTCTACACTTGCACAAATTGCTCTATTTGTAAACTTGGTCTGACGAAATCTAAAACTGTTACAATTAATGACCAACACTTTACAATACGTGACCTTATCATCTGTCCCTGCAATAAGGTTTACATAGGAGACACAATCAGAGCACTTAAACTAAGAATACAGGAACACTATTGAAATATACAAAAGGATGACTCAAGACTCCAATTGGTTGAACACTTTGTCAAATGTCACCCCCATACACAAACTTTCAAATTCTATGGCCTAAAAAATTCCAACAACACCCTCAGGCGGCAACCTTGAACTAAAATTATGACAAAGTGAAAGCTCCTTCATCATCCGCTTTGACACAGTTTGACATGGCCTCAGAAAGGACCCAGAATGGCACTACTGGCTCCATTAATGGACTAAAAGATATTAATATGTCAATATTGTCTATTCTTAATGTATATTTGGTATTGTTGATTTGTTTATTCTTAGGAATTTAAATGATTTTCTGAATATCATTTGCATGCAGGATACCAGATGCCTCATTCTGACTCATAGTAACTTATTATTTTTTATATACAATCTGAGTCGTATGTATCCATGAGTTAATTTTACCATCTCTCGACGTGCCGCAGATATATCTAATTTTACCTTTCACTAGTTACATTCATTACATGGTGCTTGAACCCTTCATCTACGTCTGAGGTTCAAAGAACATTTAGATCTACCATACATGGGCTTTGTCATCCAAATATGGGCAGACCAAGATAATTATCAAAAAGTCGAAATACATCCAAAAACGGGTACCTACTAATTCTAGATACATATTATACTAAGTCTCCTTAAAATCTGGACATTTAATTTTAATTTCAGTGACACTCTGCTACCCTCGAATAATTTAGCGTGATTCTTTCTGTTTATGGCTTATTTAATATGGCAGCCGCTATATCTCCACACTTACATTAGATAGTCAGGACCTTGAAAATAGAAGCAGGACTCCTTGACCCGATAGGCAATAAAAATAGTACAAGGACCTCGGAACCGTAATGTAACCAAAATGGCGTTGGACTAGAACGCCGTACAGCAACTAGGGATTCTGCCCGTTATATTCTACATCTACGAGAACGGTAAGCGACCCGATATCGGACAAACGAAACAACAATCTCTTTCTTTCTCTACATAGAGATAAAAGCATGCCTATTCGTTTTTTTGCCACTGTTCTCACACCCCTTGATCACTTACTATGGGAATTGTCACTTAGGTCCCAACTTGCTCCGTGCTAAACATGAACATGAACTATGAACGATGTATGCTTTACGATTCATGTGTACTCTTTTGTGACGTCTTGAACACTGCACAACACTTCACCCTTCATGCATTGTACTTCAAGCAAGCACACATACACTCAGCACATGCTATCATTGCACATGCACTGCACACCACTATATCTTTTGAGTAATGTATTCCATACAGGCATACATACACCCAGTACATGCACTACGCACACACACACACTACACAGTACTGCTCTTTCCCTGTGCTATACCCTTCTCAGGCACACATCCATCCAATACTGGCAGATCCACAAATTTTGCCATGATTTAGAAAAAAAAACAAAAAACAAGTGTAGTTTCCCAAGCTTGCTTTTTTGCCCCTGGGTGGGCCAGGTCCCAGGGGCATAACGCAAAAATAAGAAGGGGGTATGGGCCCCCCTCATAGAGCTTATGAAAGCCTGGGGGACCGCCACCTGGCCGGGGCACTGCTTTTTAATTATGCAGGGGTGCAGGGATGATATGATTAGAAAATTTTACTTTTGAAAAAAACTTAGAAATTCACTTTAAAAACCAATGGTTACAGGGACATTATAGTTAGGTTCTGAATTTACTCCCACAAAACCATAGAAATTCAGGAGTTATAATTAGTTACTTCAAGCAACTATAATTCATGCCTTAAGGTAACTATAACTCACACCCTTGCCATGCACTGCTAATTACTCCAGATATTACAGCACTCATGACAACTTCTATAACGTTACTAAAAATATAAATGAAACATTAGCAGTTAAATTATTGAAGAAAAGACTGTGCATGGCAGGACTGCAAGTTATAGTTACCTTAGGGTGTGAGCTATAGTTATTTGAAATAACTCTAACTATAACTTCTGAATTTCTTTGGTTTTGTGTGAGTAAATTCAGTACCTAACCACAATGTCCCAGTAACCTTTGTTTTTATGTGAATTTCTATGTTTTTTTAACATTCTGGCCCTCATTACGACCCTGGCGGTTTGTAACCGCCAGGGCTGCTGGACGGGGAGGCACCGCCGACAGGCCGGCGGTGCCCCGCGGGGCATTCTGACCGCGGCGGCTTAGCCGCGGTCAGAGAAGGGAAACCGGCGGTCTCCCGCCGGTTTCCCGCTGCCCCCAAGGAATCCTCCAAGCCGGCGCAGCTTGCTGCGCCTGCTTGGGGATTCCGACTCCCCCTCCCGCCATCCAGTTCCTGGCGGTTCTCCCGCCGGGAACCGGATGGCAGGAGGGGGAGTCGCAGGGGCCCCCGTAAGAGGGCCCCAAAATGTATTTCACTGTCTGCCTTGCAGACAGTGAAATACGCGACGGGTGCAACAGCACCCGTCGCACCTTCCCACTCCGCCGGCTCGATTACGAGCCGGCATCCTCGTGGGAAGGGAGTTTTTCCCTGGGCTGGCGGGCGGTCTTTTGGAGACCGCCCGCCAGCCCAGGGAAAAACTCATAATACGCTCCGCGGTCTTTTGACCGCGGAGCGGTATTATGGAGGGCTGAATTCTGGCGGGCGGCCTCCGCCGCCCGCCAGAATCAGAATGAGGGCCTCTGTTTCCTAACTGTAACGTCCCTGTAACCTCTGATTTTTTTCAGTGACTATATACATATATGTATATTATATATATATATATCCTCAAGTTTCTTTTGCTCTTCAAAGACGACACTAGTGAGCGTGCTCAATATTGTTTTAATCCATACAAATCAAACGGGAAAGAGAACGCGTTTCTGTAATCAAATGATGCCTATGTCACTCATAGTGCAACACATTGCCAAAACTTTTAACCAGTGGATACAATGATACAAAGGGCCATATTTATACTTTTCGACGCACAACTGCGCCAACGCAGTTGTGCGTCAAAAAAGTTAACGCCGGCTAACGCCATTCTGAAGCGCCATGCGAGCGCCGTATTTATTCAATGACGTTGGCCGGCGTTAGCCGGCGGAGCTGCCTGGTGTGCGTGAAAAAAAATGACTTACACCAGGCAGCGCCGGCGTAGGGGAAAATGGAGCTTGGGCGCCAAAAAATGGGGCAAGTCAGGCTGAGGCAAAATATTCGCCTCAACCCGATTTGCGCCATTTTTTTGACTCCCAACCCCCATTGAAATGAGTCCTGACTTATGTCCCCTGGGCATGGTCATTGGGCATAGTGGCATGTAGGGGGGCACAAATCAGGCCCCCCTATGCCACAAAAAAAAAAAAATACTTACCAGCACTTACCTTAATGTCCCAGAGGTGGGTCCCTCCATCCTTGGGCGTCCTCCTGGGGTGGGCAAGGGTGGCAGGGGGTGTCCCTGGGGGCATGGGAGGGCACCTCTGGGCTCCTTCCGAGCCCACAGGTCCCTTAACGCCTGCCCTGACAGGCGCTAAAAAATGACGCAAAAGCGGCTGGACGTCATTTTTTTTTACCCGCCCACTCCCGGGGCGTCAGTTTTGCCCGGGAGTATAAATACGGCGCACATGCCTCGGAGTCATTTTTTAGACGGGAACGCCTACCTTGCATATCATTAACGCAAGGAAGGTGTCCACGCTAAAAAATGACGCAAACTCCATGAACTTTGGCGCTAGATGCGTCTAACGCCAAATTATAAATATGGAGTTCGTTTTGCGTCGAATTTGCGTTAAAAAAAACGACGCAAATCCGGCGCAAACAGAGTATAAATATGCCCCAATGTATTTTACAAAATGTGACTTATAAAACAAATATCGTTCTCTCCTTACATTATATAGCTTTCAAGGTGCAAGTAATTCGGCCATTTCAGCAATGGATAATACTGGCTGCAATGTTCAGTGCGGCATATGGCCCTAAATTCACATAACAATGCAAACCCGTTGTATGATATCACTCCCTAGTGGGCTTCTCCCTGTTGGAAGGAACAGCATTCCCCATAAAAATATATCATTCTCTCTCCTTCCAAGTGGGCTGTCAGTCCACTGTGCCATATTAACAATATCTGTGTGCATTATCCAACATATGTTATCTATAACATTCGATGCTTCTATTCATCACTGTATCTCATTAGCAATGTGTATCATTGCATAATAAATCTCATTGGTATCCTGCACAAGCGGGCAATTAAGTACCTTGTAATTATCCTGCCACTAGATAGTCTTTTCTTTTCAGGTGTTGCATCAGCCTCCTATACTGGTGTACATGGGGCCTCTATTAGATATAAATAGCTCCTTTGCTCCCTCTGGATGCCAAGCCTCCAGCACCACCTCTGAAAAAACATTTAAAAACATTGCTAAAACCAGCAAAACAACTTCCCCTTTTGTAGTCTAGCAAGGAGCAGATATACATTTTCCTCATGTTTATGCTTGTCTACAACTAGGCCCTGAAGACCGTAACTATTTGCACAATGTGTTTCTGTTTTCAGATATGCACATGTAATTCCCCTCCACAATTCAGTCCATTATGTTCCTTACTGTCAAATGCTAATATATACTTAGACTCCAGCATTCTTAATTTATTTTACTTGTTCCCCCGTCTTGCATTTTTCATAGTCCCATCAATTACACTATATTTGAGGTCTCGTATTTCCCCTCCATGCACATCCTTGAAGTACCTAGCTACAGGGTAGGCTGTGTCATCGTTTGTAATATATCTTAGGTGGTATAAAATCCTACATCTTGGAAAAACTGCATTTCAAAATTTATATTGCAAACTCACTTTTGCAGGTGTATTGTCCCTTAATCTTGGGTATTGTTCTCTCCAATTTTTATTTCTGTGATGCTTTCCCCATTCTTGCACGCTTTGCATTTGGAACACTTCATAAACACATCATCGGGTTTCAACCATGTACCTCTTTCCATCCTGATATTGCTTCTCACTAACATCTCCCTCATGGATATACTTCTTCAAAATGTAATTTGGGGATGTCTCGACATCTTATCACTTCTAAATCAATCAATCAATCAATCAATCAATCAATTTGTAAAGCGCGCTACATACCTGTGAGTGTTTCAAGGTGCTGGGGGTGGGGGGAAGGTGCTGCTACTGCTCAAAGAGCCAAGTCTTGAGGAGTTTTCTGAAGGAAAGAAGGTCCTGGGTCTGTCGTAGATCCGGCGGGAGGGTGTTCCAGGTCTTGGCGGCGAGGTACGAGAATGATCTGCCGCCGGAAGATTTGCGTCGGATGCGGGGGATGGAGGCGAGGTTAGCTGAGCGGAGATGCCGGGTGGGGGTGTAGAAGCTGAGTCTGTTGTTCAGGTATGATGGTCCGGTGTTGTGGAGTGCCTTGTGTGCGTGGGTGAGGAGCTTGAAGGTGATCCTCTTGTTGACGGGGAGCCAGTGAAGGTCTCTTAGGTGGGGGGTGATGTGGCAGTGGCGAGGGATGTTGAGGATGAGTCAGGCGGAGGCGTTTTGGATGCGTTGGAGGCATTGGAGGAGTTTGGATGAGATACCGGTGTAGAGGGCGTTGCCGTAGTCAAGTCTGCTGCTGACGAGGGCCTAGGTTACTGTTTTTCTTGTTTCTGTTGGGATCCATTTATAGACTCTGCGAAGCATGCCGAGGGTGTTGTAGCAGGAGGAGGAGATGGCGCTGACCTGCTTTGACATGGAGAGTGAGGAGTCGAGGGTGAAGCTGAGGTTTCGTGCGCTGTTGGTGGGTGTCGGTGGGGGACCCAGCGTGGACGGCCACCATGAGCTGTCCCAGACGGAGGGGGTGCGCCCAAGGATGAGGACCTCTGTTTTGTCCGAGTTCCGTTTTAGCCGGATGTCTCTCATCCAGTCGGCGATGGCTTTTAGTCCCTCATGGAGGTTGGTTTTGGCGGTGTGCGGGTCCTTGGTGAGGGTGAGGATGAGTTGGGTGTCGTCGGCGTAGGAGATGATGTTGAGGTTGTGCTGGTGGGCCACTTAAGCGAGGGGGACCATGTAGATGTTGAACAGCGTCGGGCTGAGGGATGAGCCCTGGGGTACGCCGCAGATGATGTTGAAGGCTTTGGATTGGTACAGGGGAGGCGGACTCTCTGGGTTCTGCCGGCGAGGAAGGATGCGGTCCATTCAAGGGGTTGGTCCTGGATTCCTGCAGTGTGGAGGTGGGATTTTAGGGTGTGGTGACAGACGGTGTCAACGGCGGCTGATAGGTCTAGGAGGATGAGGGCTGATGTCTCTCCATTGTCGAGGTTGCTTCTGATGTCGTCTGTGGTGGCGAGGAGGGTGGTTTCGGTGCTGTGGTTGCGTCTGAAGCCGGACTGGGAGGGGTCGAGGATGTTGTTGTCTTCAAGGTACCGAGTGAGCTGAGTGTTGACGATTTTTTCGATGACCTTTGCCTGGAAAGGAAGCAGAGAGATGGGCCGGAAGTTTTTCAGGTCCTTGGGGTCTGCCTTTGGTTTCTTAAGAAGGGCGTTGATTTTGGCATGTTTCCAGCTTTCCGGGAATCTTGCAGTTTCAAAGGAGATGTTGATGGCTTTCCGTAGGTGTGGTGCGATGGCTGTGTCTGCTTTGTTGAAGATGTGGTGTGGGCAGGGGTCTGATGGTGATCCAGAGTGGATGGAGTTCATGGTCTTGCGAGTATCGTCGTCGCTGATGTTGGTCCAGGAGGTCAGTCGGCTGGAGTGGGTGGAGTTTGTGGTGGGTGGGGTAGGAGAGTCCGGAGTGTGAGGGGAGTTTAAGCTGTCGTGGATGTCCGTGATGTTTTGGAGGAAGGCGGTTGCTAGGGCGTCGCATAGTTCTTGGGAGGGGGTGTTGTCGTTGACGGTGGCGTTTGGGTTGGAGAGTTCTTTTACGATGCTGAAAAGTTCTTTGCAGTCACGGGCGTTGTTTTCTAGGCGAGTTTTGGAGGAGGATCTTATTGCTAGCCTGATTAGTTGGTGATGTTTGCGTGTGGCATCCTTGAGTGCCGTGTGGTTGTCTAGAGTGCGTTCGAGTAGCCATATTTGCTTGAGTTTTCGGCAGTGGCGTTTGGAGGCTTGGAGGTCGTCGGTGAACAAGGTGGCTTTTTTGTTGATATGGTTGTTGGTGGGTTTTTTGAGTGGAGCAAGGCGGTCGGCGCAGTCGTTGATCCATAGCTTGAGGTTGTGAGCTGCGATGTTGGGGGTCGGTGGGGTTGACGGGTGGTTTCTGGGCTAGGGCGTTGGTTAGTTGAAATTCTGTGACTTTGCCCCATCAACGGCGTGGTGGTTGTTCAGTGAGGTGGTGTTCTGTCTGTTTCTTGTAAGGTGAAATGGATGCAGTGGTGGTTGGTCCAGTAGAGTTCGTTGGTATGGTTGAAGGTGACGTGGTTGCTTGTGGAGAAGATGGGGTCAAGGGTGTGACCGGCTGTGTGGGTGAGTGTGTCGACGAGCTGTGTGAAGCCGAGGTTAGCGAGGTTTTTGGTCAGGGTGGTGGAGTTGGTGTCATTTTTGTTTTCAAGGTGAAAGTTCAGGTCCCCGAGGAGGATGTAGTCCGTGGAGGCGAGTGCGTGGGTGCTGGCCAGGTCGGCGATGGTGTTGCTGAAAGGTGCCCTGGGTCCTGGGGGTCTATAGATGAGTGTTCCTCTGAGCGTGGTGTTGGGGTCGGTGCGGACTTGGAAGTGAAGGAGTTCGGCGGCGCTGAAGGAGTCGTCCAGGGTGGCTTTGACTTCGAGGGTGGCTTTGTGGACGATGGCTATGCCTCCTCCAGTTCTGTTGGTGCGGTCTCGGCGTGCGACTTTGTATCCGTTCAGGATAGCTATGGCGATGTCGAGTGCTGAGGAGTCGTTCCACCAAGTTTCGGTTAGAAAGGCTACGTCCGGGGAGGTGGAGTCGAGCTGGTCCCAGACTTTGATGGCGTGCTTGCGTGCTGAGCGGATGTTGAGGAGTATGCAATGGAGGTGGTTGGTCTTGTTCCTAGGAGGTATGTGGGCTCTGTTGCAGGTGAAGCTGCAGTTGTGGCAGGAGAAGGGTCCGTGCTTGCTCTTTGGAGAGGCCTGGAAGCAGGTTGTGTCTCAGCTGGTGTTGAGTGCGCAGAGGGTGTCTGCGTTGTAGCAAATGCTGATGGGGTGGCTGTTGCCGGGGCCAGGGGTTCTGGCGCTGGGCGCGGTCTAGGCACGGACGGGCGCATACGGGCACAGACAGGCGCAGACGGGCTTGTCTTTGGCACGCCTTTGGCGCGGCCGCGCCACGGCTGCCATAAGAGGAGGGGAGGGTGGGAGTGGCAGCTCGGAGGTGGGAGGGCCTGGTGAATGAGAGGGCTGGGGGGAGGGGACGCAGGGGACGTAGCGGGGGGAAAAGGAAAGGCAACAAGGAAACAGTGAGAAGGAGGGGGGAGGCGGGAGGGGCCACAGGGGTTGCAGCGGCGGGGAAAAGAAAGGCAACAGGGAAACGGTGAGAAGGAGGGGGAGGTAGGAGGGGCCGCAGGGGACGCAGCGGCGGGGAAAAGAAAGGCAACAAGGAAACGGTGAGAAGAAGGGGGAGGTGGGAGGGGCCGCAGGGGCCGCAGCGGCGGGGAAAAGAAAGACAACAAGGAAAAGGTGAGAAGGAGGGGGGAGGCGGGAGGGGCCGCAGGGGACGCAGCGGCGGGGAAAAGAAAGGCAACAGGGAAACAGTGAGAAGGAGGGGGGAGGCGGGAGGGGCCGCAGGGGACGTAGCGGCGGGGAAAAGAAAGGCAACAAGGAAACGGTGAGAAGGAGGGGGGAGGAGGAAGGGGCCGCAGAAGACGCAGCGGCGGGGAAAAGAAAGGCAACAAGGAAACGGGAAGGAGGTGGCGCGGAGCGGGGAGCGACCTGCCTGCAGAAGCAGGGTCAAAGGTTGATCTAAAGAGGTGCCAGTGTCTGCTAAGGGAAGCTCTGACTTCTTGTTGTGCCATATGATACTTTGTTATAAATCATTGCTGTGCCCTATTTATGTTCTTTTTCTTTGGTTCTCTAAACAAATCAGTCTCCCTCTTACATATGTCAGCCTTCCTACTTGCAGTGTCAAAGGCAGTTTTCCTATAAACCCTATGTCTCAGTCTCTGAAGCATGTCACTCTTCACTCTATTAAAACCTTCAGTGGTACTGCATATTTGTTTTGCTCTCAGGAGCTCTCCCTAAGGGAAAATGTCCTTTAGAGGTGTCGGATAAAAACTATTCATATGTGAAATGCTGTTTCCCGCACTGACTTTCTGTTCAGTGTAGTCTTCAAATTTTGTTGTGACACCTTAACTTTCACATCCAAAACTTCTATCTCATTGTCACTGAAGTTACTGGTAAAGCTCAAATTCAGATCATTCTGATTGACCTCATTAGCAAACTGGAGTGCACTCCGTTTATCACCTCTCCAGATGACAAAAATGTCATCAATAAACCGTAACCACAAGGTTATGTGGGAGCTCCATGCATCTAAAGGTGGGCTAATGAGCACTTGCTCCTTCCACCAGCCCAGGTGAAGATTTGCATAACTGGGACCACAGCAGGTGTCCATCGCTGTTCCTCACTGTTGGCTCATATATGTCATTGTTGAAGAAGAATATGTAGTATTTTAAGCACCACTCCATCATTCTCAATAACATTTTGATGTGTTTATAAAACCTGACTGGCCTGGCTCTCAGAAAGCACTTAACCCGTCTGTATGATGAATACTAGTATACAGTTAGGCCACATCAAGTGTCATTAGAGGCATACCTTTCTCACAGCTGATATCGAAAATCCTCTTCAGAAAGTCTGTTGTGTTCATAAGGGGAGGTTTTGTACCAGGGGCTTCAGAAGAAAATATATATATACCCTGAGACATTTTCAAATAACCCCTCTTGTGCAGCTATAAAAGGTCTCCCTGGGGTGTTTGTAGCATCATTATGCATTTTAGGAATCAAGTAAAAAACTGGCAGTTTGGTGCACGAATCATTTAGGGGGTGATTCTAACCCTGGCGGTCGGTGATAAAGCGGCGGCCAACCCGCCAACAGGCCGGCGGTCCAATAAAATGGAATTCTGACCCTGGCGGGAACCGCCAACACAGCCCGCCACATTAACACTCCGACCGCCACGGCGGTACAGACAAACAGCGCGGCGGTCACCGCCAACAGCCAGGCGGCAGACAATGTACCGCCCACAGTATAACAACTCACCAATCCGCCACCTTTTCCGGGGCGGGAACCCCGCCGATAAAAACACGTCGGAAACAGACTACGGACAGGAAAACGCTCACCAAAACACACTCCACGAGTACGGAGGACAGCATGGAACCCGAATTAAACATCCTACCTGCTCTCGTCTACCTGCTCATCTACCACGAGTACGAACTCCGGCGCAGACGACAACGGTGAGTACTGCACCTACGACACCCGGGAGGGGGGAGGAGGAGGAAAGGTTACGGGCACACACATATGCGACCCCCACCCCCCCAAACTATGTACACACCAATGCAGAGCAACAATGCACAGTGACACCACCCAAACCCCCCGGAATAATGCAAAGACATAATTAAATAGTGAACCAAAAATTTATATAAAAAATAGACTCTGATATGTATCGGCAACTATGCAAAATATCCATAACAAAAATACACTAAACACACAGCCATGGAGAATCGAGGCAATTAGTCCGCTACATCAAAGTCAAATGGAACAGTCCGTGGGCTACAGTGTAGCGACACAAGGGCAAAGCCCATACACGAGACCTGGGTCCTTTGGAGAGAACACTGCAGGGGCATCTGATGAAAATACTACAGGCACCTCAGGGGGAAGGGAAGGGGGGGGGGCACCACAGCCACATGAGTCCACGACGCCAGATCCACAAAGGGGCCACCATGCCCACTGTGCCATCCTGGGGAGTGCAAAGCCACAGTCTCTCAAGACTCTACAGTGGGTGGGTTGCCCACTGTACCATCCTGGGGAGTGCAAAGCCACAGTCTCTCAAGTCTCACAAGTGTGTGGGTTGCCCACTGTACCATCCTGGGGAGTGCAAAGCCACAGTCTCTCAAGTCTCTACAGTGGGTGGGTTGCCCACTGTACCATCCTGGGGAGTGCAACGCCACAGTCTCTCAAGTCTCTACAGTGGGTGGGTTGCCCACTGTACCATCCTGGGGAGTGCAAAGCCACAGTCTCTCAAGTCTCTACAGTGGGTGGGTTGCACACTGTACCATCCTGGGGAGTGCAAAGCCACAGTCTCTCAAGTCTCTACAGTGGGTGGGTTGCCCACTGTACCATCCTGGGGAGTGCAAAGCCACAGTCTCTCAAGTGGATGACAGTCTCCACTGGTCAAGGAGGAGGCATGGTAGGCACAGTGAACCATAAACAGTGCTTGAGATGAAGGGGCCCAGCGGAGCGGTGCTTGAGACGGCGGGGCCCAGCGGAGCGGTGCTTGAGACGGCGGGGCCCAGCGGAGCGGTGCTTGAGATGAAGGGGCCCAGCGGAGCGGTGCTTGAGACGGCGGGGCCCAGCGGAGCGGAGCTTGAGATGAAGGGGCCCAGCGGAGCGGTGCTTGAGATGAAGGGGCCCAGCGGAGCGGAGCTTGAGATGAAGGGGCCCAGCGGAGCGGTGCTTGAGATGAAGGGGCCCAGCGGAGCGGAGCTTGAGATGAAGGGGCCCAGCGGAGCGGTGCTTGAGACGGCGGGGCCCAGCGGAGCGGTGCTTGAGATGAAGGGGCCCAGCGGAGCGGTGCTTGAGACGGCGGGGCCCAGCGGAGCTTGAGATGAAGGGGCCCAGCGGAGCGGAGCTTGAGACGGCGGGGCCCAGCGGAGCGGAGCTTGAGATGAAGGGGCCCAGCGGAGCGGAGCTTGAGATGAAGGGGCCCAGCGGAGCGGAGCTTGAGATGAAGGGGCCCAGCGGAGCGGTGCTTGAGATGAAGGGGCCCAGCGGAGCAGTGCTTGAGATGAAGGGGCCCAGCGGAGCGGTGCTTGAGATGAAGGGGCCCAGCGGAGCGGAGCTTGAGACGGCGGGGCCCAGCGGAGCGGTGCTTGAGATGAAGGGGCCCAGCGGAGCGGAGCTTGAGATGAAGGGGCCCAGCGGAGCGGTGCTTGAGATGAAGGGGCCCAGCGGAGCGGTGCTTGAGATGAAGGGGCCCAGCGGAGCGGAGCTTGAGATGGCGGGGCCCAGCGGAGCAGTGCTTGAGATGAAGGGGCCCAGCGGAGCGGAGCTTGAGATGAAGGGGCCCAGCGGAGCGGTGCTTGAGATGAAGGGGCCCAGCGGAGCGGAGCTTGAGATGAAGGGGCCCAGCGGAGCGGAGCTTGAGATGAAGGGGCCCAGCGGAGCGGTGCTTGAGACAGCGGGGCCCAGCGGAGCGGAGCTTGAGATGAAGGGGCCCAGCGGAGCGGTGCTTGAGATGAAGGGGCCCAGCGGAGCGGAGCTTGAGACGGCGGGGCCCAGCGGAGCGGTGCTTGAGATGAAGGGGCCCAGCGGAGCGGAGCTTGAGATGAAGGGGCCCAGCGGAGCGGTGCTTGAGATGAAGGGGCCCAGCGGAGCGGAGCTTGAGATGAAGGGGCCCAGCGGAGCGGTGCTTGAGACGGCGGGGCGGAGCGGTGCTTGAGATGAAGGGGCCCAGCGGAGCGGAGCTTGAGATGAAGGGGCCCAGCGGAGCGGTGCTTGAGATGAAGGGGCCCAGCGGAGCGGAGCTTGAGATGAAGGGGCCCAGCGGAGCGGTGCTTGAGACGGCGGGGCCCAGCGGAGCGGAGCTTGAGATGAAGGGGCCCAGCGGAGCGGTGCTTGAGACGGCGGGGCCCAGCGGAGCGGAGCTTGAGATGAAGGGGCCCAGCGGAGCGGTGCTTGAGATGAAGGGGCCCAGCGGAGCGGAGCTTGAGACGGCGGGGCCCAGCGGAGCGGTGCTTGAGATGAAGGGGCCCAGCGGAGCGGAGCTTGAGATGAAGGGGCCCAGCGGAGCGGTGCGTGAGATGAAGGGGCCCAGCGGAGCGGAGCTTGAGATGAAGGGGCCCAGCGGAGCGGTGCTTGAGACGGCGGGGCCCAGCGGAGCAGTGCTTGAGATGAAAGGGCCCAGCGGAGCGGTGCTTGAGACGGCGGGGCCCAGCGGAGCGGTGCTTGAGACGGCGGGGCCCAGCGGAGCGGTGCTTGAGACAGCGGGGCCCAGCGGAGCGGTGCTTGAGATGAAGGGGCCCAGCGGAGCGGTGCTTGAGACGGCGGGGCCCTGTTCAGCGGTGCTCTTCTGCACGGCGGGGCCCTGTTCAGCGGTGCTCTTCTGCACGGCGGGGCCCTGTTCAGCGGTGCTCTTCTGCACGGCGGGCCCTGTTCAGCGGTGCTCTTCTGCACGGCGGGCCCTGTTCAGCAGTGCTCTTCTGCACGGCGGGCCCTGTTCAGCGGTGCTCTTCTGCACGGCGGGCCCTGTTCAGCGGTGCTCTTCTGCACGGCGGGCCCTGTTCAGCGGTGCTCTTCTGTACGGCGGGCCCTGTTCAGCGGTGCTCTTCTGCACGGCGGGCCCTGTTCAGCGGTGCTCTTCTGCACGGCGGGCCCTGTTCAGCGGTGCTCTTCTGCACGGCGGGCCTATGTTCAGCGGTGCTCTTCTGCACGGCGGGCCCTGTTCAGCGGTGCTCTTCTGCACGGCGGGCCCTGTTCAGCGGTGCTCTTCTGCACGGCGGGCCCTGTTCAGCGGTGCTCTTCTGCACGGCGGGCCCTGTTTAGCTGTGCTCTGCTGCACGGCGGGCCCTGTTCAGCGGTGTACATCCTGTAGGTTGAAGGGTGCTTGAGATGAAGGGGCCCAGCGGAGCGGTGCTTGAGACGGCGGGGCCCAGCGGAGCGGAGCTTGAGATGAAGGGGCCCAGCGGAGCAGAGCTTGAGACGGCGGGGCCTAGCGGAGCGGAGCTTGAGATGAAGGGGCCCAGCGGAGCGGAGCTTGAGATGAAGGGGCCCAGCGGAGCGGAGCTTGAGATGAAGGGGCCCAGCGGAGCGGTGCTTGAGATGAAGGGGCCCAGCGGAGCGGTGCTTGAGATGAAGGGGCCCAGCGGAGCGGTGCTTGAGATGAAGGGGCCCAGCGGAGCGGAGCTTGAGACGGCGGGGCCCAGCGGAGCGGTGCTTGAGATGAAGGGGCCCAGGGGAGCGGAGCTTGAGATGAAGGGGCCCAGCGGAGCGGTGCTTGAGATGAAGGGGCCCAGCGGAGCAGAGCTTGTGATGAAGGGGCCCAGCGGAGCGGTGCTTCAGACGGCGGGGCCCAGCGGAGCAGTGCTTGAGATGAAGGGGCGCAGCGGAGCGGAGCTTGAGATGAAGGGGCCCAGCGGAGCGGTGCTTGAGATGAAGGGGCCCAGCGGAGCGGAGCTTGAGATGAAGGGGCCCAGCGGAGCGGTGCTTGAGACGGCGGGGCCCAGCGGAGCGGAGCTTGAGATGAAGGGGCCCAGCGGAGCGGTGCTTGAGATGAAGGGGCCCAGCGGAGCGGAGCTTGAGACGGCGGGGCCCAGCGGAGCGGTGCTTGAGATGAAGGGGCCCAGCGGAGCGGAGCTTGAGATGAAGGGGCCCAGCGGAGCGGTGCTTGAGATGAAGGGGCCCAGCGGAGCGGAGCTTGAGATGAAGGGGCCCAGCGGAGCGGTGCTTGAGACGGCGGGGCCCAGCGGAGCGGTGCTTGAGATGAAGGGGCCCAGCGGAGCGGTGCTTGAGACGGCGGGGCCCAGCGGAGCGGTGCTTGAGATGAAGGGGCCCAGCGGAGCGGTGCTTGAGACAGCGGGGCCCAGCGGAGCGGTGCTTGAGATGAAGGGGCCCAGCGGAGCGGTGCTTGAGACGGCGGGGCCCTGTTCAGCGGTGCTCTTCTGCACGGCGTGGCCCTTTTCAGCGGTGCTCTTCTGCACGGCGGGCCCTGTTCAGCGGTGCTCTTCTGCACGGCGGGCCCTGTTCAGCAGTGCTCTTCTGCACGGCGGGCCCTGTTCAGCGGTGCTCTTCTGCACGGCAGGCCCTGTTCAGCGGTGCTCTTCTGCACGGCGGGCCCTGTTCAGCGGTGCTCTTCTGTACGGCGGGCCCTGTTCAGCGGTGCTCTTCTGTACGGCGGGCCCTGTTCAGCGGTGCTCTTCTGCACGGCGGTCCCTATTCAGCGGTGCTCTTCTGCACGGCGGGGCCCTGTTCAGCGGTGCTCTTCTGCACGGCGGGGCTCTGTTCAGCGGTGCTCTTCTGCACGGCGGGCCCTGTTCAGCGGTGCTCTTCTGCACGGCGGGCCCTGTTCAGCGGTGCTCTTCTGCACGGCGGGCCCTGTTCAGCGGTGCTCTTCTGCACGGCGGGGCCCTGTTCAGCGGTGCTCTTCTGCACGGCGGGCCCTGTTCAGCGGTGCTCTTCTGCACGGCGGGCCCTGTTCAGCGGTGCTCTTCTGCACGGCGGGCCTATGTTCAGCGGTGCTCTTCTGCACGGCGGGCCCTGTTCAGCGGTGCTCTTCTGCACGGCGGGCCCTGTTTAGCTGTGCTCTGCTGCACGGCAGGCCCTGTTCAGCGGTGCACATCCTGTAGGTTGAAGGGAGCCAGACCTGGCCTGGACTCTGTGCTCAGACGCCCCCCGACCGTGATGTTCCTGGGCCCTTCGGTGACGGAGTCCTGGGCCCTTTGGTGTCCTCCTTTACAGCTGGGATGTGGCATGTGGGGCCCACCTGCTCCGCGCTCCTGCTGGCTGACGTCTCCGCCCTGCTGCCCTTACGCTCCTTAGATGGGCTCTCGGGCCCTTGCCTCCCCTAGACGTTGTGGCTGGTGAAGTGGGCGAACTCTGCTCCTTGGGGGCAGCCGTGTCAGTCTTGGCACGGCGGCCCTTGTGTTTCCTGGTCCTCTTGCCGGGGGGGGGGGCTGGATGTGTACTTGCTGCTGATGGAGGTGTCACTGCTGGCAAAGGGTGGACTCCAGAACCCATGCACAACAGTGACACCCGAAGCTGGGCTGGTGGTGGCTGTGGTGCTCTTGGGACTCTTTGCAGATGGAGGGGGTAGGTCATCAGAGGGAAAGAGGTCAAGATTAGCCAGGAAAAGTTTTTTAGGGCCAAGGTAAAAGGTAGGAGAAGTGGAGATGGAAGTGGAGGAAGAGGATGTGGTTGTAGGAGAGTCAGGTGTGCTGTCATTGGGTGAAGGTGCAGGTGCTGTAGGCTGTTGTGAGGTGGATGTCTGTTGGGTGGGTGTCTGCCTGCGTTTGTGTGTCTTGGAAGGGGTGGTGACAGACACAGTGGGAGAGGACACAGGGGACGTGTAAATGGCAGTGGGGGTGGTGACTGCACGCGTGCGGACTGTACAGGAGGGTGTGGTGGTGATGGAAGCACTGGCTGATGTTGGTGTGCATGCAGGTGTGAGTGTAGACGTCACAGGGAGGGAGGAGGGAGACGAGGAGGAGGGGGACACAGGGGTGGTAGTGACTGTTGGCATGTCTGCATCTGTGTGTTGCTTGGGTGAGTGTTTGTGGGATCTGTGGTGCTTGTGTCAGGATGAGCTGCCCTTGGGTGTTGAGGTGTGTGCAGGCTGGTCAGATGGTGTGGATGGGATAGGCTGAGGAACAGGAGACAGAGACAGGGTGGAGGCAGTCAGAAGAGGGAGGCTGGAGACAGGGACAATGGCTGCCGTCAGTGCTGAGGCCAGAGCATTGAACGATCGTTGATGGGCAGCCTGACCCGAATTAATGCCCTCCAGGTAGGCATTGCTCCGATGCACCTCCCTTTCTACCCCCTGGATGGCATTCAAAAGGGTAGTCTGCCCAACAATGAGTGTCCTGTGGAGATCAATGACCTCCTCACTGAGGGCAGCAGGGGTAACAGGGGCAGGGGCTGAGGTGCCTGGGGCGAAGGAGACGCCCGCCTTCCTGGGTGAGCGGGCACGGAGCGTAGGCTGAGGGGCTGCTGGGAGGGCGGGGCTGGTGCGCTGGGTGGCGGCTGTACCTGTAGAGGCGGGGGTCCCGGATGTTGCCGCCACCGCTAGGGAGCTCCCATCCGAGGACGTGTCGCTGTCGCTGCTGTCACCAGCGGTCCCCGTCGTGGTGCTCCCCTCGCCCTCCGTCTCACTTGGGCCCTCGGTGTCTGTTCCTGTGCCCACCGGGGCCTTGTGGCTTGCAGCTCCCTCGTGCTCCGATGCCAAATCTCCTCCGCCTGATGATGCTAATGCACACATGCACAAGAAGATGAAGAAGAAGGGTGGGGGGAGAAAGAGAAGACCTGGTTGAGTGCATGCAATGTCAACACCGTTGGCGGAGAGGACACAGGAGCCGCATGCACTAAGCCGCGCAATCGGGGTACACTACTCAGTACTTGTGACTAGGACAACAGGTCTAGAGACGACAAACGCGCACATGTGTGAGGCTGGACCATCAATAGCTGGACTTGTCACCCTACGGAGGTGGGGGCCGGGAGCACAGGGCCATGCCTAAGGTAGAGGACTACACTACAGAAAGCGCCCTGGCCTAATGTCACCCACAACCCTCCTCCCCCACCCAGACACCTCCACTGCGCAGAAAGATAGCAGAATGTGCTGAGACTCACCCCCTTGTGTCTGCTGTGGTGCTCTCAAGCGCCCATCCAAATCAGGGTAGGCCACCGCCAGGATCCGGGACATCAGGGGTGTCAGGGTACGACTGGCACCCCTCCTAGGTTGGGAGGCCATCCCCAGCAGTGACTCGGCGGTCTTCCTGGTTCCGCGGCGGATGTCCTCCCACCTCTTGCGGCAGTGGGTGCCCCGTCTGACGTGGACCCCCAGGACCCGGACTTCCTTGGCGATGGCACGCCAAATCCCGACTTTCTAATGGGCGCTCACCTATGTGACATGTACAGGGTGGGAAGGAAACATTCATCAACTTACTGCATGTTAGATGTGATTGGCCCCCCCTCCCCAACCTTGCAATATAGCACATGCTCTCATCTGTCGTGCGTTGCACTCGTCATTCGCCCCCCACCCCACCAACTTACATCCACCCCACTCCACACAGGCATCGCCCATTCCATGTGCACCCGGTGTACTCACCTGTTGGTCTGGAGGACCGTAGAGTAACGCATACTGGGGGAGGACCCCATCCACGAGCTTCTCCAACTCTTCAGGCGTGAAGGCAGGGGCCCTTTCCCCAGTCGCAGCAGCCATTGTCACTTCCAGACCGAGTTCACAGCAGCACTTGCAGTATAGGTCCTCTCCTGTGGATGATCAGGTCTCGAGTGATTAGGCAGATAGAAAATGGCGGCCGCGGCGGTGCGTACCGCGGCGGTGCGTACCGCGACCGCCGGCGCACGGCGTCATTGGCTCCTGAAACCCATAGGCTTCAATGTTATCCAATGCGGCTCCGTATAGCAGTCTTCGACCGCCTACCGCCACGGTGTGCTCCACCAGCGCAGTGACCTCACATCCCATTGTCCCACTTCACAGGTCAGGCAGCCGCCATTTCAAGGGCCCACATGACATAATTTCTACTGCGACACACAGGCCTAGGCCTGGCATTGCCACACATACACGCCTTTCAATACCTAGATAACCGTGTGCCATGCAAGCAGTGGTGAACGTACCAGTGATTATCTTGACTCTGTGCTCCATGTTGTCCTTCCTAGGCACCGTCCGCTGGGATTTGCGAGGAGAAGGATGAATCCTCGCGTGTACCGACCGCTGGTGGACCTGTCGACAATGGAAGAACGCCACATCATACTACGGTACCGACTTGACCGTGCCACTATCCATGAACTGTGTGCCCAGCTGGAGCCAGCCCTGATGTCCCCCATCCGCCAACCCACAGGAATTCCCCCTCTGGTGCAGGTGCTGTCAGTCCTCCATTTTCTTGCAAGTGGCTCATTCCAGACAACAGTGGCCATGTCATCAGGAATGTCTCAGCCAATGTTTTCTAAGGTTTTGTCTAGAGTGTTGTCTGCCCTGACGAAACACATGCGGAGTTACATTATATTCCCTGAGGAGGTTGATTTGCCCACTGTGAAGGGTGATTTTTATGCCCTTGGACATATTCCCAACATAATTGGTGCCATTGATGGGACCCATGTAGCCTTAGTCCCCCCAAAAGACGATGAGCAGGTGTACAGAAACAGGAAGAGTTACCATTCTATGAACGTCCAGGTGGTCTGTTTGGCTGACCAGTACATCTCCCATGTGAATGCAATGTTCCCTGGTTCAGTGCATGACGCGTATGTGATGCGTAATAGCAGCATCCCTTATGTGATGGAACAGCTACAGAGACACCGTGTGTGGCTAATAGGTGACTCTGGTTACCCAAACCTGCCTTGGCTATTGACCCCAGTGAGGAATCCCCGGACCAGGGCTGAGGAACGGTACAATGAGGCCCATGGGCGAACTAGGAGGATCATAGAAAGGACCTTTGGGGTTCTGAAGGCCAGGTTTAGGTGTCTGCATATGACAGGGGGATCCCTGATGTACTCACCAAAGAAGGTGTGCCAGATCATCGTGGCCTGCTGTATGCTTCACAATCTTGCATTGCGACGTCAGGTGCCTTTCCTGCAGGAGGATGGTCCAGATGGTGGTGTTGAAGTAGCTGTGGAGCCTGTGGAGAGTGAAGAGGAGGAAGACTCAGAGGACGACCCAGACAACAGGGACAGAGTTATCCAACAATATTTTCAGTGACACACAGGTAAGAATCACACACGCCATTTTAATTTCCTGAATGCCTCGTTCTTCTCAACTTTGTCTATGACCCCCCCGTTCTTAGAAACTGATGCGTGATTCTCCCTTCCCTTTTCAGTGCTGTATGACCCACTGCGTGACTTCTGCTTGGTTAGCCCATGGACTAATGCTTATTGCTCTCGGTATGTGTTCAGCACAAAGTTTACAGTACATAATTGATCTGTAATGTGTTTTACATGTGTAAATAATACAGCCTGACTCCAGCATGATTTCAGTGCATTGCGTGATTTATTTTTGGTGCTAGATGATGGTACATGATATTCACACGATGATGGGTGGGGGTGGAGTAATGTCCATGGCAGAGTCCAGTTCTCAGTCTCACAGGTGCATTGTCCATATGCCTGTGGAAGGATGGAGCAGGGGCAGTTCAAGGTTGGACAGGGTGGCAATGTGGGACAGTGGAATGACTTCAGGGGGGATCTCATGCTGGCGGGGGTCTTGACATCCTACTCTGTCTTTTTTTTTGGATCTCAGGCTCCTCTTGCGGGGTGGTTGTTCATCAGCAGGAGGTGGGGTTCTGGTGGCCTGTCGTTGTGGTGGGGCCTCCTGTCCACTAGCGCCGGCGGAGGTGGTAGGCTGTTCCTGGTCCGGGCTAGTGACAGGGGCCCTGTGTGGTGCCACATGGTCCCGCAACGTGTCTTCTATCCGGTGGAGGGCCTGGACTATGCTCCCCATGGCGGTAGAGATGTTGGTGAGATGATTGTTGAACCCCATGTAGCGTTCCTCCTGCTGTGCCTGGATCTCCTGGAACCTGGCCAGTACCGTCGCCATCGTCTCTTGTGAGCGGTGGTAGGCTGCCATGATGGTGGTGAGGGCCTCTTGAAGTGTCGGTTCCCTGGGCCTCTCCTCCCCCCCCTGTCGCACAGCAGCCCTCCGAGTTGCCCTGTTTCCCCCGGCCTATGTCCCCTGGACGTTGTGCCCACTACCACTGCCCCCAGGTCCCTGTTGTTGTTGGGGTGGTGGGTTAGCCTGGGGGCCCTGTAGTGGCAGACACACCGCTGATTGACCTGTCCTAGAGACAGAGCCATGGGCCCGCTGGGTGGGAGCTGTGCTGTTGTTCCCAGAGGGGGTTGGGTCTGCTGTGGCCTGTGTGTGGGGAACCGACTGTCCAGAGGTCCCCGATGGTCCGGGCTGGTCATCAGGTTCCAGGTCGACAGAGCTGCTGTCATCACTGGGTGCCTCTTCCGGGGGGGGGATGGACATTTCTGGACCCTCCTGGCCGGTGTGTTGGCGTTCGGGTCCTGCATGGGGTAAGAGAGTATGGTTATTGTTTCGGTGTGTGCTATTGTGTGCGATTTATGGGTGCCCTTGTCCCCCAGTGCTGTCATTCCCTTGGGGGAGGTGTTGTGGGGGTGTTGGAGGGGGGGGGTTATGTGCAGTGGTCATGCTTAGGTGATGGGTGTCCATAGTTTGTGGCGGCATGCAGGGATTGGTGTTGGGTGGGTTGTGCTGGGGAGACATTCTCAGGGAGGATGTGTGATGGGGGGTTGGGGGTGAGGGTGGTGGTGGGGGTTGGCATGCTGGGGGGGGTGAAGTAGTTGAGATTGTACTTACCAGAGTCCATTCCTTCGTGTACTCCAGCGAGGCCATCAGGATGCAGGATGTTTAGTACCTCTTGCTCCCATGCTGTGAATTCGGGTGGAGTGGGTGGGGGTCCCCCGCCAGTCTTCTGCACTGCGATGTTGTGTCGCGAGACCATCGAGCGCACCTTTCCCCGTAAGTCGTTCCAACGTTTGCGGATGTCCTCTCGATTTCTGGGATGCTGTCCCACCGCGTTGACCCTGTCCACGATCCGCTGCCATAGCTCCGCCTTCCTGGCTATAGTGGTGTGCTGCACCTGTGAGCCGAAGAGCTGGGGTTCGACTCTTATGATCTCCTCCACCATGACCCGGAGTTCTTGGTCCGAAAAGCGTGGGTGCCTTTGGGGTGCCATGAGGTGGTGTGGATGAGGTGTGGGGTGGTGTATATGGTGAAGAGTGTGTTGGTGTGTGGTGCTTTGTGCTTCTATGTGGTGTGTGTGATGGTGTAGTGTGCCTCTGTGTGATGTAGCTCTCTATTCTGTGATGTGTCCTCTCTCCTTCGTCTCTGATCTTCGGTCGTAGGGGTTTGTGGGTGATGTGGGTGTGTGTTTTATAGTTGGTTGGATGTGTGGGGGTGGTGTGTGTATGTGTGTCAGGTGTGTGTATTTCAAATTGTCCAATGTGGCTGTGTTTTGTATATGTGTGTGTATTTTGACCGCGGCGGTGTGTACCGCCAATGGAATACCGCGGTTGAAAGACCGCCGCGTGGATTCGTGGGTCAGAATGGCATGGGCGTGTTTGTGTTGGCGTGACGGTGGAGGTTTGGTCATCTCCAGTTTTCCGCGGCCTGCTGATGAGGCGGCCTTCCTTGGATGTTGGGATTTTGGCGGTTTCGCCGTTGTGGGTCAGAATGACCGTGGCGGTTTACCGCGGCCGCGGCGGTAGAATGGCGGACTTTTGACCGGCGGTAAGGGCCTTTTACCGCCGAGGTCAGAATGACCCCCTTAATGTTAATGTGAATTCTAACTCCACTGCCTTTAAGTGGGCATCATCTACCTTTTTATAACATGATGTATGCCTTAACTATTTGTATGCCTCTGCAATGCAATCTTTCTTAGACCAAAGGACTATATTGCTCCCCTCAGTGGCGTAGCGTGGGTTGTCAGCACCCGGGGCAAGGCAAGTAATTTGTGCCCCCTAACCCGGGGCAAGGCAAGTAATTTGCACCCCGTAACCCGTGGATTTAGTCTCTTCCAAGATGTTGCGCCCGGTGCGGCCGGCCCCCCCTCCACCCCCCACGCTACGCCACTGGCTCCCCTTATCTTTTTTTCTCACCTCCATGTGTGGATTATACTTTGTTTACCGTTTGCATGAACTCTCCATTATTATTTTGCATATTCGTCATACTCCTCAAACCTAATTTTTCGAACTCTTTTGTGACCACCTCAACATACTGATCAATAGTGTCATTTCTGTTGGTGGACCGTTTTGGATTTAGGTTTGAGACTGAAGCATCTGCTTCCCAAATCCATACACCTTCCCTTTCCAACATTTCCACCACAGCATCATCATCTATTTCCATTGTGGCATTATTCTTCAGCTCAAGGAGTTCCTTCATAAGGTACACATCACCAATCAAAAGATTAATTTATGGTATCCCTATATCTGATGCCATGTTTTTTTTGTTTTCTCTTAGTTTATGCAACTTCATCAATTTTAATTTTCTTGAAAATTTGAAAAAGTCTATTCTGCTTTGTATGTAGCCAATGTTGTTCTCGCTACAAAAGGAAAGTCTCAATGAAAGAATCTTTAATTCATTGTCACTCAATGTCATATTTATTACTATATTCCTGTCTTTCAATACCTCTTGTTCCTCCTGGTCACCTTCCTTTGATTTTTTTCTGATGATTCTTTTGCCTTGGCCCTGCACATTTTCTTACTCTGCTTGTTCACCTTTGCTTTGCACTGTCTCGCCAGGGCCTGTGTTTGTTCTCCTGTCCTTTCATAATAAAATTCAATTCCTCTTGCAAAGTTGTGTGGCCGTCCATTCTGTTCGATTTGTCAAAATCTGTGTCTGAGCTGACGTCAATGCTTCGCTCACTAGGCGCTGTTCTTTGTTTCTTTTGGTTGTTGCCACTCAGCTTCTGTCTTCTCAAATTATCAATTTTCTTTGCAATAGTATAGATGTGACCAGATTCATAGGGCCATATTTATACTCTGTTTGCGCCGGATTTGCGTCGTTTTTTTTAACGCAAATTCGATGCAAAACGAACTCCATATTTATACTTTGGCGTTAGACGCATCTAGCACCAAAGTTCATGGAGTTTGCGTCATTTTTTAGCGTGGACACCTTCCTTGCGTTAATGATATGCAAGGTAGGCGTTCCCGTCTAAAAAATGACTCCGAGGCATGTGCGCCGTATTTATACTCCCGGGCAAAAATGACGCCCGGGAGTGGGCGGGTCAAAAAAAATGACGTCCAGCCGCTTTTGCGTAATTTTTTAACGCCTGGTCAGGGCAGGCGTTAGGGGACCTGTGGGCTCGGAAGGAGCCCAGAGGTGCCCTCCCATGCCCCCAGGGACACCCCCTGCCACCCTTGCCCACCCCAGGAGGACGCCCAAGGATGGAGGGACCCACCCCTGGGACATTAATGTAAGTTCAGGAAAGTATTTTTATTAAAAAAAAAATTGGGCATAGGGGGTCCTGATTTGTGCCCCCCTACATGCCACTATGCCCAATGACCATGCCCAGGGGACAAAAGTCCCCTCGGCATGGCCATTGGGCAAGGGGGCATGACTCCTGTCTTTGCTAAGACAGGAGTCATTTCAATGGGGGTTGGGAGTCAAAAAAAATGGCGCAAATCGGGTTGAGGCGAAAATTTTGCCTCAGCCTGACTTGCCCCATTTTTTGACGCCCAAGCTCCATTTTCCCCTACGCCGGCGCTGCCTGGTGTAAGTCATTTTTTTTTACGCACACCAGGCAGCTCCGCCGGCTAACGCCGGCTAACGTCATTGAATAAATACGGCGCCCGCAAGGCGCTTCAGAATGGCGTTAGCCGGCGTTAAATTTTTTTACGCACAACTGCGTTGGCGCAGTTGTGCGTCGAAAAGTATAAATATGGTCCATAGTCTCTTTTGTCTCTATTAAACTTTCGTGCCTTTTTCTGGTTGATTGCTTCCTCTGCTGGATTTAGTCATTCCATCATTGTTTTCATGATGGATTTCACTAACTCTTTATCTTCATGCTTTTTTATGGCTTCTGTGATACTTTATGAGTATCTGCCATATATATCTTAGAATAACAAAATATCCATATGGCATATATATATATTGAGAAAGTACATATGCTGACATAATAATAATTAGAAAAGCGGAAGGTTGTCAAGTAACATAAGAATGTAAAATATGACACTAATAATTCTGCTACGTAAAGTACAAATTCTATAAATGTATACAGTTTTTGTAAGGGCTAATCATAAGTCACCCTGGATTCTAGAACCCTTGTCTGAAGAGCTTGTTATATAGAAACCTGCATCGAAGGAAGCGGAAACCCTGCCCTGAAGAGGCGTTGACTGAATGGGTAAGCTCAAGACCACCCTTGGAGTGGACAAATGAGAAGCTTGGCAACGAACAAAGAGAAATGACAGCAGGAGTATTCACAACTCTTGCTCTGTGTAGGAGGAAAGGTGTGACTGTTAACTCCTACCTTGAAAGTCCATCAGTGCTATAAAGGCAGGGCAGTACAAAACATATAATATAAATGAAACAAACAATAAATAAATAGTAAATACTATATATCATGCAACCATAATGATTACAATAATAAAAAAAGGTACTGCAGCAAGAGATGAGAGCTTGGTGGTCCCAGTCACGATAGTTAGCTTAACAACGTCCCATTTGTCAGGCCTCGCTGATATAATTATATAGTACTTTTTTACCAGCGTTTTCTGGGCAAAGTAGTTTCTTTATTCCTTGCTGCTATTTAAATTAAAGCAAGAGAAGAATGAGTAGTAGAAACCTCCATCCTGTAATACAAATCTGATAGAATAACCATAGAGCTGTTGAATGACAATGGAGCTTAACAGTGACAGTAGTGAGCAGGGGATGCTGGACAATAAATGGCACATGATATTTAGTTCTGCAGGATTGTGCCCTGTCTTAAATGATATACAAATGTAGAATTTAGTATGAATACAAAACCACAGGCCTACTACTCAGTCATAGGAGCATCTGGGCCTGTACAACTTCATGGTCAGTATTGGGCTTACCGTGGCCAGCTTGAATGGCTTTTGTCATGGCCTTTGTATCACCAGACAAGCAGTGCGGTGTATTTCATTGCCTAAATCCTTGACTGCTTATGTACAATTATCTTTAGTGTGCTCAACGGCCGTTTCAAAATGTTTTTGGGGCAGGTGCTTTCAGCTGGGTATGGTGAGGTGTCCGTCGCATTTCAACCCTGACTTTTAACATACACACAGACAAAAACGCACATACTCTCTCCCTCCATTGGTTCTGGAAGTCTTTAAAAACAGTTGGTTATTTACAGACACTAGGACACATGCACTTGGACACATGCAGTATATTCGGTTTGCTCTTCATCGCATGCACAGGCCCAACAGGCTGCCCGCACAAAAAGCTCCTATCACAGGCAATTATTTTGACAAAGTTGTGTCCTGGATAGTGCCAGATGGAGTTTAAATAAGCCTACTAGACACTCACACGTTGCCACCAGAATACACAATCCACATGTGCAAAACAAATCTTCCTGCTCGTCGCTGTACACACTGCAAGGCGCTAAACAAAGTTCAAAGAGGGTTTTGCGTTCTCAAGCTCTGTATCTATTTAATGCATGTAGGACTACATATTGGGGGTCATTCTGACCCCCGCGGGCGGCGGGAGCCGCCATATGGCCGCTCCGCGGTCAAAAGACCGCGGAGGCCATTCTGGCTTTCCCGCTGGGCTGGCGGGCGACCGCCAGAAGGCCGCCCGCCAGCCCAGCGGGAAACCCCTCCCCACGAGGAAGCCGGCTCCGAATGGAGCCGGCGGAGTGGGTAGGTGCGACGGGTGCAGTGGCACCCGTCGCGTATTTCAGTGTCTGCAAGGCAGACACTGAAATACAAAGTGGGGCCCTCTTACGGGGGCCCCACGACACCCCTCACCGCCATCCTGTTCCTGGCGGTCGGAGCCGCCAGGAACAGGATGGCGGTGAGGGGGTCGGAATCCCCCATAGCGGCGCAGCAAGCTGCGCCGCCATGGGGGATTCCCAGGGCAGCGGAAAACCGGCGGGAGACCACCGGTTTTCCTGGTCTGACCGCGGCCAAACCGCCGCGGTCAGAATGCCCTGCGGGGCACCGCCAGCCTGTTGGCTGTGCTCCCGCATCCCCGGCCCCGGCGGTCCTTGACCGGCGGGGTCGGAATGACCCCCATTATCTTTTTGGATTTCAGGTTTGATATTTGTTATGTGCAAGCACATCAAAGATATATACTTAGAAGTTAGCACACAATACAAGCAATTTTTGGGGGAGGGCGTGGCTTGCCCGGCCATCATGGCAGTCACTTACGGACAGAGATAGCTCCGCACACCGCGCCCCGCAATCAAGCCGATACCAGCTGCGCACATCGAGTCCGGGTTCGGCAGCTGTCCAGCACGGGTCGACATCCTATAAATGGTAGGGGGCCGGCGCCCCGCTCTCTGCTCTGAACCAGAAGCCTAAGCCACGGCGGCAGGTGTCGGCTTTGACGGCAACCTGCTCACAAGTGCCCGGCCTGATTGGGACAAATGGCTGCCCAGCCGGTATGATAGGCCTATGGCACTCCCCGCGACAGGGGAAACCCAACGGAAAGCTGCGGAAGAGCTGTGGGCCCTGACATGCTTGATGGCAGGGAATCGATATCTCGCTCTTTGCCCTACTTAGGGGCCTGCCTCGCTGCAGCTTGGAGCCACAGGGATGAAGGCCAGCCCGAGGGCCCTTGACCCGATGGTGGAGATGACCACTTGTGCCAGTGCTGCGAATCTGAGGCAACCACTCTTGGCAGGAGAAAATAAACAGGGAAACCACAGGGGCTCTGATCCAGGCACTAAGGTGGTGCATACCTTGGGAATGGTCAGCTCCTGATACCGGCAGCACAACAGGAACTCTAGAAGGGTGGATACACCTATGGCACCTCTGAGGTGCACTATACCTGACGACCTTGCCCATGGAGCCGGAGACCCTAGCACACATAAATAGGTGAGGCCTGAAACCCTGGGGAGGCTCCCCTACAACCCACCAATAAGCCAGGTCACCATGTTCTGGGGAGTCATGGAAAGACTGCCGATACTGAGGGAAGACACTGAGCCTGTGAAACCTTCCCCCCTTCCTCACTTGTTGTGAGAAAGTAGCTTCTTTCTAGCATGGCTAGCCCCACTTTTGGCCTGTTTGTGAGTGTGTGTCTGTGTGTTTTTACTGTCTCACTGGGACCCTACTAGCCAGGACCCCAGTGCTCATAGTTAAAACCCTATTTGTCAGTGTGTTTTGCCTGTCTCACTGGGATCCTGCTAGCCAGAATCCCAGTGCTCATAGTTTGTGGCCTATGTGTGTGTTGTCAGTAGTGCTTAACTGTGTCACGGAAGTTCTGCTACCCAGAACTCCAGTGCTTATGCTCTCTCTGCTTCCAAATTAGTCACTATAGTTTAGTGACTTCATATTCCAATTACAATAGGCACACTGCACTACCCTTATAAGTCCCTAGTATATGGTACCTAGGTACCCAGGGCATTGGGGTTCCAGGAGATCCTTATGGGCTGCTGCATTTCTTTTGCCACCCATAAGGAGCACAGACAAACCCTTTCACAGGACTGCCACTGCAGCCTGCGTGAAATAGTGCACACACCATTTCACAGCCATTTTCACTGCACTTACGTAACTTATGAGTCACCTACATGTCTAACCTTCATTTACTGAAGGCTAGGTGCACAGTTACTAAGTGTGAGGGCACTCTTGCACTAGCAATGGTGCCCCCACGCTATCCAGGGCCAAATCCCTGGACTTCTTGAGTGCGGAGATACCATTACACATGTGTACTACATATAGGTCAATACCTATATGTAGCTTCACAATGGTAACTTCGAAAATGGACATGCAAGATGTCTAAGATCATGGAATTGTCACCCCATTCCAAATCTGGTATTGGGGGGCCAGTCCCATCCATCCTGGGGCTCCACCATGGACCCCCAGTACTGCCAAGCCAGCTCTCTGAGGCTTGCACTGCAGCTACAGCTGCTGCCACCTCACAGACAGCGTTCTGCCCTCCTCCTGGGGTCTGAGCAGCTCAGTCCCAGGAAGGCAGAAAAAACATTTCCTTTGGAAGGAGGGTGTTTCACCCTCTCCATTTGGAAATAGGTGTTACAGAGGCTTGGGAGGGGTAGCCTCCCAGAGCCTCTGGAAATGCTTTGAAGGGCACAGATGGTGTCCTCCATACATAAGCCAGTCTAAACCAGTTCAGGGACCCCCAGTCCCTGCTCTGGCACAAAACTGGACAAAAGAAAGGAGAGTGACCACTCCCCTGTCAATCACCACCCCAGGGGTGGTGCCAAGAGCTCCTCCAGTGTGTCCCTGGCATTAGCCATCTTGTTTTTTAAGGTGTGGGGACACTGTGGAGATCTCTGAATGGCCAGTGCCAGCAGGTGACATCAGAGACCCTTCCTGATAGGTGCATACCTGGGTAGGTAGCCAATCCCCCTCTCAGGTCTGTTTAGGGTCTCTCCTGTGGGTTCCTCTTCAGATTCAGCTTGCAAGTTTCCTCCAGGAATCCTCTGAAACATCTGCTTCAGCTTCTGTTCATCAGATCAACCGCAGACTGCTCCAGGAACCGCTGTAACTGCAACAAAGTATCCAGAAAAGCTACTGTGACCATGCAACTTCAGCTCCAGTCAGCAACTGCAACAGTTTCCAAGGTGTGCATGCTCTGAGGACTCCCTGCCTTCTCCCTGCACCAGAAGATCCAAAGGAATCTTCAGTGGAGTGACGGAGTCACTTACCTGCTTCAGCAGGCAGCTTCCAAGACGATTACCGGTTCTCTGGGACTCCTCTCCTGGCGACGAGCATGCTCCCTGGAACACAGGTTGTGGACCCCTTCGACCCAGACTGTCCTAAGGTCCAGCTGTCCAAATTTGGCAGAGGTAAGAGCTTGCCTTCCCGGTTTGCAACAGTACCCCTGTGCATTGCGTCATCTCTAGCTTCTGAGGCCCCTTTGCACTATTTGCAAGAATACTTTGTGCACAGTGTGGCCCAGGTCCCCAGCACTCTATCCTGTGATGCACAACTCGCTGAGTTGTTCTGCGGCAGCATGGGACCTTCTTTTGTAGTGCTGCAGCAACCGCAATTTGCATCTTCTTTTTCCCCATGTCCTGGGACTCCCGTGGATACTGCCTGGTCATCTGTGGGTTCCCTCCAGTGTTAGGAGCCCCCTCTGCCTCCTCAGTCTGAGTTGACGTCCCCAGGTCCCTCCTGGGTCCAGGCAGCACCATTTTGACACAAACCGTGACTTTACTTGAACCAAGGCTTGTTGGAGGATTCCAGCGCTGCAACTTGCCTGCATCCAACATCTCGACGTGGGACATCTCTTGCATCATGCAGGAACCCACAGCTATCTTCTTTGGTGCTCTTCTGCAGACTTTTTCTAACCGGAGAATCCTCTTTTGCACCATCTTCTAGATTGGCAGGGGCTCCTGTCCTTCCTGGAATCTTCTGTGACTTCTGGACTTGGTCTCCTCTCTTCACAGGTCTTCAGGTCCAGGAATCCACCATTTGTTGCTTCCAGTCTTGCTTGGTTCTTTCAATAGCTCTTATCACGACTTGTAGTGTGTCCTGAGGAAACTTGCAGTACTTCACTCCTACTTTCCTGGGCTTTAGGGTGGGGTATTTTAATCACCTTTGTGGTTTTCTTACAGTACCTGCACCCCTCTACACACTACACTTGCCTAGGGGGGAATTTGTGATTCACATTCCACTTTCCTAGTATATGGTTTGTGTTGCCCCTAGGCCTATTGCATCCTATTGCATTCTATTGTATTTTCTACTGTTTGCACTATTCTGTGACTACTTACTTACCTGGTTTTGGTCTCTAGTGTATATATTGTGTATAATACTTACCCCCAGAAGGAGTATTGCCTCTAAAATATTTTTGGCCTTGTGTCACTAAAATAAAGTACCTTTATTTTTGGCAACACTGAGTATTGTATTTTTTGTGTATAAGTACTGTGTAACTATAGTGGTATTGCAGGAGCTTTGCATGTCTCCTAGTTCAGCCTAAGCTGCTCTGCTACAGCTACCTCTAGACAGCCTAAACTGCTGGAACACTGACTACATTTAGCTAATAAGGGATAAATAGACCTGGTATACGGTGTAAGTACCTAAGGTACCCACTACAAACCAGGCCAGCCTCCTACACTTGTGGACAAAGCAAAGGCTGGGAGACACCTGCAAGGCATCTGATCTTGACACTGGGGTTGCCGCTGCTGGCACTTGTGGACACGTAGGAGGTGCAGCCTTGCTCCTGTTGGTTCTCATCACTTCCCTGGGGCAAAAACAGATGCACACAAGTCGGCCAGGACTGTCATTTAAGTGGCCCAGGGAAATTCCCAGATCTCAATGGAAAACAAGATTGGCAATGTAGTGATGGAGTTGGGCCTTATACTCGACGTCCAACGCAAACTTGTGGACAGCGTTGCAGAGGGAGAAAAGACACCGACTGAATTACAACCACAGTGAGGATACTCAATGGGAGAGCTGAGGATGCATAGAGATGCTCCCCAGAAACAATCTCCAGATCTTTGGTCTCCCGGAGGGAGTGGAGGGACAAGACCTTTTGGCCTTCTTAGAGACCTGGCTCAAATTTTTTGTCCCCCCCCCTCCAGTCGCAGCCCATTCTTTTCACTGAAAATGTCTCACAGGATGCCGGCATGCAGACCTGTTCCAGGGCACTGCCACACCTGATGGTCACCCTGAAAAAATTACAACTGCTAGTGGGTAAGGACAGACTCGGAGCCCCATCATTCAAGGCCTATTACCTGGCAGCTCAGCTACTACGGTCTTGAGGTAGGGGATGACATCTGAGGGAAACCTGGAATGGCGCCAGCCTCCTTCGCCTGTCCACAGTCCAAAATATCATGCTCCTCAATGCCACACCCTGATCCTAATGGTCACTCCAGGTCACTACCACCTCTAAGTGATTGGCCAGAGTTTCACACCTTACTTCACATGTACTGCCATACACCCCAGCCTTCCCTTTGCAATGCCTCCTGTGCTTTCCTGGCTCCTACTCCTTCGCTGACATGCTGGTGTGACATGAGTGATTCCTAACCACAATCCTTGACTTCTTAGTAGCAGGCTTCCTTCTATCCTTTGGCCAACCTTTCCTAGACTATGCTCTCCTCAGCAGATAGTTTCTGACTTACCAACAATTATGCCACACTTGCCATGACCTTTGATCCATTAACCATAGAGAACCCCAAACTCACCCTTTCATACATACTCTCCTACGCATGAGTGCCAGGAAGCACCTGATAACGTGGATTTGCAGGGCTATACAGGAACACACTGGGACTTCACTCAACACCTTACGAGGTACGTAAGAGGATGATTTCTGCCAAGCGCTACATGACAAAGAATGGCAATAGGCACTAGAATTCCCTGAACAGGTGTCCAGAAACACCAGATTCAACGCCATTCAATTATTCATTCCACACTGCATTTACTTGATGCCTCAGCAGCTTAATCATTTTTTCCCCACTACACAACTGTGCTGCCCATGCTGCCGCTGCGCTGATTTGCGACACATGTTATGGTCCTGCCCCAACCTTTCCTTTTGCTGACACTCAGTCCATGATGTATTAGCGAGGTAATAGAGCTCACAGACCTTGAATCATGGGAGGCTTGCCCCTCTGTATCATCAAACACAGGAACCAACACAGAGTGCTGGCATGCTTTCCTGGCTTGGCTCTCCTGCTGGCCAAGAGAATCTTTATGTTACATTGGAGAGCTGCACAAGCGCCCCCACTCTTTGCCGGCAGAGAGAGCTGCGAAAGTAGGGTAGGGCTGAAGGTGAAGCCCTGCACTATGAAGAGGCTGTTCACCTCTGTAAAAAGCTGCACCTGGAGGCCTGAGATGCCCTCCTCAACACTTCTAACAAATTATACAAAACGACAACCTTCCTGCACAGGTCCCCTGGGACATTCCAAGATGTCCGCATAGTGTCCCTCCACCTCTTCCTCCTCACTCCTCCACCTTCCCCACTCACCTGGGACCTCCCCCACCCTGCAAGAAGACTAGATCCTGAGGCTGGTCTCATAAATCTGGGATTGCAAGTATGACCCAATCGGCACAGAGGGAAAGCACTCAGCTTCCACGGCACCCAGCTATCTCGACCGGAACTCAAACACAGCAACACCTATCATCCTTGCCAATCTGAGACCTAGCAAGTGCAGCGAGGAGAGCTGAACCCTAGCCCTCCCCAATGTTCATGCTGATCCCCACCCAAAACTCCCTTCAAGTCTTAGTCGCGACCCTCGTCTTCATATTATTTTTTATTATTGTGTGGAATCGATACTGTTTAGGCACCTTTGAGGCATACGGCACCATAACACCCTTCCCACTGGTCGCCTGGAACTGTGACACTCAGGCACATATTTTACTTTTTTAGCGCCGCATTTGCTTCATTTTTTGACGCAAAGTGGCACAAACTTACAAGTTCTACTGTCCTTGTGCCTAACTGAAAACCCTAATAAAACAATTTTGAGAAAATACAAGCACATTTGTTGCCATTTGATAATAGGCTTTTCACTATGTGATGGAACACATTTTATGAATCTCACAACGACAAAAGAAGTTAAAACCAGCAGGGTTGTAAACGTATGCAGGATTTTGAATTGTGCGTGCAAGTTACACAAGGATGTCAGAAAAAAAAATATGAACCTATTGAACTATTTTATATAGAGCACACTTCTATACACTGCATCTTGTTGGTTATCACAAAACGAACGATGTAGCAGGTGTTTTAACCCCCCGAGCAATATTAGAACACAGTCAATTAAGTAAGCCAGAACAGCTTTACTATCAACTTTTCTGTAGGACTAATTTGGAAAAAAAATATTCCTAAGCTAACACTTCCTAGATCCTTTCCTGATAACGTTGCCCAGCATGACTCCACCCACTTTCTGCCTCTGCCCATTATCCACATTTTTTGTTAGTGGGGTGGATATTTTTCGGTTCCCAGCACTGGTGCAGGTAGCATCTGGACAGGCAAAGTTTGTCATGCATTCCCTCAGGCCCGGTTCAAGGATGTGAGTGGGTTTGCTATGTTACAAAACTCACTTTCTAAACAAATAGTGCATATGCAAATTCTTCTGAAGGGCAAAGAAGATGCCAGAAGTTGATGCTATTTCCCTTGAGGTGCAAACCTTTGTGGTGGAAGCTCACCGATTCTGTCTGTGGGACGGTAATTATGTTACCCTCCCATGGATGCATTTTAATTCATTTTCTAGAGGCACTTAGAGTATATTCGCAGGTCGTGTTTTCCTAACCATTGTGGTGTCAAGTCAATTTTCCCTACCCCTTGGTATTGGATCTGCCATTTTACAAAGTCTCTGCTGTTCTATGTCAACTTTACCACTAAGGCCACTGGAAAACAAGCGTGATGGTTTTCTCTGTAATTATTTGTGAACGTTTTATTTAATTTTCTCTAGAGTCCATTAGCGGCACCTGCAGTAGCACTCATGAGCAGTCACAGAATTGTGTCACTCTGGTACAGTGAAGAGTAACGAGCCAGTGCCACCTTGGCTCAAAAGTCATCTTCTCTGATTTTGTGAGTGGCTCAAACCAACCTCTGGTTCACAACAAGCCCACCTTCTCTGATTACCTTAAATAGTGAATAGTGAATGTTGGTCGGTCCTGCTGACCCTCTCATCTCTTATTATTACCATCTTGTTATTACCAGTCTGAGATGCAATTTCACCATGTCTGAAAACGGACACCTGAAAAAACATCAACAGTCCCTCAGAGAGCTTCGCTGTTTAATTGTGTGTCTAGTACAGGGTGGATTTGTGTCACCCAAAAATTCTATATGCCGCAGACTAACCGGCAACAACCAATGTATTTAAGTTACAAACACTGCCTTGCTCACTCTGTTCCAGCCACCACACTCTCAAGCACTGTAAGCCAATACAGGATAATATCACCACAGTAGCCACTCACGCATGACACCAAAACATTTCCCACTTACACTTCATTGCACCACAACACCCTTTGATTCCAACAGTTGCCCCTAGTCTAGCGTGTTAGCTGTCCAGTAATGAGCCATGGCGCCTCATGAGCGGTATGAAGCGCTGTACAAATGCAATTACAAATGATTAACCGAGGTCACTAACACCTTCTAACCCAAAGTGAAAGCTGAGAGCTCTTGAGAGAATGATACTAACTTTACACCCATGTACAGGTATAGCGCTATACTTACTATTCATACATTTCTTTTCTTTTTCTTTTTTTAGAATGACTATATATAAAAGAAAGAGGTTCTACGCTGGTGTCATTAAATGACAGTCCACGCAAATTGAAGCTGTCTCCTATCCTTTGCTGTACACAGATCCCATCTTCACTTTCATTTCCCTTGCTTTTGAATGATTTTTGCATTCATGCTTTGCCTTTGTTGCTAATCTTTGCTTAACTCATTACAGTTACTTTAATATTTGCCCTTCTAGGTCTCTCCTTTTAATTTCCTCCTTTTTAGCATCGGACCAGTGTTGCCACCGTGATTTTTAATCTGGATTTTTTCATCCACAGTTTCTTATTCACAGATACCAGAAAAGAAATGCGTCTTTTCAGCGAGGAAAATTAGCTTCAACCGTTCATATGCTGCACTGATTTCCACACATTCCTTCTTTTGTCCCAGTGCTTAGCATGTGAAAAATAAGATCTTCTGTGAAGTGGCCAAAATGTTCTTAGCAGGTTGCCGCCAGTGCTGATGAATGCTGTGGATGCCAACTACAAAGGGATTCATCGAATACCCTGTTTTCTGTGCTGCGCTGGATGTTACAACACTGGTCTTTACCAGACATGCAAGTACCATAAAGTTCTTTTTCAGGCACTTTACAATGCAATTATTCGGGAATGGGTAGTGGTATAGGGAGCTAAGGGTTTTGGGGTTTTTTACACTTCAGGGACAAAAAGCGGTAAAATGTTTTCAGGATTCAAATATGTGTAGTGGTAAAGAGTGGTAAGGGATTTTTAGGGTTCAGGGCAGGTAGTGGTAAAGGGAGGTAAGGTTCTGCCAGGCTTTATGGACGTGAAGTGGTAAAGAGAGGTAAGGTTTTTTAGGCTTAAGGGGTGAGTAGTAAAGGGAGGCAAGGGGTTTGAAAAAGATAAAAAATTATAAAACACACATATATATGTATAGGGAGGGAAAGGTCCTTCCCTGGCGCGGGCACCGACACTAAGAAGCGCGCCTTAATTGGACCCCTTTGGGACATATATATATATATATATATATATATATATATATATATATATATATATATATATATATATATATATAAATATATTCAATTAAACACAAAGGCTACAGGGCCGTTATAGTTAGGCTCACATTTTAAATGTGCCAAACTGTAGAAATTCACCCGTTTTAGTTAGAGTTATCTAAAGTGACAATAAATTGTGCCTTAAGGTAACTATAACTTGCGCCCCTGTCATGCGCAGCTTTTAATGGATAATTTTCGAACAAATGTTACGGTGATATCAATGATATTATAACCGATTTCGGGATTGATGTAATATCTGGGGTAATTAGCAGGTAATTTCTTGACCCAGAGCTACTTTTCTACCTAGTTTTGTGTAATTCCATCCAGTGGTTGGGGTGCTATCGCTGTTCAACATCCCTGTGGACAAAATGAATGGAGAAAACGTGTTTTGGAACCATCCTTTTTCTCGGCCCCCACTTGATGGATCATCCTGAAACTTTGCAGACAGTAGCTGAAGTTAGCGTCATATTTTCTTTGAAAATTTTGTGAAGATTCATCAAATGGCACCATAGTTACTAGCTAAACAAAAAAAAAATCTATAGAAACTAGGGGCCTGATTACAACTTTGGAGGACGGTGTTAATCCGTCCCAAATGTGACAGATATACCACCTACCGTATTACGAGTTCCATAGGATATAATGGACTCGTAATACGGTAGGTGGTATATCCGTCTCATTTGGGACGGATTAACACCGTCCTCCAAAGTTGTAATCAGGCCCTAGGTCCAAACTATAACTACCTATTGGCGACCGCCCTGCTCCCTTTCCCACTGCCCTCCAGTTTCCATGTTTCCAAGCCCTCCTGCTGTTTCTAGCCTTTTGTCGTGCCCTTGCCCACCCCCTCCTGTCCTTCATAGTCTGTTATGCTGCAACTGTCCTTCCTGTTTGGATGATATGGTCAGCTTGCTGCACTTGCCTCTTTCCTCTCTGCTATGCATGTGCATGGCCCTGTCTCCTCGCTATTGCTTTCCGTGGTCCATTGTGCTGCACTGCCATCCCACTTACCCTGTGTGGTGTGTTGTGCTGCTGTAACCCCTGAGTCCTGCCCTGTAAGGTCAGTTTGGTGCCCCTGCCCATCTCCCACCTGCCCTCTGTTATCCAGCCATGTCCCTACCTCATTCCTCCTGCCCTCCATGATCCAATATACCATACTTGCCAACATTTTGAACTTGATAAGAAAGAGATTTTGAAAAAAAACTGGGGAATTGATTTTCCCCATTAACTTACATTGCAAAAGAGGAGATGTTAGGCTAGAGAAAGATAAAAAAAAAATCCTTTTGGGCTCAAAAATATCATGAGTTTCCTGCCTGAATTGGGTTGGTTGGTATATATGGTTGTAGTTCCATTGCCTCTTCCTCTACCATCATTGGTCTGTTATATTCCCACAGTCCCCTCTTGCCTGTCCTGCATGATAGGCTTGTTTCCCCTTCTCCTCCTTTCCTCTGCTTTCCATGGTCCATTGTGCTGCCACTGCCCCTCCCACCTGCCCAGGGTGGTCAACTTGTTTCTTCTGCACATTCCTCCCTGCTCCCAATTATAGGAGTCTGTGACCCTGACCTCTGCCTTTCCACAGTGTTCTAATGAGTTACTAGATTGCTAGCATTCTATGTTTATTACAAAAGTGTGGCACGCAGATGTCAAATGATGTAATCAAAACTGTAATACCTTAAGCAGTCCCTTTAGAAATTATAAAAATGAGAGGGCCTTATTCCCATAAAAATTATGGTTAATGCTCTAGAAAATATAAATATATGTTAGCTACTGTCAATACCCAGTTTGTAGTACTAGTTAGGTTTTTCCCATAGACAAAGCTTTTTTGTTTTGCTAATAACTTTGGCCCTGTTTGATGAATCTTGATGAAATTTTCGGAACTAGTACGCTAGCTAGTTCAGCTGATGTCTGGAAAGTTTCAGGGTGAATCATTAAGCGGGCGGCAAGAAAAGGGGGTTCCCAAAGAGATTTGTTCCCATGCTCTGTCTATGGAGATTTCACATTTTTTTAAACATGATTACAGCCTGAACTGCTGAATGAATTTCCACCAAATTTGGCAGATAGCTAGATTCTGGACCAGAAAGATCTCTCTTTGTTATTTGGTGAAAATCTATTCAGTAGTTTCAGAGCTAATAAAGGAGAAAATATATCGATATCTAAGGACGCAGATCCTTTGCTGGCAACCATGGGGGATCCGCGGATCTGAAGTCCAATGGAAAACAACATTCACAAACCATACCCCTACCACCAAAGGCTATGCACAGCTTGAGGTTGGGTGCATGTGGGGGTGGTTGGCTGCAAGGCCGTACGGAATGCAATGCACAGTGGTGATTGTATTAACGTACAGCATTTATTTATATATTACTTTATGTTAACAAAATAAAAATAACTGAAAAAAGTTACAGGGACATTATAGTTAGGTTCACATTTTACCTACACAAAACATTTGAAATTCAGCAGTTATAGTTATACTTATAGTTATACTTATCTGAAGAAACTTTAAACTGTGCCATTAAGTAACTTTAGGCCATGAGTTATAGGGGCATATTTATACTCTTTTTGCACCGAATTAGTGTCATTTTTTTTTACTCTAATGTGGTGCAAAACTAACTCCATATTTATACTTTGGTGCTAGACCCGTCTAGTGCCACATTTATGGAGTTAAAGTCATTTTTTGGAAGTGGAGACCTACCTTGCCTTAATGAGATGCAAGGTAGGCGTTCCCGTGCAAAAAATGACTCTATCAAGACAGCCGAAACGCGTAGTGTGAATAAATTACTCTATACATTTTTGTGAATTCCTGAGTGTGCGTCCTTCTGTGGAAGCTTTTTTATTGTTTATATTTTTCAACCGGAGTGCTCTACCGGTTCATGAGGCACCAACCCTCTCGGGCCTCTAGGAGCCCGGTAGTGAGCACTTTGCAGTTAATATATATATATATATATATATATACACACATTTTGCTTCTTTTTGGCAAAAAAGATCAGCTTCAGACACCCTGAACTTGTCCTCATGATCTTTAATTTTTCGCTCAGTCTTAAGCCGGTTACCATGCCTTGATCACACATCATTGTGGCGCCATTTTCAGCCTCATAAGTTTCATGCAATCATAAATAGTGAAAAATACTATTGTGTTGGTGTGGATTTTTTCTCATCTTTAAATTCATTCAATTCTTATTTCATCACAATCTCTGGTCTTTGCATAACAGTTCAAATTATATAAATACATTTTTATCTGATAATTAAATAATTATTGAAATTCAACATACTGATTTGTTTTGGCTAAATTGAATTTCTGATCGAACTTCGTACTCATAACAATTCAGCCCAAGTGGATTATTTCCCTTGTCTCCTTTTAAGTTTCTTTAATATAAAACGTCCTACCAGACAAATAACACCAAAAAATATAGCTTGTCCAATGCTCAATTAATCCTACCCTATATTATATGCCTTCTATCCAACCAAAAAAGCATATCATTTATTCAGTTTTTAACTGCTGGTACCAACTATCCTGAGGTAAGGAAGTCAAGTTACAAATATCGAATCATAGATAAGTATATAAATATTCTTCTGTGGTAAGACCGTTTGGAATTGTATTGTCTAAATTTAGTATGTATTTGGTCTCTAACTGCCTGAGAGTTTGTGCTCAGTTACCACCCCTAGATTGTTCTTGTACTGCATCTATTACAAAATATTGCAACTGGGTCACATCATTCTCATGTTTTACATGGAAGTGTCTAGCCATGGGTATGTAAAATATTTCTCATATGCTGCAAAATTATTTTGTACGCCTAGAGTGCCATGCTACCAACATACCTTAGGTTGCAACCAGCGGCGGTTCCTCTATGAGGGTGGGGGAGTGTCGCCCCACGGCACTGCGAGCCACAGGCATGATTTCATTGCCATTTTATTTTTTACCCCTGATGTGCACTGCAGACAGTGCCCCTGAGGCAAAAGACATGTGGGGGGGGTCTCCGACTGGAGCAATGTCTGGCTAGATGCTCCAAAATGTGCACGTCACTTTGGCTGGCTGTTTTTCGGCGGCCAAAGCCACATGCGCAATTTGAAGCTCTCCACTCAGCTGTCTTAGGACAGCTGGGTGGAGAGAAAGCACAGGCCTCCAGGGCCTGAAGGAGGATACGGCCAGCCCTTCCCAGCCAATCCAGGTACTTCTCTCATGATGATTAACAGTGTCTGGATTGGTCAGGGGAGCTCCATAGCAGACTGCAGTTTCCAGAGCACTGAGGAGGACGTGCTGCGGTTAGTGAGTACCTTTTATTTTAATTTAACATGGTACTTTTATTCTGGGGTTTTGAAGGGAGGAGTTATTTTATTATGGGCTTTTGGAGGGAGGGGTATTTTATCTTGGGGTTTTGAGGGAGAGAGTGTTTTATGAAGGGCTTTTGGAGGGAAGGGGTGTTTCATATTTTTTGGGGGAGTGGTGGGCACCTCACTCGTCCCACTACTTGTTAAGGTTACCAGTCGACCCTGGTTGCAACTACAGATCAACATGTATACTGCATGGTCTGTTTTGCAGTTGTATACTCCCCTTATCTTAAATTGTTTACTATGAAAAGGGGTTGTATACTCTGCAGTGTCTGTCCCATTTTTGACAAGCCTTACATTTGCTACACTTCCAGAAGCCCTTAGTTTGTTGTAGCCACGTGTTTTGCCGTTTCACTTCTGGACTGCTGGTGACTAAGGTGTCGTGCATGGTGTATGCTCTTCCGTAAGTGATAGAGGGTTTGTTTTTTTGGCGTCAGAGGGCCTATCACTAAATCACCCTTTACTAAATAGCAGTGTTTGCAGATAAGCGTTCTCAGTGTCTCATCCTGGGTGTTATGTGTCATGATCATTCTAATGGCTAAATTCCATCAATCCTTCCTTTTATGTGAGAACAGAATGAAATCCCGTTCTTTGCGGTTAACTATTTCTCTCATTGCTTCTGGGACATCTTTTGAATACCCCCTTGCATTAATTTTGTTATCATATCTTCCGGACGTGGTGATATGTCTTGTTTGCAGCTACAGTTCTGCTTCATATTTGCATTTCTCCAAATGAGGTGTTAGCCTTCAAATGTTGGGGGTGAAAACTCATTATATAATGTTGTTTACATCTTTCCTCCTTCTAGGAAAACCCCTAAATCTAGGAAACAGATACTAGTTTGGCTCATCTGACTCGTGAACTGTAAATTCAAAGCATTATTGTTGATGTTTTTTACAAATTAGTTTGACCAAGCCTCTCCAAGTGACAAATAAATTGTCAATGAATTGTATCCAAAGAATCATATGTTCATTCCAATCCGACTTGTGGTCGTTGAGGATCACTTGTTCCTCCCGCCAGCCCATGTGCAAGCAAGCATAGCAGGGGATGAAATATATATGTGTGTGTGTGCGTGTGTATATATGTACATGTATAGCTATATGTGTCTATATAATATAACTGTAAAGTTTATGTAGTTTAAGTTTGGGGGTGCAAAAAGAATAAATAAAGTTATAGTAATTTTGACTGGTGCGTAACTTATAAATTTAAGGTGAAACTATAACTTTAGAATTTCTAATGTTTGTGTTTGTATGGAAAAATTACTTTTTTCCATCTATACTTAAGCTTTCACTTTTGCTTTTTCATTAAACACACACACACACACACACACATATATATATATATATATATATATATATATATATATATATATATATATATATATATATATATTGCCTAGTCAAGTCACGAGTAGGTAGTTATAGTTAGGACCTAATTCCCATAGACAAAGTGTTTACTGTTTTGCCAATAACTTTGGCAGAGTTTGATGAATCTGCCCAAGATTTTCAAAACTGTACTCTAATGTGTTCAGCCACTGTCTTGAAAGTTTCAGTGTAAACGGAATTACACCAATGTTTGCAGAAAGGTAGATCTTGGTCGAGCAAGATCCTGTTTCATTATTTGGTGTAAATCTGTTTATTAATTTTTGGGATATATAAAGTTAAAAATATAGCTATCTGGGGAGGTGGATCCTCCCGAGATCCAACAGATCTCACGCTTAGATCTGATTGGCTGCTAGCATGTGTACCAGGAAGTGTTGGCAGGCATTTTGGAACTCAGACTCAGCTGAGTCCATAAAAAATAGTTACGAATAAAGAAAAGGGTGAATGGTAGCAATATCCTGACCCCTTAAGCCTGGTGCTGGGGCCGCCCACGGAACACTGCCTTGGCCAAAAAGCATTTTTTAAAACATTTTCACAGCAAAATCACAGAGTATCCACAAATTCCGGTAAAGAGTGAAAAAAAAACAAGTGCGTTCTTCTACGTACCCCTACGGACTAGTCCTCCACCCCTGGAGAACACAAGATGTGAGTGATTAGTCCCAGGTGGGGGAAGGAGTAGGTATATGGGGATGGGAGAGGGAAGTGAGAGGACAAAACACTGGTCTGCAGTAGCTCTGCGACTTGTGGTTCCTGAGTGGTGCAAGTTGAAAGATTGTTGTGTTGTGACCTTAGTCAAGAGAAAACAAAGTTGGACCACTAGACTTCACTGTGGACAACACTTCCACAGTAATGCATCACTTTCAACTGTTGGGAATAGTCAGCACTCACAAATATACTGTCCTTGAAAATCAGTAGTTTTTGAACCAGGAAACTGTTAAAAAACAGAGCTGTGTGAACCATCAAAGATAAACTTTCACATGATAATTATAAGTGGTACTGATACACTGTACCTTTTAAATGCGGTAATGATTTGAGAGTACCATTGCCACTAGGCACTAGAATATCATCATCATCATCATCATAAAATCACTGTTGGCCTGTTGGCCTTTTAACAGCATAGGCAGATAACCAACACTATTGCCAAAGAGTTTTAGAGTTATGAGGACTACCAACTGGTCCATAATCCAGGGAATGACAACAACCAAGTCTTAAAGCCAAAATACCAATTGTAAATACAATAGTTCTGTGCACTGATCATTATTCCCCTGGGAGCGTCAGGTAAGCTTACGATTTCTGTTTTATCTCTTTCCGGAACTCTGGACTGCTGCCAGTGGACCTGAAAATCCGGAATTGCCAAAGAGCTGGAGCGCAGGAAACACAGGAGTCAGGAGATCCAGAACCCAAAGCATAGGGAGAAGCCGGAAGGAGGACGAGGTGCAGGAAACCAGACAGGAGCCATGACAACAGGAACCAAGCAAGAAGGTAAGGTAACTTAAAGCCAAGCCACGCGAACAATCAGGGGTGCAGGTTCAATAGACAGCACTTGCCTGTTGCTCAGTACAGGGAGCAGGGTTGATTCAGCTGTCAAAAACCACATGTGAAAGGCACACTCCTGTCACATGTGGAATGCACAAGTTTGGAAGAGCGATTGTAAATGTGCCAATGTTGCATAGAAACGTCGTTAAAGAATGCTTGTGTATATGTAGATTTTGTTTAGACAGAACACAACAATAAATATTACAACAGAAAATCTAATAATATTACACAAACAATATAGAAGGGAGGGAGGCCTCGGGGTCATCCTTTTTTGTCACCAAGAATCATTACACTATTCCAGGAGGAGAATAGTCAGATAAAGTAGGCATGCAGACAGTGCATAAAGTGCACACCGTAACACCTTGTGACAGCAGAGTCCATCCTTCATCCCTTGAATTACTATCGGTATGCAAATGTGCAAAATTACCTCAAAGCCCCGTATTCGTTAGTGCTATGCATCTATCTCCCCCACCTTTTTTCAGCTTGATATCAGCTTACTAAAGACTTCCCGAACATTCATGAAGCTCTTACTTCATATCAGTAAGAGGAAGTGCCCATGTTTGGGGGAAATTAAACTCTTTGTAGAATCGCTGCCAGCTCTACACAAGGATTCATGTTACCACAGATTTCATTAGGAAGACACTTGAGGAAGCATCCCATTGCCAAATGTATAGCAGATATGGCCACTCGAGGCATTACCTTGTGGTCCTTTATGCAGTGGTAGCGTAGAATGTGCACTGTACATTTACCTAATGAGGTAGCACTTACCAATTAGCCAGTAGAAAGTACTTTCGTTGGATAGACATTTTGCACAAAACTGGGGACTCTTCTTAGATAAATAGGCAAGTGAAGATCCATTCTGGCACCGATGCTAATTTCACAGAAATTAAACCTCAATGGGAAGCACTCACAAATATAAACATAGCAGTCGCCCCTGTTGAAGCTCTGCTTCTGTAAAGGACACATCCTCCAAACGTTTTAAACTTACCCAAGGCAAAACAAGGGTGTTTTCTCTGCAACTCCACATCCTTGCTCACTCCAGGCTCTATAATAAAGCATACTGGGTGGCCTGGGTGGGGAACAGGCCCTGCAACCAACCTGTGCCATAGGCATAAGTGCCTACAAGGGTTTGGCCGCAGGGCCTGCTGCAGGCCTTTGCCATGCACAGCTAATTACTCCACATTTTATATCATTGATGACATCTTCTATGACATCTTTCATATTCTCACTGCAACCTTTGCAATAAAATGTTTGATGAGACAACTGTGCATGGTGAGGGTGCGTGTTATAGTTACCATATGGCGCAAGTTTTAGTTACTTGAAAGAACTATAACTATAACTGTTGAATTTCTATTGTTTTGCACAAGTAAATTCAGAACCTAATTACAACCTCCCTGTAAACTTTGGTATTTTTAGTGAATAAAATATACTATATATATATATATATATATATATATATATATATATATATATATATATATGTATTAAATCAACCAATAGGGTTATTAAAAGATGTTATGTGTTTGATATGAAGTACTTTCCCTACTGCTGTGCAAACTGCAGTGGTAATAGTAAATATTACTCCTCTGGAGTCCAACAATTTTTTTATGTTGCACAGATTGGAGTGGGAGTAGTAGATTTAACCCCTCCCAAGTCCAATGCTTTCCCTACTGTTGCATAGACTGGGGTGTGAGTGATAAATTTAACCCCTCTGAAGTCCAACATTTTCCATACTGTTGCAGAGACTAGCGTGGGAATAGTAAATGTAACACCTCAGAAGTCCAACGCTTTCCATACTGTTGCACAGATTGGAGTGGGAATAGTATATTTATTATTTTCAGACTTAAATGTTTTTTTAAATATTTTTAAATGTATTAATTATTAATATTTTTTTGTTTGCTTAATTTTATATTACTTGTTTAAATATGGATTTTTTGTAAGTTTTTGTAGTTAGTAAATTGTTTTGTGATTTTATTGTTTTTTATATTAATTATTTTGGTAATGTATGTTTGTGTTGCTTCATATTTTTTTGTAGTTTTATATATATATATATATATATATATATATATATATATATATATATATATATATAAATACATAGATATATATATATATATACACACACACATATATTGCCATATATTTATGCTTTTTATAGTAGTACATTAAAACAAATCTAAAACATTTAATATAAAGTAAAATATATATTTTGTTAATAGTTACATTATATATGTATAAATAAACATGCATATATGTGTGTGTTTATATGAGTATATGTTTATATATAGTATTAACTTTTTTATAATTATTTATTTTACATTATATAAATAGTATATATTAAAATATTTAAGATTGACTATTTTAAACTGTATAAAGAAAATCGATATTTTGTATTTGATTTCATGTTATTAGTGTAAGTCATTATAACATAACTATAGGGAGACAATACTTTAGTAATTGATATTTTTGACACAACATTTCTGTATCTCGATATTGTTGGTTCGGATATGCTGTCAGACTTCCGGTTTTAACTCTAACTCTGGCTGGGGTCCTTTTTATGTGTTAGCCAACTTTCAGCAACAATACTAGTGACTCCTTCCCTCCGATAGTCCGTCACTGCAAGAATATTATGGACTAAACTGACCTTGCCATAAATGTGACACTATGTCACAAACCCTCCACGCAGGGGAGACACTTACTCATGAAGAAACATATTTCAAGCATAGCGTATAATAGTCTGGAGATAGGTTATATACCTTACCAACCTTTTGGCTTGTACGTTAGGACCTTGGTTCAAGAAACTGTTTGCTTACTTCTTAGTGCACATAACAACCACCGAAGTACATTCATAACTGGCAAGCCTACCTTTTTCTGAGCAATTGTTGAAATTGTTGAGATTATTTGATGGGCACTTAAGAGTACCAGACAGGCAGCATAATTGGCTAAAGCATTTTTAATTAAACTCCATTTTGTTCTTGAACATATATTGTAGAGGTAAACAGTGAAATGTAATGCCCTCTCTCAAATGAGTGTCTGATTTGGATTTGTGCTCATATGTTGTTAATGCATAAAAGAAGACACCAGTCGCCGTATTATAGAAAGTGCTCCAGGAGAGCAACAGGCATGCGCAATTTGCTTTGTGCATCCCTGGGGCACTTTGGTATTACAGAAGGAGCTACAGACGCATGTGCAGCCTCTTCTGTAATACACAAAGCTCTGGCCCCCCAGACATGCCCTTGCAGGCAGGTGCAGTCACACACAGCACCCACATATAAGGGTATCTTTAACCCTGCGTTAAAATGCAGATGGGTTACCAGCTACACAGTAAAACACCAAGGGCATCATTACGAGGCAGACGGTCTAAACACCACCAGCCTCGCTATGCTGGTCAGGACTCTTCCAGGATTTCCTTCGTGCACAGCCAAGCCTGGGTCCCCGACACTCCTTCCTGCAGTGCACAACCTTCTGAGTTGTCCTCCGGCGTCGTGGGACTCCCTTATGTGACTTCAGGTGGATTCCGGTTCACTTTTCTTCCAAGTGCCTCTTCAGGTACTTCTGCGGGTGCTGCCTGCTTCTGTGAGCAATGCCTGGCCTGCTGGGCACCCCCTCTGTCTCCTTCTCCAAGTGGCGACATCCTGGTCCCTCCTGGGCCACAGCAGCACCCAAAAACCTCTACTGCAACCCTTGCAGCTAGCAAGGCTTGTTTGCGGTCTTTCTGCGTGGAAACACCTCTGCAAGCTCCATCGCGACGTGGGACATCCATCCTCCAAAGGAGAAGTTCCTAGCTCTCTTCTTTTTTGCAGAACTCCAAGCTTCTTCCAACAGGTGGCAGCTTCCTTGCACCCTCAGCTGGCATTTCCTGGGCTCCTGGCCACTCTCGACACTGTCGCGACTATAGGACTTGGTCCCCTTGTCTTACAGGTACTCAGGTCCGGAAATCCACTGTTGTTACATTGCTGGTATTTGTTCTTCCTGCAGAATCCCCCGATTGTGACTTCTGTGCTCTCTGGGGGTAGTAGGTACACTTTACACCTACCTTTCAGGGTCTTAGGGTGGGCTACTTTTCTAACCCTCACTGTTTTCTTACAGTCCCAGCGACCCACTGCAAGCTCACATAGGCTTGGGGTCCATTTGTGGTTCGCATTCCACTTTTGGAGTATATGGTTTGTGTTGCGCCATACCTATGTACTCCTATTGCAATCTACTGCAATTTTACAACTGCTTGCATTACCTTTCTTGCTATTACCTGCATAATTTTGGTTTGTGTACATATATCTTGTGTATATATCTTATGCTCATACTGAGGGTACTCACTGAGATACATTTGGCATATTGTCATAAAAATAAAGTACCTTTATTTTTAGTACTTCTGTGTATTGTGTTTTTTTATGATATTGTGCATATGACACCAATGGTATAGTAGGAGATTTACATGTCTCCTAGTAAAGCCTAAGCTGCTTTGCCATAGCTACCTTCTATCAGCCTAAGCTGCTAGAAACACCTCGTCTACACAAATAAGGGATAACTGGACCTGGCACAAGGTGTAAGTACCTCTGGTACCCACTACAAGCAAGGACAGCCTCCTACATTGGTTGTGCAGCGGTGGGAACTACTTACCACTTTGTCATTGTGTACTTTTCATGAGAGAACAATATACAAAACAGTTCATTGTATGTACACCTAACCAAAAAGTTTTTATTTTCTCCTCTTAAACTTTTTACAAAGTACTGAAAAGTATTCTAAAAACTTCTAAACTTTCTAAAAAGTTAGAAAAGGTTTTTTTTCTCTGTTCTTTAAAAAGTTCTGGAACTTTTTCTTCCTTCTCACTATTTCTAAACCTTTTACTATCATGTCTGTAGAAGACTCTACTCTTAAAATGGTCAATACTACTTATGACAATTTAAATTTCAAGAGCCTAAGGAGTTTCTGCTTAGATAGAGGTTTAGTGATAGGAAATAACCCTACAAAAGAGTTTCTATTTAACATGCTTATTGTCAATGATGAGTCCCAAGCAGGCACTTCAAATGAGAGGTTAATAGAAGGTTCCCATTCTGACTCAGGGGATCTCCTTGAGGGAGGTGGGGAGGGTTCTGAACCAGGTCTGCCCCATAGCAGGACACCTAGTAATGTTGGTAGTAATGGAGGTTCCCATCACAGTAGGGGAGTCTTTATTCCTGGAGGCCAAGTTGCTAGGGTTCAGTCACTTAGGGACAGATCCCCCTCTGTTGTTTCCAATTTATCTTCTGTGTCGAAGCATTACCAACCCACCCACCCTGAAGACAACATGTTAGAAAGGGAACTCAAAACGTTGAGGATTGAAGAGACCAGACTGAAGCTTAAACAGCAACAGCTGGCCTTAGATAGGGAATCCCTAGACATTGAGAAGGAGAGACAGAGGTTGGGGTTAGGACCCCATAGTGGCAGCAGCAGTATTCCTGATAGTAATCCTGTTAGAGAGCATGATTCCAGGAATCTGCACAAGATAGTCCCCACTTACAAGGAGGGGGATGACATCAACAAGTGGTTTGCTGCACTTGAGAGGGCCTGCATGGTACAGGGGGTCCCTAAAAGACAGTGAGCTGCTATATTGTGGCTATCTTTCAATGGAAAGGGTAGGGATAGGCTCCTTACTGTTAGAGAAAGTGATGCTAACACTTTTACAGTTTTGAAGGATGCAGTCTTGGATGGATTTGGCGTAACCACTGAACAATACAGGATTAAGTTCAGAGACATCAGAAAAGAGTCCTCACAAGACTGGATAGACTTTGTTGACTGTTCAGTGAAGGCCTTGGAAGGGTGGTTACATGGCAGTAAAGTTTCTGACTATGAAAGCCTGTATAATCTTATTCTGAGAGAGCATATTCGGAATAACTGCGTGTCTGACTTGTTATACCAATATCTAGTGGACTCAGATCTGACCTCTCCCCAAGAATTGGGAAAGAAGGCAGACAAATGGGTCAGAACAAGAGTGAACAGAAAAGTTCATACAGGGGGTGACAAGGATGGCAAGAAGAAGGATGGTAAGTCTTCTGACAAGGGTGGGGACAAAAGTAAAACTGAGTCTTCATCAGGCCCACAAAAATCCTCTTGTGGGGGTGGTGGGTCCAAATCCTCTTCCAATAATCAACCTAAAAAGCCTTGGTGTTAGTTGTGTAAAGTCAAAGGCCATTGGACAACTGATGCCAGTTGTCCAAAGAAAAACACCAAACCTCCCACTACCACAACCCCTACTGCAAATTCTAGTGTCCCTAGTAATAGCAGTGGTGGTGGGAGCAAACCTGCTAATAGCCAATCCAAGGGAGTAGCTGGGCTCACTTTTGGTAATTTAGTTGGGGTTGGTCTTGTTAGGGAGATCACAGAGGCTGTGTTAGTCTCTGAAGGTGCCATTGATTTGGCCACCTTGGTTGCTTGTCCCCTTAATATGGATAAGTACAAGAAACTTCCCCTAATAAATGGTGTTGAGGTCCAGGCCTACAGGGACACAGGTGCCAGTGTTACAATGGTGATAGAGGAACTGGTGCAGCCTGAACAACACCTACTTGGTCAGCAGTACCAAGTGATGGACGCTCATAACAACACTCTTAGCCACCCCATGGCTGTTGGAATCCCAACTGGGGGGGGGGGGGGTTACTAGTCCAAAGAAAGTTGTGGTTGCCTCAGATATACCTATAGACTGTCTACTAGGGAACGATTTAGAGACATCAGCTTGGGCAGAAGTGGAGTTGGAGGCTCATGCAGCAATGCTGGGCATTCCTGGGCATATTTTTGCTTTGACAAGGGCTCAGGCCAAAAAGCAAAAAGGACAGGGTAACTTGGATCCTGGAAGAATGGACCAAGTGCTCCCTAAAGCTAGGGGTAGCAAGGGTAAATCCCTACCCACTATCCCTCCCTCTACAGATGATTCTCCTTCTGAGGAAGAAGAATTTCCTCCCTGGGCAGAACCTTCACCAGATGAGCTGGCAGCAGACACTGCTGTGCTTTTGGGTGGAGGGGGCCTGCCAGGGGAGAACTGAGTGTGGCACAGCAAACCTGTCCCACATTAGAGGGTCTCAGACAGCAAGATGGGAATGTCAGTGACTCACATAGAGTTTACTGGGAGGACAACCTCTTGTACACCGAGGCAAGGGACCCAAAACCTGGAGCAGCCAGGAGATTGGTCATTCCCCTGCAGTACAGAGAGTTCCTCCTAACTCTTGCACATGACATTCCTTTGGCTGGGCATTTGGGCCAGATCAAAACATGGGAAAGGCTTGTCCCCCTGTTTCACTGGCCTAGGATGTCAGAGGACACAAAAGATTTTTGCAAGTCTTGTGTGACCTGCCAAGCCAGTGGCAAGACTGGTGGCACACCAAAGGCTCCCGTTATTCCACTACCTGTGGTTGGGGTCCCCTTTGAAAGGGTAGGGGTTGACATAGTTGGCCCCCTTGACCCTCCTACTGCTTCAGGCAATAGGTTTATCTTGGTGGTTGTGGACCATGCCACAAGATCTCCTGAAGCAATTCCTCTAAGGACCACTACAGCTCCTGCAGTGGCAAAGGCCCTCTTGGGAATCTTTTCCAGGCTGGGTTTCCCTAAAGAGGTTGTGTCAGAGAGGGGTAGCAACTTTATGTCTGCATACTTGAAAGCGATGTGGAAGGAATGTGGTGTAACCTACAAATTCACCACTCCTTATCATCCACAGACTAATGGATTGGTAGAGAGGTTTAATAAAACTCTCAAAGGTATGATAATGGGACTCCCTGAAAAACTCAGGAGGAGATGGGATGTCTTGTTACCTTGCCTCCTTTTTGCTTACAGGGAGGTACCCCAGAAAGGAGTGGGCTTCAGCCCCTTTGAACTCCTCTTTGGACACCCTGTAAGAGGTCCACTAACACTTGTGAAGGAGGGTTGGAAACAACCTTTAAAAGCTCCCAAACAGGACATAGTGGACTATGTACTTGGCCTAAGATCCAGAATGGCTGAGTACATCAAAAAGGCCAGTAAAAACCTTCAGGCCAGCCAAGAGCTCCAGAAGCAATGGCATGACCAGAAGGCTGTTCTGATCCAGTACCAACCAGGACAGAAGGTGTGGGTATTGGAGCCTGTGGCCCCAAGAGCACTCCAGGACAAATGGAGTGGACCCCATCTAATTGTTGAGAAAAAGGGTGAGGTCACTTATTTGGTAGACCTGGGCACTGCCAGGAGTCCCCTTAGGGTGATTCATGTCAACCACCTAAAACCCTACTATGACATGGCTGATCTCACCCTGCTCATGGCAACAGATGAGGGACAGGAAGAAAAGAGTGACCCTCTCCCTGATCTCTTTTCCACCACTGAAAATGACGCTTTAGTGGAGGGAGTAGTTTTGGCAGACTTTCTCATCGCAGAACAGAAATCTCCTTGGACAATTTTCTGAACTCTTTTCAACTGTGCCAGGCACCACATCTTGGTGTGAACACACAATTGATACTGGAGGCAGCTTGCCTGTCAAAAGTAAAATCTATAGGCAGCCTGACCATGTCAGGGACTGCATAAAACAAGAGGCTCAGGAAATTCTTGATCTAGAAGTGGTTGAACCTTCTGAAAGCCAATGGGCGAGTCCTGTGGTGCTTGTACCAAAGCCTCACTCAAAAGATGGAAAAAGGGAGATGAGGTTTTGTGTAGACTACAGAGGTCTCAATCAGGTAACAAAAACTGATGCTCACCCTATACCCAGGGCAGATTAGCGCATAGATACACTGGCATCTGCCAAGTATCTAAGCACCTTTGATTTGACTGCAGGGTATTGGCAGATCAAATTGGCTGAGGATGCTAAACCTAAAACTGCATTTTCAACTATAGGAGGGCACTACCAATTTACAGTGATGCCCTTTGGTTTATAAAATGCACCTGCCACTTTTCAGAATTTGGTGAACACAGTCCTACAAGGGTTGGAGGCTTTTAGTGCAGCATATCTAGATGATATAGCTGTCTTTAGATCCACCTGGGATGAGCACCTGGTCCACCTTTGGAAAGTTTTGGAGGCCCTGCAAAAGGCAGGCCTCACTATCAAGGCCTCAAAGTGCCAGATAGGGCAGGGAAAGGTGGTTTATCTGGGACACCTGGTAGGTGGAGAACAGATTGCACCACTGCAGGGGAAAATCCAGACAATCATGGATTGGGTTCCCCCTACAACACAGACCCAGGTGAGAGCCTTCTTAGGCCTCACTGGGTATTACAGGGGATTCATTAAAAACTATGGCTCCAGAGCAGCCCCTCTTAATGATCTCGCTAGTAAAAAGATGCCTAAAAAGATATTGTGGACAGCTAGGTGTCAGAAAGCTATTTCACAACAGGTCGATCTGGCACATTACCTGAGCAGAGATTGTCTACCGATCAGACTTTCAACCCACCCCTGGGTGAAACCCTCAGTGATGACAATACTCTTGAACATGTGGACAAGGAAGACAGACCTGGCCATCTGGTCAGCCTGAGCAGACAGCAACAGTGGGTCTCACTGTGCCCAAACCAACACCTCCCACACCAGCTACAACAACAACTTAGCCAACAACATTCCCCCCAACCTGTGTTCCTAGCACAGTTAGTCAAATCTTATGCCCCCAATCCCGGATCTTGAAGTGCAAATCACCAGCCCTGACATAGAGGAATCAGGACCCAGTTGGAGAGGGCACTCTGAGCTAAGGGCACAGGCTTGTGAGGGTAGGGTCCGTGAGAGGGATGCTGTGGGCCAGCAGAGTGAGGACACTGGGGTATGACCCATCAGCCAAGTCTGAGGGGCCTATCAGGAGTCCCAAGGCGTGATAGTCCAGGTACTTACACAACTCCAGGAATTTAAGCAGCTCAGAGGGACAGTTACCAACATATGGAGGCCCATGACTCCAACTTGGGCTTCCTAACAAGGATGCCGATAAGACATCCATACAACCATGCACAGGGTTTTTCTACCACCATCTACCTCTTCCTGTAATGCAACTAGATCAAGCCCATCTATATCTGCAGCAGCCACAGGAAGGGAGGCTCTGCCAGAGGGAGAAACACCTCAGCCACCCCTGCCTCTGAAGCAGCTGAACCCCCTGCCCTCGTAAGCGGGGAGGTCAATGTAAATATCCAGGAGGTGCGGGTGGCAACCTTAATTTCCTCCATTGTGTGTCACACATTCACTCTGTGGAATAATTCTGGACGGTTTTCCATTTCCGATAGTAGGAGTTATCTGGACTTTGGATTTCAGATAATTTGGCATCTACATTTAGATTCCATTCGCCATGACTGACTTCTTCACTTTTTTATGTTTGTTTTTGCACTAGATATGTCTTCGCCTTTACCACTTAAATAAATTCACAAGTCACAAACTCATTGTCTGCTGTGGTAAATTTCACATTTAGCAATATAGATATGTAATTCCATGTGAACTATAAATTGACAAAACAAGCCACTTATGTAAGCATGGATATGTTGCATGTACACAATATTTACCTCAGGATCACAACCATTTCACACCAACACATACATGCAAGTGTCTCATCTAATGACATTATTATTACATTGTTCCAATCTTGGGCTGGCAAGATATCAGAAACAGAGCAAATTATACATGACTGAATTATACTGTGTAAGTGATCACATTTACAAGTACAGACCTCCAGAACATGGAAGGAGGGGATATATCATACATAGTCCTGTAGAATAATCAAAAATGAAATTGGTTAATGTCATCACCTCGAGCCATATCGCCAACCTCACAAAAGGAATCCTACATCATGTAAAGCAAGACCGATCCCAGTACAACAGTTTCTGATCACAGAGTCATGACAGTCCAGTGCTTCTGCATCTGTTGTCACAAACACTTATCAGTGATATGCCATGAGTATTTTGGCCTACAATGATGAAACACATCAACAGCTACATATAATTCATACAAAATTAGTAGTTAGCCAATATGAAGGGAATCTAACATGAATAGGGCCTACAACTACTTATTGTCTGACCACATGATGACACACAAAATGCATTATGGTCACCACATGACAAGGAACAAGTCCAATGGAGTCTCCCTAAATTACATCCTATCACTGTACAAGCTGTCTTGGCACAGGTTTTGTACACCCAAGCTCTGTAACATGCTTTCCTCGGAACAATCCATGTCCACTTTGCATGTCCCAACAACATCATAGACCTGCTAATGTCACAACTCTGAAAAAGTCCAAATGAAGATGCCATGGTGAAAGGACCTAAAAAACACACAGAAAAGGAGCTTAGCTATGAAACCATACATATGACACAATTCACACAGCAAAGTTCTGGAGAAAGCAGTTCACGACAATAATCCGACCTAAACAAAGCAACACTGACAAGTCTCAAAAACTTCCTCACCAAGCACTCTTTCCAGATTTTGCCAGAGCTTCAGCTTTCTAACATTTTCAACAAACATACTCCTCACATCGTCACAACAAGAGTTGATTGAATGGTCAAAGTCATGACATCTCATGACATACTTACACTCATGAGAAGAAGCTGTAGATGAGATCTTGTCGCAAGCCAGCTCCCTCCTCTTAACCACTATCATCATCACTTGACATTTCAGGATTCCCACCCAGTGGCACTTCAGGCTCTCCCTCCTCTGCGATGTAAGGGGTGTCTATCGCTGGGCGATGTTATAGAGAATGCAGCAGGCAATGGTGATTTGACACACCTTCCTGGGTTAGTAGAGGAAGGCTCCCCCAGTTTTTTCCAATCAGCAAAATCTGTCCTTTAGGAGCCCAAAAGCCCGCTCCACTGGCCGCAAATACTTCCATGGGCCCCATTGAAGCGGACTTCCCCTGGCATAGTTGGATTCCTCAGCAGCGTTAACAACCAATGACGGTTGGGATGCACTGAGTCTCCTGTTTTGAAATGAAACATAAGTGCTTCAATGAGTCACATACTTAATGATTATAGCACACACAAAGTTAGGACAGATCTTACTTACCAACAAGCCATACACTCTAGTAGATTTTGTGACATCAGCTGGGGGTATGGTGCTGTCCTGCATTACAAAGGAATCATGGCTTGAACCTGGGAATGGGCACAGACGTTTGAAATATACAAATCTGGCAAGCAGACAACATTCATGCTGATAGAATGGAAGTGCTTCCTGTTTTGATAGAGTTGTTCACTGGCTTGTGGTGGTACTAATGCAATATGGGTGCCATCAATAGCTCCAACCACATGTGGGAGGTGACCATTTCCATAGAAGTTAACCTTCACATTGGCTAAATCTGCATGTCTGGGGAACCTTGTATAGTTGTCAATGTCTTTCATCATTGCTGATAGCACATCTTCAAATACACCACTGAACACAGGTTGTGACACCAGATATAGCTACTGTATATTTAAAAGATCATTTGACCAGAAAGTGTAATACTGCTATGAGTCTCACAATAGGTGGTATACATGTTGGATTAGTGTTTTGAGGCTCAAGATCAGGCTCCGACTATGTAAATCTTCTATTGTTTGCATATTCAGATGAAACATCTTTACAACATCTCTTTTTCCATGGTCTGAAGGTCAGAAAATGGGCACTACACCGGAGGTTATTGTCTTCTTCCCCTTCCAGGGCATCTATGTGTGGAATCAAATAAATTGGAGCATTGGTCACACTGTCCAGAGTAACATATATTATTTGCAAGCCACATTAAAAAACATTACACAGATTTCACATCACCCTTATCTACTACTCAAAATCAGCGATAATCCCCATTGTGGTCTACACATGTGTCTACAACATATATGTGCACATTATACACCTACCTGTTTCTCATGAGCACCTTGATATTGTAAAGTTTGATTTGGTCTCCCAAAATACAGTGACAAGCGGTGAAAAGTGCACGTGGTTATATGGCGTTTATGCCCAGTAATGCACTATGCTGATTAATGTGTAGAAAAAATGACAGATCAATGTAGTACCTATGTAAACATGTAAACGTGGTGACGCATTTGCCAGTCACCTACACTGTAGTTTCGACAGCTAAATTGGCAGATTCCTGACCTCATATATTGGACTTTTGGAAGACTCTGCCACTGCGGAAGTTGACCGTGCTCTGGGCAGTTTCATCCATGGCAGAGATAGCCATAGGCTAAACTTTTGACTGTGATGGTTGCAGGCCAATGGCTGTGCCCATCTACGCTGATGACCGCATACGTGGCCTACATTTACGCAGTGGTTTGAAATATAACTAATTTGCCTCCTGACACTGCTGCCATCTACATCTGTTCTACTTTAGCTGCTGTCGGCCACCTTTGGGAGCAATCGTGCCAGGCCAAGTGTGCAACAAGACCCCTGCCTTCTCTCCAGAGGAGCTGGAGAAACTTGTTGAAGTAATCCTTCCTCTGTATGGTAGCTTTATGGCTCACCAGAGAAAGAAGTAACTATCTCACATACATATTTGACTCTGTTCAACACCATCCTTTCTCACAGGCTACAATGTGCCTCTGAGTTCCAGAGAGATGTTTAGATTACTGCTGTTACACTTTTGTGGTCCATACATAGGATGACAATGTAATAGATTGTGGAGCACTGGGGTGTGATGTGTGATAAGCCCTAGATCCTCCTTCTGTTGCAGTCACATATCTATGCAAGTATATGTTTCAATGTACCTATGATATATTTATTGATCAGACGATGATAACTGAGAAACTAAAAATGCATTTTCATTACACCATGAGCTGTGTATGTATACTGTTAGAAGCAATTGAGGAGGATGTTAGCTATGTATACAGATCCACATCTCACTCAGCTCAGATCATGCCTTGGCAACCGTTGTCTGAGAGCTAGCTAAACCTCCCTGACCCCTTCGGAGTGCCACACAACCTTGAGCTCATGTGTAGGATTGCCACAACATCTACTGCTATGTATTGAAGTGATGGAAATGTGATGCTCATGTGGGTTCAGTATGCTCAGCCTGCAGAGAGCAAAACCTGCCAAAAAGATTTGCCCATTAGTGGCCATGGCCCAGGTTGGTGCAGAGTTATGCAGAGTTACTGTAGCTATACAAATGATGCACAGGGTAATCTCCCTGAATACCTGCAGATCATTGGATGTCTGCAAAATGAGTCTTCTGAACCAATAGTAGTCCTGAATGCTTTTATATAGACTACATTTCAAATGGTGACTGAGGTAACCCCCTGACTTGGTACATCTTTCTATTGACCCACATTGTCAATGTGTGACATTTACTAATGACAGGCCCCTTACTCCAAATGTTCTGTTGTCTCATTTCCATAAGTCATGCTTGCACTGTACAGGCCTATTGCACAAGTGACTGGTACTAGGTGCATGCTGATGTGCTTTGCCTATTGTCCTTATGACTAGGAACACAGCAGAGTCCAAGTCCACTACTTAATTACTGTCTTGAGCAAACACATGGCTGAGTACAGTGATTAATCTGCTCAGTTTGTGTGATGTTGTTGGTGATATCTGTACCAAACAGGCCACTTGTCTTCAGTGTGATGGTACCTCACTACTGTGTCTCATGTGATGGTGGCCATTTTACATGTGACATAGCATACAGTGCACTTTGGGTGCAGTCACTGGGCAATACTTACTCTTAGTAAGGGAGGGGTGTACAGTTACATGAGTTAGCAAACATCACTGGTGCCATCAGTATCTGTGCCTACATGTTGGCATGTGTACCTTTTGGGGTATCATTTACACTACTGTTTCACACATGATCAACATATCTTCACAGGATGATGTCTGATTCCATCAGATTCCATCACATACGTGTGTGTAAGCCAAGCTGGATTGGAAAATAGTTATATGTGATGGGTATACAGTCCATGTGGTACCACAGACAGGAGTGTGTAAACATTGGCTGGTGGATCACACTTGCCCTAAGCCACTACTCAATGTCATTAGTCAGTTCCAATTTTTGAAGCAATGAAGGACATGCCAGGTAGACCTGCAGCAATTCCTCCCAATGTGAATTTCCATATAGAGTCAATCTATAGTGGACACTCCCTAGTGGTGGCAGAACACACAGGACATGTTCCTATACCATCCTTGTCGGACACCCACACCACCATCTCAACCGTCCCTGTTGCTCTCCATCCAGTTGGTAGGGTCTGTTTCAGGGACCTCACCCATGCCCCTGTTACACCCGCTATCCTGAGTGAGGGGGCTATCGACTTCCTGAAAAACTGCTCTGTGGGTCAGACACCGCTACTGAATGCCATCCAGTTGCAGGGCAGCCATCTGCAACAGATGGTGAACTACCTGGAAGTTCCACAGTGTTATGTCTGTCCTACAGAAATCTTTTCAGGCCTGGCCTCCTCCTACACAGCAGCCTTCCACCCATCACAAACTTCCACACCACCTCCTGTCTTCCCCATTCAATTTCTCTATTCCCATGCCTGTCCCAAGCACACTCACACATAAGCATGCATACACCTCAACATTCCCAAGCAGCACATGAAAATATAAACACCACAAAACATACAAGCACGCTACTACTCAGCAGACACTCACCCCTCACCAATACCACCCCAACATACTCCCAGACACCACACCCACAGACTCATCCACCATCCCAATATACCCCAGACACCCCACCCACAGTCCAATCCACCTTCCCCAACATACTCCCAGACACTATACCCACAGACCTAGCCACCATCCCAAACATACCACGGACACCATACCCACACACACAGACCCATCCAAAATCCCCAACATAGCCCCAGACACCTGACCTACAGACCCATCCGCTATCCCCAACATACCGTCAGGCTCAATACCACACCCACAGGCCCATCCACCATCCGAAACATACCCCCAGAGACCATACCCACATACACAAACCCATTCACTATCCCCAACATACCCACAGACCCATCTACCACCTCAAGCATTCCCCCAGACATCACACCTACACTGACAGACCCATCCACCACCCCCAGCATAACAATCACGCCACATCACACACCACCAAAAAATGCAAATGTCCACACCCACCCACACAACAGACACCTACACAAAACAAACAGCAGCACCATTGCCCTTACCCCTGCCAAGACCACCCCCATTCCCAAAGTCAAAGGAACCTCCCCTGTGAAACCTCATCCCCCAAAGTCAGGCCCTCCACTACACACACTAAACCCACCCATCCCAAAACCGACCCTCCCCTCCCAAATTATATCATTGAGGTGGCCGGACTGCCCACTAGATGCCCCTTCCTGGAATGGCTCCCATGACAGTGTTATGAGAGTCAGGTTTAGTAGCATAGGAGTGTGCTGGACCACATATTATATTATTGGACTGGCCATCGGCATTTACAGTACTATATGCGTTTATTGTTTTCAATAAAAAAATTAATTTGCTAGTTTTAGTACACATTAGTACTGCCATCACGTTTCTACCATTTTGATGTTCATGGATACTTTGGGATGTATGACTACAGTTGTGTTTATTTCACCATGACTGAAGATTCATTTGATGTGGTTGGTATAATCGGACCTTGGAACCAGTGCTGGAGTCACTCAGGAGAAGGGGAAATGTTCAATGGATGGATATGTGGTGTAATCCAATAGGGACTGACATTGCACTGGGTTGTATTTCACATGGTAAGTTTTTCATCTTGGCTTGGCCAATGCCAACATCTATTGGGTTACATTTCTCACTATGATGTAGGTTGGATATTTGTTTAATGTGTGCAGGCTAGAGATGTGTTTCTCCGCGTATGGAGGGTGTTTAATTGTCATACCTTTGTATACATTTTAATGGACATGTGTCCAGTTTCATGTGTATACCTTAACCTACTTTATCAAATTATGTGACCAATGCTGTCACTGCTGTGTTTGCTTTTATGAAGAAATTACACATTTCCAACATATGCATGACACTTGGTTATACTATTGGTTGTCCCTGATATACTTCAAGACACAGGTCCTGCTCAAATAGAGGTTTAGAGGCATGTGCAAAGTGGATTTTAGCCCAGGGCACCAGACTTCCAGGGGTACCCCTGGTAGAGGCATAGCTATTCAGCAGGGAGTGTTTACATTGTCACCTTTGAATGTTTCTCACACTGATTATTTTGCATCCCATTTACCTAATATTACCTTTAAATGTGGGTGATATGTAAGAGTCCATTACAAAGATTTAGCAGAGGAGGTGTGTTTCAGTGTCATGACACACCCATAGAGATGTATCTTTGATATCACAACAGGCCATATCATGTACGCAATGTGAGGGTGTCCCTCAGATTAATAGCTGTGATATTGATGAGGAGGTGCTGTTGTGTGATTTAATACATATATCACTATTCCTGGTTATGGAAAGTGCACACATATCAACTTTTGTAGAGTGTGGCTGTGCAGTGTCGGTGCCCTGGCCAAAGATGGCACCATAGAGCTGTGAGTGGGTCATACATTGAGAACAACTCCAAACAGGAGTCAACAAAATGTTTTTGTGCCAGGGACCACAGACGCCTTGCCAGGTCCATGGCAGGGTATCTATTTGCTGTGGAGTTGATGGTAACAGGTAAATGTTTAGCGTAAGAAAGGTTTGGTCCACGGCTGTTTTGGTTTTGGGCATCATCAATCAGCAGAAGCAGCGGACGTACATGTACGATCAGCTTCATGGTGACAGGATGTGTGAAGCTCAGTACAGGTGAATTTCAGCCTTATATCTCTCCTTTTCTGTCAGCTCAGATGTGGTGGTTGGACCGTCACAGTCACGTTGGCGGTAAGGTGCTTCCTAATTGGTCCGGTGGTAACACTGGCAGTCTGCCCTCTAACAGACGCATTGGCCTATCTCGCTCCTGGCGTGGTCTAGATTTGCTGGTGGTGTAGACGGAACCCCAGTGATCTTTCGTATATGCAACTGCATGCAACGTAATATGGCGGTCGGACCGCCAACACTGTGGCAGTGTATCCGACAACACCACTATGGCAGTACCAAGACCGCCACACTCGTAATCAGGCCCTAAATCTCTTACATTTTTTAATGCATTGATAGAGACTTCTCCCTGGTTTTCACAACCAAACACAGAAAGGACAGTTTTGACCTCGTTAGAGAGACCAGAGATCAGGCAGATGCTACTGGGCCATGACAGTGTGGTTGGGATTATTTGCTTCTGGTGTCCTGGGGTCTGTCTGACTATGGCTCTGCAAACTGGGCCAAGTACACCTCTACACGTGATTCTTGGGGTAGCAATGGTGAGCAATCAATGACTTCTCAGGGAGGTAGTTTAGAGGTCAGAGACTCAGAACTCAACAGGCAACCAAAAGATACAATAATTCGTTGTCCAGAGCAGTGGTTGTCTAAATAAAAATATATCTACTCATATGTCACAGCAAATCAAAATACTTTGTACATTAACAGGGATTCAGCTAAAGGTTTCAGATTCCCATCTACACCCACTAGCCACCTGTCCTACCTTATATCAGTTGCTCTGCTATGGTAATAGCTACAGTAGCTAGCAGAGGAAAAGCAGAGATAAATGGATATAGGCAATAATCAGGAAAATGTGTGAATTCACTAAGCGACCATTATATCAGGCAACTCATTCATCAGATTGTTCAGGCCTTGGCTCAAAGAGTCCACACTAACAAACGTTAAGGCCATAATGGTAGGCTTAGATTTAAGATTTCAAGGTACAGTCTGACAGTTTTTTGATTTCAGAACCTGAGTTACCAATTTGCACAGCTTGGTGTGGTGCGTGATAGTGTGCTCATTAAGTTTGTACTGTTAGCTTCTTTTTCAGTGTTAGGATACAGTGGGCAGAAGCCTCACTCCTCACAAAGGGTGCTAGATGAATAGCGTGGCCATCCAGGTTTGCAGATGCACTTCTTTGGTAGTTGTTCCCTCCGGACCGGAGGCAGGTCATCCGCTGTGTAGGTGATGATGGTTCTCCCAGGATGTGTAGGGCAGGGGCAGTACAAGTTCCTCTGCGAATGCTAGAGGGACGAAAAATGCCACATAGTCTTGGTTGTAGTTTCTTCATGCAGTTTGCAGTGTGAACAACGCAGGGAGGCCAGGTGACTCCACATGACATGAGTTGTTGCAGGATTCAGTCCTGATTTAAGTCAGCTCTTCAGAATGATTCATATGCCCCATTTACAGCTGGGCTTCTTCTCCTCAACAGTCTTTTCTCCTGTAGGGTCAGGCACTCTAGTTCACTTTCTGGACACACTGACATGCTTCTAGCCACTAGGCAGAACTAGCAAGTTGTGCATACTTCAGGTGATGACCTCTGGAATACTGACTGTCAAGCAGGCAGCATCCCTGGATCTCAGAAGTTTTTGAGTATGTTGAAGAGCACTCCTTTTCTGGTCAAGACGAATTTGGATTCGGATAAAAATGGGAAGGTTTTGACCCCGCCTTTATAGTCAGTTTGTAGACAGGGAATGTAGATCCACAGTCTAGGCACCTGGAATGAGGTGTTAATGTATACACAATCTTTGAGCATGGTAGTGGTTCTTGCAGCATCTGCCGATGAGGCTGGCTCCAAGCAGGAACATCCAAAACATTAGCACAATGAAGAGTAATGGCTGTGCACCTGGTGTCATCAGCCTTCTTGAAGAAATAATCTGGAAAACACAAATAGGCGGGCACTGCTAAGAAAGTGCCTCATTCTGCACAATTGAATCTACTGACTCACCCACTCTCCTCTGCAATACACCAAATGTCACTGCAGAGGAAAAAGTAAATAGCAATTATCCACTATCAGGTCTTCATTGATGTTCTAAGGGTAGACCTACCGCCATTGTCCCTTACTTCAGTGCCTGAGTCTCCACCCCCTAGCTTTAGGAATATAGCAGTACACTTACACTGTCTGGGGAAGCTGCATCCACCTTCCATTTTGGGCCATGGTAAATGTAGGGCAGTTCAGGATAGATGCCACTGGTCCCAGCAATCATGCTGTCAACACAGATGGAGTCTTCTTGCCATTATGTGCCGTACATCCTACATCAATACATGCACTCGACACCGGTAATGTTCTTCAGCACCTTTGAGTGTACATGAAGCAAACCCAACAACTTTTCCTCAACACAATCAACGTGCAGCAAAACAGCCCCTAAACCTTTAAGACTACCATTAGTTGTCAAGATGGTTTTTCTTCTCATAACAAAATAACCCAGGGTAGACATTTTGCTTATACCGTCATTGTTAGTCTTAAACGCTAAATCACAATCTTCTGACCAATCAAACTTGTTCCCATTTTTTAGTAGGGACCGAATGGGGTGACCTACACTAGAAAATGTTTTAACAAATCTGAAGTAGAACTCCGCCAAGCCAAGGAAAGATCTTCCTTCATCTTTATCCTGCAGAGCTGGTGCTTTCAAGCTGCAATGAGCTAACTCAATTTTCAGTTTAATCACCTCAGCTGAAATGGTGTGACCCAAATAAAACATGGAAGTAACACAGAATTTACATTTATCTTTCTTTAGCTAAGGTCAATCTACTGCAAACTTATGTCAACATGCCATCATGTTCTTCTCATAAAGTAAAATATTGTCTTGAAAGAACACTATATTGGGTACACCCTCCAGCACTTTCTTCATCACTCTTTGGAAACATGCTGCAGGTGATGCCAAGCCACGTCATTCTCATAAACTGAAAGGCACCAAGAGGGGTGCAAATGATGTGAAGTGTCTGGAATCATCATGCAACTTTACTTGATGGTACACCAATGATAAGTCCATCACACTAAAAACACAGGCACCACCAAACATTGTCAAAGCTTCAGAGATGTTTGGAAGAGGCTAATAGTCAACCCACATATGTCTATTCAATCCCTAAGATCCACACACCTCCGGATTAGTTTGCCCCCATCCTTTGGTACAAACATCACTGGGGCCACCCACTCTGAGGACACTATTTCCTCAATAACACCCTCAGCTATAAGCTGATAAATCCCCTTCTTCAGAGGTTCCAACATGAGTTTGGAAACCCTCTTGACCTTATGTACACAGCATAACTCTTCAAGACAATCCTATGCTCAAAGTTTTTAAGGAGACCCACCTTTACACTAAATACTTAAAGAAATTGTAGCAATATATCTGACAATGTGTCTTATAGCGTTGCGTATGTGAGCGCACCTAATCCATGAAGGTGCCCCTCTTCTCTGACATTCACCTAATACCACTCCTGTAACATTTCCTTAATGATGTGCATTGTAGCTGAGATCAGCATTGCACTACTACATGCAATGCCATTGCCTTCCAAACTGCTAGGTTGTGTGCCATGTCTCGATTGATGTTCCCAGCCAAGGCAGGGCTTACACCGTGTCAGAACTGGCCCCGTAGTCATTGTACATACCTGCCAAGTCAATGCAGGTCAGACACAACTCCACTGAACCCACAGCTGTGAAACATGTCTCCTCCCATGCAACTTGTCACCAGTGTTAAGATGTTCTGTTGTCAAGAAGGCACAACACAAAGTATGCTTCTGGTAGGCTTAATTGATTAATCCTGTGCCCATTACACTCTAGCATCATGCATTCACTTCTAGAAGGATGGATTACATTCTAACCTGGGAATCAAAGAAGATCATAACACATTGGTTCAGATTTCTGTTCATTCCAGACTTCAAAATTTCCTCAAGACATCCATATGACATTTTGCATGTCTTTTGTTGACCCTCCTTACTTGTATCTGCAGAAGTCTGACTCTGCCACGTCCCATTGCTCAATTTTCCCTACTTTTAGAGCACTTGAGTTTAGCACACGCAAAATGGATTTTTACTTGGCAACATAACATGACATGTGGGTGTTTGTCTTCATCAATAATATATAATTTTTTGCTGCCACTGTGGCTGTCACAATATTATTTCTTCTACTGAGCCCATTTGATTTCTTCAGCAACCTTGGATTTTTGTGCGAATTGAAGACCCTCCACCTGTGTATTTTATTTAATCCATATGCTTTAGGCTTTGTTTCTGTTGTGCTCATTAATAAATGGTTCTCAAGGGTTCTTGGTCTCAGCTCACCAATTCTTGATCAGTTGCACTTCAGTTATCTCTCCTTGTGGGATCTACTTTATCACCATCTTCATTAGTATTTTAGCAAGTTAGTAAAAGCATGTCTCTGTTTCCTTCAGCATCACAGTAGCAGACACTGGTAGAGCTGCTTCCACCTGCAAAATTTTTTCCTGGTGGTCCTTTATTAGTATTATTATTATTATCAAGGAATTTTATATAGCAATGTGAAGGAACTCCTCCCCTCCCTTGATTGGTCTCCTTACTTGTTACAGGCACTCGACATCTGTCCTATTCATGGCGTCCTCCAGAGAAGTGGCAAAACCTAGAAAAAGAAAGCATGACAAGTCAATGGTGGGAAGGGATTGTGAAGCACATGAAAGTAACAGCGGACTTTCCTCAGCAGAGATAAAGGGGCGGCTCCAGTAACTTCAAAAGACCTGCTGATTGGGTATAAGTGTGGAAGAGGCAGAAACTGACGAGGAGTCGAGGAAGGAGAGGAGAGCAAAGCAGAGGTGAAAAGAGCAGAGCGGAAAGAAGAAAAGAGGAAGGTTGACGGCAGACCCTGGGAACGGGAGGCTGAAGCAAGGAATGTGGACACTGACGGTGAGGGCCCAGAGGCGGAGGAACAAGAGAGGCATGCTGACCAAGTGGAGCTGGACAAGGCAGCTGAAGTCTGGTTCGACGTGGAGGCTGAGACACCATCAAAGACACTGCTACAACCCGCCACAGTTCCGGAGGGCTGTGGCTTGGGTGGTGAGTGTGCAGGGCAGAGTGGAGGAAGCAAACACAACAACGTTTTCCTCAACACAATCAACCTGCAGCAAAACAGCCCCTAGACCCTTGAGACTAGCATTAGTTGTCAAGATGTTTTTTCTTTGCGCAACAAAATAACCCAGGGTCTACATTTTGCTTATACCTTCCTTGATAGTCTTAAAAGCTATATCACAATCTTCTGACCAATCAAACTTGTTCTCCTTTTTGAGTAGGGACCGAATGGGGTGACCGAAACTAGAAAATGTTTTAACAAATCTGAAGTAGAACTCCACCAACCCAAAGAAAGCTCTTACTCACATCAAAATAACCCAGGAAAGACATTTTGCTTATACCTCCCTTGATATTCTTAAAAGCTAAATTAAATCACAAAGGAATGCTTGCACAGAAGGGTGGTAAAATGAGGCACAGATAGAGAAGCTAACGGTGTCCTCACTAAGAACAACCCTCTCCATTAGTATCACTAAATTGGTTGCTCTAGAGGGCCAGTTTTTTCAATAATATTTGACCAGTTTGATTTCTTTTCTTTTTGTACATACCTACCAAAGGAGTCTCCTCAAGTGGAATAGGTCACTATCACCCGGTTTTCACAACACTTTGCAGGAGAGAACAAAATAGAGTGAAGTCAAACATCGCACAGCAAAGGTGAACTGGTGATGGGAATTAGTGTAGAAAAGGGGGAAACACAAAATTTACCGTGCTGTTTCTTTTTTTGTTTTCTCCTGGGTGCTCTGGTGGCTGTAGTTTATCCTGGTGACCTGTGGGAAAGAAAGTAAAGAATAATAATTCCTACGCCTGTCAAGACGGTGAGGAAGACATCACTCTCAACCACCTGATCTAAGGATCCTGTTTGCAGTTATGCACCTTCAGTTTGAGGGATCCAGATATGTTTTTCCTTTCACTGTATTGCCTAAATAATCAATAAAAACCAACACCATTCATCAAACTACCAAGCCTCCAAAGCCATATTTTCACCCATCCCTCCTGCAAGTACTTAGCTACTACCCACTTGTGGTTTCTCAGGGCTAAGAATGACAGGTCCGGTCTATCCAAGTCTTGCTAACTCACAAACAACCAGGTCTTCCGCTGTCTTTGAAAGATCATAAGCAAACGACAACTTCTCAAAGGTTGTGGAAGGGTGTTCAACAGCTTGGGGCCCTAATATGCAAAAGACCAGCCTCCAATACATGTGCATTTAGTTCTAGAGACATCGCACAGGGAAAGATTGCTGGAGCAAAGGGGACGGGCCGGTTGATGAGATCTAGCAAATTCATGAAGATATAGTGAGCCAACCCCAGATCTTGCTCTGTGCACATTATACAAGGTTTTAAAGTGAATTTACTTCTTTGTCGTCAGCCAGTGGAGCTCCCGGAAGAGGCAAGAGGCTGAGGTTCTCTCCAGGAGTATATAGAGCATGCTTGCTGCCAAGCTCAGACCACTTGCAACCATCTGATGGAGGCTTTATCCACCCCCAGATAAAGCATGTTGCCGTGATCCTGTATTAAAATAATGAATGCCTGGATAACCATCCTTTGAGCTGGGAATGGAAGAAGCGTGATGATTTTCTGCAGCCATTTCTGGACTGCAAAATAGGTAGCTGCCACCTTTGCCATGTGAGGCTTCATGGTGACTTTGTCATCCAGCAGGAAGCCAAGGTTCTTGACCTTGGTGGCTGGTTCTGGCAGAGGACCCAGAATTGTCGGCCAATGTTTGGAACGCCAAAGTGACGGGTTCTTCCCCAGCACCAGTACCCCTTTGTAGTTGCAGTTGCACACTGGGCAGTTAGCTACAGCTGCCCTTCTTCAGCGTACTGCTCTGGGAAAAGGGGACCGCTAAGTAAGTTCTCGTAGCACCAGCTCACTCAACTCTTGTGGAAGGACTATGGCTTAGAAGTTCATATCTTCCTGCGGTGCAAATGCAATCCTCTGGTCCGTTCTTCACCCTCTGTTACCAGTACCACTTCACAAGTATAGACTCTTTCGTACTCCTTAGTTTAGGGCAAGTCTTCCTCCGGCTTTAGCGCTGGTAGCGCCTGGTCTTTTTAGGCGCCTCCTCATGACCTCCTTATCCACTAATTCTCTCACTACTGATGACGCAGAAACGAAGGTTTTACATTTATTAGCGCATAAACGTAGTGCCGCAATAATCAAGTGTGACTTTAACCGAACTAATAAAGATTGTACGGGGACAAATGTGCCCTCAGAGTAGTTCGCCAGCATTTATAAGCGTGCTTTATATAACGTGATGTATTAGAATTGTACTAATCTGACATAACCGTAAACGTGTGCCATGATTTGCTTGTTTGAAATGTTTTAACTTAGCATAACTTTAGTGGAGGCTTCGGCCTAGTTGCCTTGTCTCACGGTTTAGATGCTCGTGTTTTTCTAATGTGCTAATAAAACGTGTATTCTTGCTTGAAGCTGTACTTTTTCAGTGAGATCGGTTCACATGCTTATCTTTAAGGTTTCGTGCCAGCCTGGCATCTTCTTCTTTGCTCCAAGGTCAATCTGCAGGTGCAGACAATGGAAGCTCTGAAAGTGAGTTAATTGGTAAAATATGTTGCAACTTACGTTCCCGACTCCAAGGATAATGTATGCCTAGGTAGAAGCTTGTAAATTGTTGTTTTTGATTGGACAATTTGAAGCCAACCTATGAACCCTCCAATGGAAGACCCTACTGGATTTGAACTGTTGTTTATTTAAACCTGGTGCACAAGAAGAAAGCAGCCATTAGCCATTAGCCATTAGCCATTGGCCATTACCCGCCATTTGCAGGACATTGCAGCCATTATGGCCCATCTTGCCGACCTCGTCATTTTGCCATCTTCTACGATGCCAATTGATGTTCGACGCCATTTTGAATGAGACTTTGATGCTTTCTCTAATCGAGAGAAAGAGACTTTAAGTAATTCTCGTCCTAGAGACTTTAACTTCGATTTGCCCCTTTGCATGAAGTAGTAGTTTTGTCCTTTTATCTTGCCGCTGTGAGGCAATTGCCCCGTCCACCCTGCCCCTTTGCCCCCGTCCCATGCTGATCGAAACCGGTACCCGTGAGACGAAGACTTCCTTGAATGCTGATTGAATTTGGTAAATATGAAAGGAAAATGTACAATTGCATTGTGTTTCTTTTTAGGTAACCAACTGCTGATTTTTGATAAGAGCCCTAGTTAGGAGTTTTCCAAATCAATGTTGCTAAATTGTTTTTGCATGAAGTCCCACATGCAGATGCTAATTTGAGGTTAGATGAGGATTCATTTGTTGCATGATGCAATTTGAGACCTTGTTATGCTGACTAATGTATGCAATTAGCCCATTACAGATTATAGTTTTAGTGGTTTGCGTTGCTATTATCGAATGCATTGTTATTCAAATGCTGCATAGATTGCATCTTTTTCGCCGTTATGGACAGCTATTAATGTTCATTTACATATATCATTTGGTGTTGAGACACATTTATATCGTGCTAGCTTTGTTAATATAGGGAAATAAATTCATTAACTTTGAATGAACTGGTGTGGTTATTCATGGCCGAAAGGTCATGGTTCGCCAAAATGTTTTCTGGATTAATTGTGAAGTGTTATGTTGATCAGGGCATTGCTTATGTTCGTTATTGATTATTGATTTGATTAAATTGACTAATCTCGGGTGAAGAGAGCCCCACTTGGTCAAAAGATTCATCGACCCAAGAGCGTCCAAATACAGGTAATTTATTAGGACGGAACGCTCTATCAGTAGATGGTAGCAGAGGACGGTTTCGCCCTTTGGGACCCCACTCGAGAGGTAATGGTTTCGCCCTTTGTGACCCCACTCGAGAGGTAACGGTTTCGCCCTTTGGGACCCCACTCGAGAGGTAACGGTTTCGCCCTTTGGGACCCCGCTCGAGAGGTAACGGTTGCGCTCTTTGAGACCCCACTCGAGAGGTATATGGTGTTGAATTAGATTTTTCTTGGGTAAAACAGATTGAGAGAATGATGATGCCCTAAGTCCCCCGCGACTTTCCCGGGATCTCGGAGCTTGCGAATGGAGAGAATGGAGGTGTGAAATCGGCATTGGCGGTACTAGTGACGGTATGAGTGAAGTCAGGGTTTTGCGCTTGCACAGCTTATTGCCGCAGATTGTTTGAAAAGGTTGCGAGGATTTTAGAGAATAGCGGAGGTGCGACTCCGAGTGTGAGAGTAGGGAAGTCGTCGAACTTCATGTGCATGTGGCGCTTTGTGCAGAAAAAGGTCCACGTGGTTGTTGTTGTTGAGACGGGCCCTGCGAGGTCAAGAGACTCCGGAGTATGTTGAAAAGTGTATGAGACACTTGTTTTATGTTGTGGTCTGGTCGGTTTAATAGGTTGACCGGGCGTGGTCAACGAGTCGGTACGTGTGTTAAGGGAGTGAAAGAAAACTTCGACTTCGGGCTTTGACAAATTCTAAGTGCACTAGAATAGATCACTGACAAGTTGAGAGCAGAATCTGCGGGTCAGATTTTGCTTGCGAAAGTGGGGACCGAGAAAGATGGAATAACTGCCGAGGCTAGTGAAAAATCCCTAAGGTCCTGAAGCGATTGTGTTACCCTTCCTGTAGTAAACCGACAGATCTGTTTTATTATTATTTGGTTGCTCGCGATACATGCCAGAAGTTGTTACGAGAGGAGCTGAGTGAAGGAGGACTAGCCGCGAGGCTTTGTCAGCCGCAGTGTGTGTAAGTGTGACGTCACTAGGAGCCGCGCTGGGATAGGTTGGTTGCAGAGAAGGGTCGCGCACGGATTGGACGCAGTCCGTGGGGCTCGATTGGAAGGGGAAAGGCAAGTGAAGAGTATTCCGGGAAATAAAGTCACTTATTGATTACAAATTTTGTGAAATAAAAGACGAGAAAATGAAATTTTTTAAAGCATTAAAGAGTGCGATGAAGGGGGAGTCTTACATTAAAGCGAGCGTAGGAGAGGAGACGCCACCCGAAGGTACACCAGCTTACATTGTAATGGAGGAAAAGGGGGTAGCTCCGTGCCTTTGGCTAAAGCAATGGCACAAGCTGACAGAGAGACATGGGAGCGTAGCGTTCCCGATCCATGGGACATTCAATATAAGGATCCTAGAGAATTTGAGATTCGCGATGTACGACATGAAGGTACCTCCAAGGCCAGCACAGTTTGAGGCTCTAGCGATTTGGGAACTAATGGCTAGACAGCAACAGCAAAAGAAGTTTGAGACCAGGATAAGAAAGGTAGAAAAGGCACTAGCGGACGCTAGGTGGGATAATGCACAGAAGGTGTGGAGGTCAGATATATTGCAGGGGATAAAATTGTTTCCCGCAATTGCTAAGGAAGAAGAGGCGACAGGCAAGAAAGCTACCTGTAAGACAAACAGGAGGTGTTCCAAAGATAGAGAGGACGAGGAAAAGTTAAGGAGAGAAGACGAGTCAGAGGATGAGGAGTTCATCATGCAATTGCTGAACGACCGTCCACCACCTTATGCAGAGAGTGAACAAGGCCCAAGTACCAGTTCTGCCCCTCCGGCACCGGTACAGAATAATGAAACTCCGAATTCAGAAACGCCATCGGGATCTAAGGACCCGAGTTTACTGTTCACCCCGCAGATACCGCAGGTTAGGAGAATATATCCAGATGTGCCTATATTGAAAACAGCAGAAAATTATCAGCCGCAGGTCCCAAGGTACTACAGCAGTGACAACAGTACGGGAATGATTCTAGATCCAACCGTAATGGGAGTACAGAATGGTCGCAACCCAACATTGGCACAAGCTGAATCAACCCAGTTTTTGATGCCTCAAAAGCAGATGCAGGGGGGAACCGCACATGCTCAGATGACGGGGAGTCAGACGGGCATGCCGGCAATGATGACCCATAGTGTGGGAATGAACATGCCTCAGAACCTGGGGAATGGACAGAACCCAGATGCGATATCCCTACCCATTACTGTAGGTCCACCGGTACCTTTGTACATTCAGCCTAACTCAGGTATGAGCGGTCAAGGATCAATGGTGCAGAATGGGACGGAAAGGAGGTGCATAGAAAACACTCCAGAGACAACTCCGATAGCGGCTCAGCCGACTGGATCTGGGTCCTTGATGGAGTTTAGTCCCATATGTGCTCAGTCAACAGTGGTGAGGTCGAGTCCCCCACTGATGATACCGCTATCATCGAACACTGAAAAGTTGCCGCAACCATCAATGGCAGTCGATGTGAATGCTACACTGATGGGGTTGAATGCGCAACAGCTGACACAGTGGTTCAACAGTCTGAATTCCACACAAAGCTCAGCCAGTGGGAAGGGAGAAGACTATCTGAATAAGGTCAGGTTGAACATGGAAGCAGAAGAATTGGTGGAAGGGACTATGGGTTTGAATAGGTTAGAGTCCTACTCGGAAGATGAGCTGAGGTATCTATGTCCCAGGATTACGAGAGAAGTGAACAAGGTACATAGAAGGTTGCAAGAAATAGCTAACAAAAACGGGGTTGAGATAGACAAGACAAAACACTTGAGCAGGAGCTATAGATTGGATTTCGGGACCACAGACTTTGAACACATGAGGTCAGCAGGCATGAAAATGCACCTTAGAGAATTGCTGCAGAGTGCACAAGTGTGGAGGTGCTTAGACAAATGGGAGAGCAGATGGGCAAGGAAAAAGGAAAAGAAGAAAGACAGTGTCCCAGAGCACAAGGAGAAAAGACCACAGAGTAGTGATGCAATAACCATGTTACCAATGAGGGAGACAGCAGGGGGAAAATTAATACATGTACCGTGGCACAGAAGCGACATTCAGTCTTTTACGGATGATTTTCCCAAACTGAGAGAGAAACCGATTGAATGGTATCAACAGACTGATAGGTTTGTGAAGCTTGCAAAATGTCTTTGGGAAGACCTGAACACCCTCTTTGAGATTGTGGTTCCGGCAGATTTGTGGGAAGACTGCAAAAGGGCTGTAGGTTGGCCGACAAGTGAACCAGAGAGAGACAGGGATACGGGTGCACCATCACCTATGGTAATGAGCTTGTACTATAAGGTGATTGAGCATTTGAAGACGAAGGTTGCCGCGAAAAATGTGGATTGGCAGAAGATTGATCGAACTGCCCAAGAGGCTAAAGAGTCGATTCATGGTTACTATGAGAGGTTGTTGAAGGCGTTCAAGAACTACAGTGGCACGGAAACAATAGAGGCGAGGGACATGCTTCATTTTGTGTTTAGATTCGTGGAAGGGCTGAGACCAGAGATAAGTCAGATGATAAAGACGCATTTGATTTGTTGGCAGTCGAAACCTATTGATGAGGTGTTGAATTATGCTAAATACTGTAGCGACGAAATTGAAGTGAAACAGAAAAGGTTGAAAGAGAAAGTGATGGTGATGCAACTTAAAGCAGCTCAGACAGGTCTGCAAGGGTTGCAAGGGTTCCCACAGCAGATACCGCAGCCGCAGCCGCAGCCGCAGCCGCAGGGAAATATGGTGTTTCAGCCACAGGCGAGAGGCAGAGGCAGAGGAGGCTTTGGGAGTAATGGTCCGGATTTGAACACTGTTGCGATTCCGAATGGTGTGCAGGCAATGAAAAGGGTGATGCCGTGTCACGTGTGCGGAATCGTCGGACATTGGAAACGCAAGTGCCCGATGGTGGTGCAGGAAGGTGCAGGTGTTGGTCAGCAAAACAATGATGTCAATGCATTCCAGACAATGAGGGGACCGAAAATGAGAGGTCCAAACCCAAATTTTCAGACCATAAATCAGCTGCAGGGATTACAGCCCATGCAGCCGCAGCAGATGCAGATGCCCCGTATGCAGATGACGCAAATGCAGCCAATGCAACAGCAGTTTCCCATGGTACCTAATCAGCAAATGCAAATACCCTTGGCACCAGTGAGTCAGCAGCAAGTGATGGTTCCTCCACAGGTCTCGGGTCAGGTGATGAATACAAATGGCACCGTACAACAGTTCCCATTACACAGTGAGAATGGAATAAACAATGTATGGGAGAGTGAAAGTTCAGAAGAGGAGGGAAATTGTGTGCTTGCAGCATCCTTGGAAGTTGATCAAAAGGGTCCATATGTGGAGGGAAGAGTTATGGGTCATCGTGTTTCATTCTTGGTTGACACAGGAGCCACACGTTCAACTGTTAGGAGCATTGAAGTACCAAATTTGCCACTCTCAGGGAGAACAGTTCAAGTAGTGGGAGTAGCAAACAGGCACCTGACGAACCCAATCACAGATCCAGTACAAGTCAGAATTGGTAACTATCAAGGGTTACATAATTTTGTGGTATGTGACTCAAGCCCAATAGCACTGTTAGGGAGAGACTTATTGTGCAAATTGGGATGTTCGATTATGTGTTCGAACGATGGAATTAGAATTCAGACGAGCAGTGATGGGGAAGAAGAGGACAGTGTAGAAGGGGATGAGATGGAAACTGTCGATGAAGAATATCCTCTGATTAACCTTTTTCCGATGATAACTGAAGAAGATATTCCAGCTGAATTACGGGAAACAGTCGGAAAGGAAGTGTGGGATATGACAGGAAAAGAGGTGGGATTGGTGAAAGGAGTGGAACCAGTGAAAGTGACCGTAAAACCCAATGTAACCTTTCCCCAGACCCCACAATACCACATGGCACAAGACAACCTCATGAAAGTCGCCCAACTCATTGACGAGTTTGTAAAACAGGGAGTACTGAAAGAAGTGTTAAGCAGCCCATGTAATTCACCAATCATGGGACTAATAAAGCCGAGTGGAAAGGTCCGAATTGTGCAGGACTTGAGGAAAATAAATGACATCATAATTAAATGCTGCCCTGTAGTACCGAATCCAGCTGTGATAATGTTTCAAGTCCCTTGCGATGCCGAGTAGTTCTCAGTCATTGACTTGTCACAAGCATTCTTTTCGGTGCCTCTTCATGAGGACAGCCAATTTCTCTTTTGTTTCAAATTCTTAGACAGAGTTTACAGTTGGTGTCGAATTCCTCAAGGGTTTTCGGAGTCACCGTCAATTTTCAATCAGATTCTAAAGAAAGACTTGGAAGCGTTAGAATTGCCATTCGAGTCAACCCTAGTACAGTACATCGATGACTTACTGATTGCATCTAAGACAGAAAGTGGCTGCACAGCCGACACCATTGCTCTGCTTAACCATTTGGGAAGGAATGGACACAAGGTGTCTCCTTCAAAGTTGCAGTTCTGTCAGAAGAAAGTAAAATACTTGGGTCATCAAATAGAGAAAGGGTCACGGAGAATAATGAAGGAAAGAATAACAAGTGTACTTCAAATGAGTCCACCAAAGACGAGGAGGGAGGTGAGGAAGTTTTTGGGGATGGTGAGCTACTGTCGCCAGTGGATTCCCAACTTCTCAACTCTAGCAAAGCCTTTACTGAAACTGACCCAGAAGGATGCCTTGGATGAAATTGAGCTGAAAGGAGATGAGATGGATGCTTTTATTGAATTGAAAGAATGCATGTGCAGGGCTCCAGCTTTAGGTATGCCTGATTACACAAAGCCTTTCACATTGTTTTGTCATGAACGTGATGCATGTTCTTTGTCTGTCTTGACCCAAGCCCATGGTGGCATAAACAGACCAGTAGCGTATTTTTCAGCTACTTTGGATCCGGTCGCAGCAGCACTGCCAGGGTGTTTGCGCGCCGTAGCAGCAGTTGGTATCAGCCTCACTCAGAGTGAAGGAATAGTGATGGGACACCCATTAACAGTCATGGTCCCTCACTCAGTTGAGATACTTTTGACCCGCTCCCGAACGCAACACATGACTGGAGCAAGACTCACAAGGTATGAAACAATAATTCTGGGCTCACCGAATGTGCAGCTGAAAAGGTGCACTACGTTGAATCCAGCAACCTTGCTTCCCGGTGAAAGTGCTGAAATTGAGAACGCTGAAGACGTCGAGCATGACTGCCTTCAGGTGGCTGAATTTTGCACAAAACCCCGACCTGACATTAAGGATACTAAGCTTGATGAAAATGACCAAATTGTTTTTGTTGATGGGTCATGTTTAAGAGATGCATTGGGAATATTGAAAGCAGGATATGCTGTATGTACTGTAACAGGTGTCTTGGAAGCGTCCTGGCTCCAAGGAGTCTATTCCGCACAAGTAGCAGAGCTTGTAGCCCTTACAAGAGCATGCCAACTGTCTACATTGATGAAGGTTACCATTTACACTGACAGTCAGTACGGGTTTGGAATTGTGCACGACTTTGGGCAACTATGGTCACAGAGAGGTTTCCTGACCTCTTCAGGGTCCCCAGTGAAAAACGGGGAGAGAATAAGGGAATTGTTACACGCCATTCAGATGCCAGCCGAAATTGCAGTGGTAAAGTGTAGTGCTCATACAAAAGGACAGGACTATGTTTCCCTGGGAAATGCATATGCGGATCAAGTCGCAAGATTTTGTGCCTTGAACTGTATATTGCTCAGGGATGAATGGAATTTGATAAGTGAACCAGAACTCGAACCAGTTGAAGCATTTGCCTTGAAGGTCGTGGATACAATGGATGAACTAAAAGCATTACAGAATAGCGTCAGGGAGGATGAAAGAGTTTCCTGGATTAAGTCACAATGTACAAGGAGACCAGATGAGTTATGGGTTTCAAATGAAGGAAAATTTGTTTTACCAAATAGTCTCTTATCGCAGCTAGCGCGGTTCTATCATGGGCAGGCTCACCTAGGGAGAGATGCCATGATAAGATTGTTCAAAACTGATTGGTTTAACCCCAGATTCCGTCAAGTTGCAGAAGCAGTTTGCCATCGTTGTGTCATTTGTCAGCAAATGAACCCAGGAAAGGGAACGGTTGTGAACGTGAGCCACATTGGTAGGGCGGGTGGCCCGTTCAGCAGAATGCAGATGGACTTTATTGAGATGCCTGTGCATGGAGGTCTGAAGTATGTGTTGGTGATTGTGTGCATTTTTAGTCACTGGATTGAAGCATACCCCACACGTAGAAATGACAGCCTTACAGTTGCAAAACTATTGTTGAGGGAGTTGATACCACGTTTCGGATTCCCGATCTCTTTAGAATCAGATAGAGGAAGTCACTTCAATAACGAGGTGATAAAGTTACTTTGCGCAGCGCTGAACATTGAGCAAAAACTGCATTGTAGCTATCGCCCTGAAGCCTCAGGACTGGTGGAACAGATGAATGGTACACTGAAATCAAGAATGGCGAAAATATGTGCATCGACAAATTTGAAATGGCCTGACGCATTGCCTTTGGTGTTAATGTCAATGAGAAACACCCTTGACAGAAAGACTGGATTGTCCCCGCACGAAATTCTCATGGGCAGGGCCATGAGACTTCCTGCAGTTCCCGCAAACGCGCTTCTGAATATTACAGATGATATGGTGTTAGACTATTGCAAAGGTCTGGCTGACGTGGTTCGCTCTTTCTCTCACCAGGTGGAAGCAACCACCTTGTCACCGATCCAAGGTCCAGGACACACACTGAAAGCAGGTGACTGGGTCGTGATAAAGAAGCACGTGAGGAAGTCGTGTCTGGAACCCCGTTGGAAAGGCCCTTTCCAAGTGATCCTGACGACCACTACCGCTGTGAAGTGTGCGGGAGTTCCCAACTGGATCCACGCCAGTCATAGAAAGAAAGTGTTGTGTCCCACAGATGAGGAAGTTGAAGCGCTGAAACTGCCAGTACCTGATAACAAAGTGCCAAGCGCTGAGACAGAGCAAAACAGAACTAGAAGCGAACAGGCAGAAATAGAGGAGAGAGAAATATTCTCTGAGGACGAAACAACCGATTCACTTGGGGAAGACCAAGGAGAAACCTCAGACAGCGACGAAGCAGCTGAAGGTAACAAAGAGCCTGAAGCAGCTGAAAGTGACAAAGAGCCTGAAGAAAGTAACGGTGACAAAGGGCTCGAAAGAGGTGAAGAAGCAGGAGAGCCTGATCAGAGGAGGGCTTTCCCAGAAGCAGACGGTACAGAAAAAGAAAAGGAAAACCTGATTGACTCCCCAGAAGGAGGGGACAAGGCAGAACAGAACGAAACTGTTCAAACTTCTTCAGAAGAGATCGCAGGTCCATCAAGTGGACAAAGTGCAAAGAGAAGACCAAGTATATCACCAGTAAAACTAAGAACTAGAGAAACGTTGAACGACAGTGAAGGGCCAAGAGTGAAAGAGAAAAGAAAGGAAGTGTCTGTCGTGATACCAACATCAAGTGAAGAAAAAGACTTGGCCAAAGAGGAAAGTACCAGCGAGGCAGAATCGAAGAGAGATGCAAAATTGAAAAGGAAAAGGATACCAAACAGGAGATATTCCGGCCCAGAATGGGCATATGTAGTCAATGACGATTGGACCGACGAATTTGTATCTCTTAGCCTCGAGAACGAAGAAGAAGAGATACCAATAGAAAAGAAAAGTTTTATGGACACTATTGATTGAAAAACTGATAAATGACATTGCTTGCTATAATCTAACGTAATACAACCAGCTGAGACATTGCTAAACCGGATGAGACATTTGCTAACTTGATAAGACTTTGATAACCTGATTGACTCTTAAACCCGATTTGAGACAACGTTGCTAACTGATAAAAGACTGAGTTATTGCCGAATTGAGACAAATGCTGCTAACCGATAAGTGACTGGGCTCCTGAAGAAAACTGTGTGAACATTGCGCTCGTTCAGCTTTGTAACTAATTGCTAAATCGTTTCTTTATAAGTGCTTCTAGCTCTCTGATTCTATACAGATCATGACTAAGTATGCTACACAAAACAGTAGAGTGAAATATTGTAAATATGCGTGTATAGGCTTGATAACTGCATGTGTACTAATAATAATGGCAATGGTGCTTGCAACGCGTGGTAAGGGTGAGAATGAGAAAACAATGCTTGCAAATCTAACAAAAGAGAGTGCAGACTTGAAGGAATTGAAAGAACCAGGAGTTTGGGAGAAGGTTGGAAAGGGAGTTGCTTCAGTGGGAAATTGGCTTGGTGGCATTTGGAATGGAATATTACTAAAAATAATACAGGGAATACTAATAGTACTAATTTGCATCTTTGGGATTTGGGGAATAAAGAGGGGAATACTAATGATCATGGCAAGAATTAAAAGAAGGAAGGAAGAGAAAATGATTAAAAGAATGGCAGAAGAATACAAGGCAAGAACAAGGGGAACTAAAAGGCAAAGAGAACTGACAGAATTTTAATGGAATAAAATTTGTGGGAATGGTTTTGTGTGATGACAAATAGTCATCAGAGGAGGGATTGATGACGCAGAAACGAAGGTTTTACATTTATTAGCGCATAAACGTAGTGCCGCAATAATCAAGTGTGACTTTAACCGAACTAATAAAGATTGTACGGGGACAAATGTGCCCTCAGAGTAGTTCGCCAGCCTTTATAAGCGTGCTTTATATAACGTGATGTATTAGAATTGTACTAATCTGACATAACCGTAAACGTGTGCCATGATTTGCTTGTTTGAAATGTTTTAACTTAGCATAACTTTAGTGGAGGCTTCGGCCTAGTAGCCTTGTCTCACGGTTTAGATGCTCGTGTTTTTCTAATGTGCTAATAAAACGTGTATTCTTGCTTGAAGTTGTACTTTTCCAGTGAGATCGGTTCACATGCTTATCTTTAAGGTTTCGTGCCAGCCTGGCATCTTCTTCTTTGCTCCAAGGTCAATCTGCAGGTGCAGACAATGGAAGCTCTGAAAGTGAGTTAATTGGTAAAATATGTTGCAACTTACGTTCCCGACTCCAAGGATAATGTATGCCTAGGTAGAAGCTTGTAAATTGTTGTTTTTGATTGGACAATTTGAAGCCAACCTATGAACCCTCCAATGGAAGACCCTACTGGATTTGAACTGTTGTTTATTTAAACCTGGTGCACACGAAGAAAGCAGCCATTAGCCATTAGCCATTAGCCATTAGCCATTGGCCATTACCCGCCATTTGCAGGACATTGCAGCCATTATGGCCCATCTTGCCGACCTCGTCATTTTGCCATCTTCTACGATGCCAATTGATGTTCGACGCCATTTTGAATGAGACTTTGATGCTTTCTCTAATCGAGAGAAAGAGACTTTAAGTAATTCTCGCCCTAGAGACTTTAACTTCGATTTGCCCCTTTGCATGAAGTAGTAGTTTTGTCCTTTTATCTTGCCGCTGTGAGGCAATTGCCCCGTCCACCCTGCCCCTTTGCCCCCGTCCCATGCTGATCGAAACCGGTACCCGTGAGACGAAGACTTCCTTGAATGCTGATTGAATTTGGTAAATATGAAAGGAAAATGTACAATTGCATTGTGTTTCTTTTTAGGTAACCAACTGCTGATTTTTTGATAAGAGCCCTAGTTAGGAGTTTTCCAAATCAATGTTGCTAAATTGTTTTTGCATGAAGTCCCACATGCAGATGCTAATTTGAGGTTAGATGAGGATTCATTTGTTGCACGATGCAATTTGAGACCTTGTTATGCTGACTAATGTATGCAATTAGCCCATTACAGATTATAGTTTTAGTGGTTTGCGTTGCTATTATCGAATGCATTGTTATTCAAATGCTGCATAGATTGCATCTTTTTCGCCGTTATGGACAGCTATTAATGTTCATTTACATATATCATTTGGTGTTGAGACACATTTATATTGTGCTAGCTTTGTTAATATAGGGAAATAAATTCATTAACTTTGAATGAACTGGTGTGGTTATTCATGGCCGAAAGGTCATGGTTCGCCGAAATGTTTTCTGGATTAATTGTGAAGTGTTATGTTGATCAGGGCATTGCTTATGTTCGTTATTGATTATTGATTTAATTAAATTGACTATTCTCGGGTGAAGAGAGCCCCACTTGGTCAAAAGATTCATCGACCCAAGAGCGTCCAAATACAGGTAATTTATTAGGACGGAACGCTCTATCACTACCACTCTTCAACAGTGCCCCCAGTCCTCCATTGCTCTTCTCTGAAATACACATAATAGATCAGTCTCAATATAGGGTTCACATGCAAAATGCAGCATTCCCACGGTAAAACCGTAGTACTTTCCTACATTTGAATTGTGCTTTGAAAACGTTCAGTAGCGGTCCTGAAGCAATCACTCTGTGATGTGTTTTTCCGACTGTCTTTAACCATGTGGCACACATACTCTCTAATATCCGTTTGGGTCCAGTGCCTTTCTCGAGTTCAAGGACCACACCTTCCCTGTAAGAATGACTTCACTCCTTCCTGTTTCTGTGTACAAATGTCTTCAGTAGAGCATTCATGTAAAATAAGCACTGCCTCTGGCTGCAGAACAGTTACTGACGCCACTAATCCCTTATTGATGCACACTTCACAGTTATTGAACTCAACTTCAAACTCATCAGCAATTAAATGAGCTAGTGTTCCTTTGATCATCAAAATATATGTCCTAAATTCTTCTCCAACTTCCTGTCTTCTCACTTTTGCAGATCTTTCCAGGGACATAAAGAGCTGGTTAGTTTCTTGTCCAAAATAAACAATCTGTCCTTTCCTGCTAAAGCAGTTCGCTTTGCTCACCAAATAAAAGACTTTCACGTTTATAGTCAGATTTGAGCATTGTTTCTTTCAATGCAATGTACTCCTGGCTTTTTTTTTTAATCTTTCTCTCGGACTATGCGTTGCTAGTTTGGAACATTGCCCGAACATAATCAGCTTTTTCTTTCACAGTTAGCAGCTGCTGTGCCCTCTCTGATGCGTTGACAACATGTTTCACTCCGCTCTCTTTCACTAGGCCATCGGCACTGCCATTTTGATCTAACTGCACCAGGCGCAGCCTGTCCTTTAGGGCGGAGGGGCCACACCCCCCACCTTTTGCCCTTCATGAAGAGTGTCTGTACAGTAGGCATGAGTTGGTTATGGTTACGAACCAACAATAATATCTATAAATCTGATTGGTGCGCTAGAAAAAGTTATGAAAGATGCCATAGGCCTGGTCTGTTTATTATGAATAGTTATAACAAAAGAATGTGTTAAATCCAACAGGTCTCTAGTGGTGGATTGCTATCAGACTTCTACAGGGTGTGGACAGCTATTTTTTCAACGGACACTACCATACCATAGTAGAATCGTGTTTATGTGTTGGCAACCACTCTAACAAATCCCGGGAGTAGAAGATTTTTACAGTGATGGTTCTTGTTAGACCCAGTTGAGAGGTGTCCTATATTATTTTGCCAATTTAAATTTAGTTCATATTTGTAATTTTATACCAGTGTGCATGATGATTATGGTAAAGGCTATAGGCCTCATGGGATCAGTCAGAAAAGTTAAGTCCAATTCCTTAGGTTGTGATACGTTTATGAGGACAAGTTATGACACAACAAGTAGGCCTGACTTACCTATTATGAGAAGCATGTGTTAAAGACAATAGGCTTTGAGGGTGAATTGTTATACTGTGCCCATAGGCAGGAATTTTATTACATATAATCTTTCAGATTACTGTAGTTGGCAAGAGTTTGGTGTTAGTGACCCACCCAAACAAACCAAGAGTATAGAAGATTTGCACTATGATAATCTTTATTTTTTTTAATTGTGTACATATTTGTAATCTATCATGTCAGACCTGATGGTTGCTTTGCTGGGAAGTTTATGCCCAACATAGTAAGTCGAAGTTGGTTATGGCGACAAGCCAATCATAAAGGATATAGACCTGATTGTTTATTATTATTGAAGTTACGATGAAATGAGGGTACCAGACATATTCATTGTGAAATGACTATGATAAGGTCGATAGGCACTTTCTAGGTGGATTACTATTTTGCTGTGTTACAGCGAACATATAGGTGTTTTGCTCAAGGAATCTCACAGTTCACCTTAGTGGGTAAGGGTTTTGATGTTGGTTATCCACGCTTACAAACTATGGATATAGAAGATTTGCTCCATGAGAATCCTTGCTGGGCCTTCTTAGAATAGATGGTATTTTACTTTACCAGCTGTTATTGTGGGGACTTGTGGGAAAGCTTACTTTCAATACATTAGGTCTTAGATAGTTATGGTCACAGCCAACAGTAACAGATAGAGGCCAGAGTTTTGCACTGGGAGAAGTTGCACCAGATGCTCTTTGTCAGTTCTGTTTTGTTATGAAAAGTTACAAGAAAGGCAGTGGGCCTGATTTATTACCAATGTAACACATACATGAAAGTCAATAGGCCGTTAGGGATAGATTGTTTCCGCACTCTGTGAAAGACTGCAGTCAGGTATTTTGTTACCCAAAATCTCACAGATACTTTTTGTATGGAAGTATTTTGATTCAGCGTTCCCCTTTGACAAACCCTATTGGTAGAAGATTTGCAATATAATAATTCTTGCTAGAATCTCGTTGGAAGGCTTGGCATGGTTAGCAGTCTGCCAGGATTTTGTAATAAAGAAAAAACATTAAATAATACATACATCCATATATGTATAAATATCTATCCACACAGATGCATGAATGGCCTATTGGTCAGCAGTCTTTTGCCATCGGGAAGTCGGAATGCTAGTTACACTGCTTCCATCCATTACAGCATGCTGCATGGGGTAATGGTTCAATTAAAATCAGTCACTGGCTGTCATGCCCTGTGAATAATGACATTTTCTCATAAGGTGCATATCCACCAGACAATGAGTGGGCTTCAGTGTCAGCCCTGGTTTGCCAATCCTTTAATTTACAATGTTTTCATTTTATGGTTCCCATTTCATTTGTTTCTCCGCTTTTTATTTGTCCTGAGGCTACTACAGCTCTTCAGACAGTTCCAATGGGCCGCTTGCTTGCCACTCATTTAATCCACAGTACTCTGGATCTTGTGTGGCCACTTCCTCTAAACCAGCAACGATAGTGGAATGCTGTTGTCTTTAGTGTATCCTTACTTTACCATTCCAAGATGGCCTGCAGGTTTGTTTTAAATGTGGTGACCAGGATAAAACTTTAAAATAGCAATAAAAGCTATGAACAATACCACTAAAAAACAGACACCCAGTGCTATGTTTAGTTTTGGTACTTCAAGCATATGCTCTCCATGTTTGGACTGCAGCTTGTTCCTTTTTTTCTTCTTGCATGCTTTTTATTTATCTTGCATAGGTTGTTGAGTTTGCATGCTTCTTATTTGGTTATGTCAGAAGGTGAATAGAAGAACGGGTCAGTGGACAGATGAATGAATCTATGCGTGTATTCATATGTGACACAGTGCATGCATGATGACCTATTGAGTGGCTAAAACCATTGATAACACAAAAGGCAGTTTAATTTTGAAGCTAAACCCATTAGCATTGCCAATGCTTGTTCTCACATCGTGCATAGCTCGCAATATATAATGCTTTCACACTCAGCGTTCACATAGCATTATCCTCTCACTATTGCACAGTAAGCTGCCAGAGCATGAAATTGGTGCTATAACATTATATATTAGTAAAGTAAAAATGCTTGTCTGGGAGCCATTCACTTGTGCTCTGTTTAAACGTGTCAATCATTCCATGCTATACACAAATATAGCGATTTATTGTCATATCTAGCATGGGGGTAACATAGAAAGGAACTAAAATTGAAAAATGTTTTTTTGACTGCACAGCCACTGCATCTCAGTCACTGGAGGCAGATTGGATGGCCCTCCTGCATAAAAGATGAAAACATGCCAAGCACTAAAACCCAATCTACGTACCTGCGCTCCTTGCCCTGAACCAGAGAAGAGCAAAGCTGGAGCCAGGAGCACAAGGAGATTTAGGGGCATAGTTACAAGAAAAGACACACAACTGCACCGGCGCAGTTGTGCATTAAAAATGTTAACACTGGCTAACGTCATTTCCTACCACCATGCTTGTGCCATATTTACAAAGCGGCACACTATGGTGGTAAGAAAAGGCTAGCTTAAAACAAAAACTAAATCAGGCCCATAGTTAATAATGAATCCTCTGTAGGCGGCTTGAAAAGCATCACAAATTGACAAGAGATCTTCTCTGCATCATTAATCTTAATTTAATCATGCACCCTAATCATCATAGGAAGAAAGGGAAACCTTTGTCAGAAAGAAAGGTATTATTGAACCTCCAACAAGATTGGAGGTTCCTGAAGAGTGGATTGAATAGTCTCCAAGAGTCTGATAAGGCAACATGCGGAATAGTGTGCTTGAATGCTTTATGGGCTTTATTAGGAACCAATCTAGTAATGGAGTGCCGATCAAGGAAGGAGTCAATGGTTTGATTGCAGCCACCACTCGATATGAAGTTCTCAGTGGAGTATTGTGCAACGTTTTGAAAAATCTTTCTCCAGGAACTTGGATCAGGTTGTGTTGGACCATAAACGTTAATTATCTTAAAGATAGTATCATCATTTTGAGTTGAGTTAATACCCATCTACCCTTCTCACCATTCTCCTGGGTAACAAGTGATATATTTTGACATTTATGACACAGTATTACCACACCATTTTTAAGAAACACAGGAGGGGAAAACAAAGTTTACCCGTCCATTGTTTTTTAAGTTTTATAATGTCTGCAACAGTGAGGTGTGTTTCCTGAAGTAATGCGAAATGTTATTTCAATCTAGATAGGTGAGATAAAACATGTTACTTTGAATGGAATTTTTCAAACATTTAACATTCCATGTTGTTATTGTGAGTGTCTTTCGGGAGGAAGCCATCAATAAACATCAAGAACATACATAGAAATCGTAGTTTTGAGCAAAGGAATGATCCGTTTGGGAAACAGAAAGAGGGAAGGGTGACAGATGGAAGAGTTAAGAGAAAGATAAAGGAAAAGAAAGGGAAAGGAACCCCAGAAAAATGGATAGAACAAAGAGGAAACCCAGAAAGAAAGTTTCTCGGTTGCAAAAATATCATTAATGACAAAAGAGAACTTCATGACTGATGGAGAAGGTACGGAGCACCTAAAGAAGATGGAACCGAACTCGGCCATGGCAAACTGACGAGGGAGTCACAGCAATGATGAAGAGAAAATATAAACTACTACTAGATAGGGAAGGGAGAGCTGGATTGAACATTACAATATTAAACAGTCACTAGAGGGATAAAGATGAAGGGATAAAAGATGAAAGTATAACTTTGGATTGCAAGGGAGAGACGTCAGTGGGAACGATACACAGCACAGCAACATTAGGGCAGGGAGGACTAAGACAGGTGAAGTACTCCATATAACATTCTGTTGCTGAAATGCAAATGGAAAGAAACAAGTAAGTTAGACGGGGAAATTATCTGGTGGAAAAACAGTGCCTAAATAAAGACACACAGTAGGTTAGATATAAAAGCAATCAACTTGGCTTGAATAACAGTCATGATTTAACTGTGATGCCAATCTCCATATCCTTGTGCCAATGTCGATTAAGGAAGTGCTGTAATTGAGCTTGGTCCTCAAAAGTATAAGCGTTCTCTTTGCAGTTAATTTTGAAAAATCAATGATTAACCAAACCGAATCTAATATTCAAAGACTTTAGTTCTGAATGAAATTCAAGGAAGTGTTTCCTTTTAGCAGCTGTTGCATTAAAAACATCCTGCGAGAATTAGACCTTGTGCCCAGACCATTCCAAGGAGCCCACTTGTTTGGATGCAGGGATAATTTGCATCAAGTTAGTAAACTGTCAAAAGAGAGCAATTATTCCTCTTGGTCGTGAAAAAGAAGCTGATGCAGATGGGTCGGGGACCAGGCAATGAGATCTTCGTATACTAAAAGTGATGTGATCTTGTAGATGGACAACTGAGGGGATGGCCTTTTGCAGAAAGAAAATCCTGTTGGGACCTTCTGGATTTTCTGGAATACCATAGTCATAAATTATTCCTCTGTTTCCTATTTTCTAAATCTTCATTATTTTTTTTGAGTTGCTTGATTTCCTTTGTCAACTGAGAAACATCTGGGATAGAGTCCCCCACATCACTAATCAGTTGTTTAATCTGATACGTTGGTCATGAGTGGACAATTTCTCCTCAATGCATTAAAGAGAAACATTGGTTTCCACATCAAATGGTTTTAAGGATCTTATTTCTTCCATGATGTCCTCTAAGATCAGAGGAGAGGATGATTTGGAAGGGGAATCCAAATCATTCTGAGGTCTTTTGACTGAGCTAGAGGGTTTTTTGACATAGGTTCCAAAGCTGAAGGAGTACCTCCCATCCCGAAATCAAAGGGTGCCCTCCGTGAGGACTGAGAAGTTCGCAGGGACTGGGTCTCGTTGCTGCTTTTTATGCTGAATGATGAGCTTAATGGAGGACGGGAGAAATGTAGTCTTTTCTTTCTGTTTCAGAGATCTGCCATGAAAAGCAAGAACCATGAGCTTGAAAGCAGTAGTCCTTGTGGCAGCGGAGAACAATCAGCATGTCAGAATGTAGTTTCGATGAAGTACAAAGAACCAATGCTGTGAAGGACTGAACTGTCAAGGAGATATCCATTGAAATAGAAGTTATCCACCAGGAGAGCAAATACGCCCATTACTGCCTATAAATCACTGCTAGATTAAATACTCCAAATTAGAAAATTAAGATCTCAAAATCCTCCATGGCACAACCTAAATTTCCCCTCAGAGAAACATAAAGGCTCGAAATGGCAGCTCCTCCTTACACGTTCGTGCAGAATGAAGAAAAAGATGCAACCACCGAGCCTGAAAGAAATTAAAAATGATTAAATTATGGCACCCACCTTTCAATCATGGATGCCAGGCAAGTGAATAGTAATCAGCGTCATGAAAGGCCGTGCTTCCAGGGATTTGCTGGAGCTACTCGGGAAGGGTAGAGATCAGTGGCCAACTTGTGCAGCACTTGTATCATGCCCAGTAAATAACAATATTGACCTAAAATTTCAAATGTTATCATCAAGCAGAAACTTCGTTTCTAAGAACCTTTACTACCTTAACATAGACATCCAGATTGTGGGGGCGATTTTTACTGCTCCAGAGTATTTTGTTAGTGCCGACAGCCATGATCTCAGCTTTGCTGCTATTCAGTTTTAACCTTTCATGTCCCTTGCAATGCCGGACCAAAGTCAAGCAGTTTTAAAACACCAACACCATGTCCTAGTATCCTTTTAAACTAATTAGACTATGTTTAGTGTAAAATTAGAAACCCGTTAATTGGATGACATGCGCTAAGGCAATTATAAAAATATTAAATAACCCTGGATACAACGTTTACACCTGGAAAAGTCTACAGATGACAAAATGAAAGCCCGCTCACAATGGTGAAAGAATGGCTAAGTGAGTCCAGCTCCTCAAGCATGATCCAAAATACTGAAAGTCAAAGCCTGCAAAGTAATTGTACTGTAGACAACATCCCAAGTATCATGTAGTCAACTGTGTCAAATGCAGTTGGCAAGGGCAACAGTATAGTCTCTGCAATCCACTACCATTCTTAGATCAGGCACTTCACAGAAGAGAATCGATTTCCTGCTACTTTTGGACTGAAAACCCTACTTGAAGTGCATAGGAAATTGAAGTATCAGTTGAGGGATGTGGGAACACACCTCAAATAATAATCATAATCCTTCACATGGTGACCCATAAAGGCCACTAAATAAACATGTGATTAACCTTCTAGTAGCATGGCACAAAAGCTGTCAAGCTTAACTCAGAGGTAACGTTTGAAGTATTCATGCAGCACTCAACCAGTAATAAAGTGAAAATACAACACACAAAAAATTAACCAATTTAGAAAAATAGAGTTAATTTCAATAAACAAAATGACACCATGACAACAAGAATCCAATAAGCAGAATGCAGTTATGAATTTGTGATTTAAGATTTAAAACAGCACCAAACTGTGATAAGCACTAACCACAGTTATTAGGTATCGCTGGACCAAGTCAAAGTCATGGAGAGGGGTTGAATACAGTGATCGGGTTCATCCCATTGAAAAGTTTTACCTTCTGACGTCAAGGCAGCAGGCTGAGGCTGAAGAGGGATCCATGTTGTTGGATACCCACTGGACTGGGTCTAGGAGAAGCAGTTGACTTTTGGCGGAAAAACTCAGAAGAAATTTGAATTTCTCATACAGAGAAGGGCCCTCACAAGTAGGATTGTTTTCACACCTTCCCCCCGTGGAGACTTCAGCCTCCAGACTTAGTCATGTTTTTGGAACTCTTATCCTTCCAGCAGGGCAATGCTGCAGGCTGTATCTTAATAGGACTCCACAAGGCTTTTTAGTGAAGTCCAGCGGAATCAGATTTGCTGCTGCAGAGAACGTAGCAGGAGCAACCTGAATCTTTGGCCCAGTGGTGATTCATATTCATCAGATCAACTTGGAAGAATTGTCCCAGTCTCCTGTAGGTTCTCAGAGCAAAAAGTTAGCAAAACGTTTCTAAGTCCTAGGTTTTGGAAACTTTAGGAGGAGTATTCTTTGACACCAGTCAAGGGCTAGGACCTTGGTGATAGAACTTGGGGGTCAAGACTCACTCTAACAGAGGCCTGCAGCAGGTCCAGTTGGGACTGGTCAGCTGAGCACTTGCAGGAAAGACCTCTGGAAGCATTTCATCCCTGTAGCTCAAACAAGAGGTCATCCATCTGAGCCTTAGAAGCACTAGTAGGGTCCTGCATCCAGGCAAGCAGGCCCAGTCTTCCCTCTGGTTCTTCAGAAAGCAGGGCAGTCCTTCTTCTGATTCTTCACAGGTCTAGGAGTGTTCTGAGAGAGGTAGTGGGGATGCCACAAATATGGCTAATGCCAGCCTGAGGGTCCTGGCCACTTCCTAACCAATGGCGTAAATGTTCCCAAGGGTGGCCCTGAGAGAGCGTAGCTTATATACTCAAGATTAACATGAAATGATTATGAACTAATGCATAATAATGCCGCATAGAAAATATAATAATGTATTTTTGCTAAACGCGTGCTTGAAATATGCCCACGGGGGTGGCAGCCAATGTATACGATGACTAATTAAATTGATCAATAATGAACTAATGATGTAGAATTAAAGTGCTAATGTATGGTTTTACATAAATATTAAGGGTTACATGCTAAAGTGCTGCTAATAAATCATTAGACCTTAGTTAGCATGAGTCGAGGCCTAGCTGCCCGGTTTCATATTAAATGTGTTTTTCTAACGTACAGTGTGCTGACTTGCTGAAGGACATGAACTAGTATTTTTCCAAAAGTTAGAAGATGAGTGTAACCGTAGTAGATCCGTTCTCATGAAATTCGACTTGCTCAAGGAAACATTCTTGCTGAATGCAACAGTGTAGACTAGTCGCAGGTACAAGGTCGCCTAAACCGGTACAGACAATGGAGCCACTGACTGAAGATACGAAAGGGACCATGAGAGGATTCAATCATACTGGAAATTTTACCCGCTGGAGACGTCAATCACAAGAACCAATAAACTACGTGAGAACTGTTATGGGGTGACAAATTTGATGAACTCATTGGAAACCCATTGGATGAAAATAGTGGGGTGCCGACCTCACCCAATTAAAATTTAGGGGACTGTACAACAGAAAAGGGATAAAAACCTATGACACGGGGAGCCATTAGGATTAGTTAGGGAGATGCCATTGCAAACTTTTGCTATGACCCAGACACTTTGGGGCATATTTATACTCCGTTTGCGCCGAAATTGCGTCAAAAATGTTGATGCACTTTCAGCGCAAACGTTGCCCCATATTTAAACCCTGACGCCCGATCCGGCGCACCAGGAAAATGGCGCTATGTGCGCCAGTTTTTGGAAGCGGCACCCCGCCCTGCGTTAATGACATGCAGGGTAGGCGTTCCCGTCCAAAAACAGACGCACATAGCGGTGCGTGGTATTTATGCTTCAGGGCAAAAATCACTCCCGCGCGGCAGGCGGCGCAAGAAAATGGCGCAAAGCACGAATATCGTGAAATTTTAACGCCTGGGTCAGGGCAGGCGTTAAAATGGGGCAAACACACCTGTACTTAATCAGAACACACAGAACAAACAACAGAGCAGCAGAGCAGCAACAGGGAGACATGGAGGTGATTTTTCTTCAACGTGCACGTCGACGCAGAGCCCTGCAGCAACAACAGCAGCCACAACAACACCAGCAGGGACCCCAAAGACAGCGCAGAAGGCAGGAGAGGATATTCCGCCCAAGAACAACCCTGCATGGCCTCAGGGAACGAGACATCATCCAGAGGTACCGGTTGAACTGGCAGGCCATTCAGCAGCTGCTGACAAATATTGAACAGCAATTGGCCCCCACGCACTATCCCAACAGAAACAAAGCTGCTTGCCGTACTTCACATGCTGGCAAGTGGCTCCTTTCAGACAACTGGTGCCCTGGTTGGTGGAATCTCACAACCATCTTTCTCCGCATTCCTGCCTAAAGTACTGGATGCCATCATTGGACTGACACCCCGCCACATCTGCTTCCCTAACACAGTGCAGAAGCAGCAGGAAACTAAACAGGGGTTCTACGCCATCAGTGGCTTTCCGCACGTCCTTGGTGCAATCGACTGCACACACGTACGCCTTGTGCCACCTGCTGCGAGTGAACACCTCTACCGCAACATGAAGCACACACATTCCATCAACGTGCAGGCCATAGTCGATCACCAAGGACTGATCAGCAACATTGTGGCTAAATATCCTGGGAGTGTACATGACAAATTCATCTTCCGTCACTGCACCATCAACCAACACTTCCAGGATGGAGGGTATGGCAATGGACTACTTGTTGGTAAGGACAAAAATCTACTTATATACTCACTGCACAGAAACCCTCTAGGATAAACAACCCATACACCACAATAGCAACACCTAGACAGGAACACACTGAGGTACTCACATCACTAGCCATGTTTCACAAGTCACCATTGAACCTCTCACACATTGGAATTTACTCCACAGCTTAGTGTGAAGACATTCATGACTGTGGTTGCCTAAATGTCACCTTGCAAATTGGAAGTCTCACAATAACCTGTACACTAATACAATGCATAACTTTTAAGGGATGGGATGGCCTGGGTATGTTCAATTGAACGTTTCTAATACCCTTTCATGTTTCTACTCTGCATGGAACTATCATCACACCCCCAGTGAGGACACACGGACACCTGTGTCACAAGTCACAATGCAAGGGAGGGCACACTGTACTTGAGAAACCGATACATCCTGCTGACAAACAGTTAGCCAACAAACACTTGCTCAGCCAAGGTAAAAAAACAATGCCAACGTTTCCACCAACAACCATAGGTTGTCACATTAGTACACAAAATAGTCACAGACAACACAACACAACTACTTCCATCAAAGATACGTACAACAGTGCCTCCTACATCTAATTGATACCATTCTGTGTTTCTCTTTCAGCTGATCAGGGGTATGGCATCCAGCCTTGGCTAATGACACCATATGGGAACCCAAATACTGCTGCTGAGCGGGCATACAATGATGCCCACAAGAGGACACGCAGCATTGTGGAGCGGACCTTTGGGATCCTAAAGTCAAGGTTCCGCTGCCTTGACATCACTGGCGGAAGCCTACTATACTCCCCAGAGATGGTCTGCAAGATCATATGCACTTGTGCCATATTACACAATATTTGTGTAAAAAGGAACATTCCCCTCCTTGAACCGGACCCAGACATGCCTGAGGATGATGATGAGGAGGATGCTGGCCTGCAACAGGAGGGGGAACAACCTTACACCGCAGCAGGAGTGCGTAGGCGCCAACAGCTTGTGAACAATTTTTTTACTTAAGTTACTATAATCACTTGTATTCCACACTTGTAAATAAACACAGATAACAAACACCACATCATGCTTTGGCCTATTCATTTCTGACCACCTTTAGTTTGAAATAGCTGAAGATGAATGTCGTCTCATTGATCAAGAATGCCATTAAAATTCATCACACCAAAAATAAACATCACAACTGTATGCACAGAGGGTAGGATGTGACATGATACATTATCATACACAGAGCCCAACAAGAGTACAAATGTGACAATTACACATGCAGGATCCAAACAACTGAAACAGTCTCTCATCCAGCCCAAAATTGGAGCTCATTTGAAAGTCACATTACACGTGTTCAGAGACTGGGTGGGACCATCCATGTGTACGTGACCATGTCATCAATGGCTACTCTCAAGTGTGTGATATGAGCAATACACAATAGCTACAACATCAGCTGCCACTAACTCAGGAGGAGACCTTGAAGTTACAGTGACAACATACACCCAGACAGGTGATAGTGGATCCACATTCCAACACACATGTACACATATGTCATACAATCAATCTAATATGTGAAAGTAGACCATCACAGTTGTGTCCCAGTCTGAACCTAGCAGGAAGATTGTAACATGACACTAAACCAGTTTATGCAGAAAGGGACACAGACAACCAAAATATTCTTCTCATTATCACATCAGGAACGCTGAGAGTCTTGCAAACATAGTCATAGTAAAATGGTATGCAAGTCTGCTCCAATTCATCATTACTGCAAACGTCAAATGGGCTAATGAGATGAATGAATGGTCAACAGTCATTCATACCATATGGCCTTACATTAGCCCGCTGCTGCAAGTTTGCCATGATCTAATGGAAACTCATACTCCATGGAAACAGTAGCTATTCTGGATGGTCAAATCCTAGGGTGCTGGTGGCCTAAGTCCACCTCTACCGCCCCCAAAACATACAAGAATCATGTACTTGTGAACCACACACATGCATAAGGCACATGTGTGGCCTCCATGTCACAAGTCCAACACAAATCTGAAACACAAAATCATAATGGGACATGCTCAGCCCCATAAAAACTGAAAGTGACTCTCCCACTCCCTGTTAGGACTACAGATAAAAGCATCACCATCATATATGTGGACACCTTTTGGAGACGGAATACATAATGGTATCCCATCCATCATTTCAAAATAGCCATCAGCAATTACACCAAATATGTCGTCAAATATGGTCAATACATTAGTTAACGTATCCCAAACATTACAGTGTGAATGCCTTCTATACATAAAACAACGGACATGTGTCATATACAAACACATATGTGTATCACATCGCACCGTTTGACCATGACAAATCCCCTTTCCAAAGCTAAAAACATGAAGACATAATGAAAAATTTGCTCCATATTCGACGCATACAGCATGTCCGTCATAAATTGTTCACGTACATGTGTGCACACAATGCAGAGTCAAATACAAATGTATCCAAAAGTGTCTTAATATTTTGCCTTCAAAGTATAATTTACATCCACAATATTTTTGACTCTGCATCATGTGCACTACTGTACGTGTAAAAAAAAATGACGCCCATGCTTTATGCGTGGTAAAATTGACGCTACATGGACAATATGTTGGTCATCTCATGTACATTATAAAATATTAATATTCATATCATATTTTTTCACTCCGCATCATGTGCACTACTGTACGTGTAAAAAAAATGACGCCCATGCTGTATGCGTGGTAAAATTGACGCTACATGGACAATATGTTGGTCATCTCATGTACATTATAAAATATTAATATTCATATCATATTTTTTCACTCCGCATCATGTGCACTACTGTACGTGTAAAAAAAATGACGCCCATGCTGTATGCGTGGTAAAATTGACGCTACATGGACAATATGTTGGTCATCTCATGTACATCATAAAATATTAATATTCATATCATATTTTCTCACTCCGCATCATGTGCACTACTGTACGTGTAAAAAAAATGACGCCCATGCTGTATGCGTGGTAAAATTGACGCTACATGGACAATATGTTGGTCATCTCATGTACATTATAAAATATTAATATTCATATCATATTTTTTCACTCCGCATCATGTGCACTACTGTACGTGTAAAAAAAATGACGCCCATGCTGTATGCGTGGTAAAATTGACGCTACATGGACAATATGTTGGTCATCTCATGTACATTATAAAATATTAATATTCATATCATATTTTTTCACTCCGCATCATGTGCACTACTGTACGTGTAAAAAAATGACGCCCATGCTGTATGCGTGGTAAAATTGACGCTACATGGACAATATGTTGGTCATCTCATGTACATTATAAAATATTAATATTCATATCATATTTTTTCACTCCGCATCATGTGCACTACTGTACGTGTAAAAAAAATGACGCCCATGCTGTATGCGTGGTAAAATTGACGCTACATGGACAATATGTTGGTCATCTCATGTACATTATAAAATATTAATATTCATATCATATTTTCTCACTCCGCATCATGTGCACTACTGTACGTGTAAAAAAAATGACGCCCATGCTGTATGCGTGGTAAAATTGACGCTACATGGACAATATGTTGGTCATCTCATGTACATTATAAAATATTAATATTCATATCATATTTTTTCACTCCGCATCATGTGCACTGTAATGCGTAAAAAAAAAATGACGCACAACTGTGTATGCGTGAAAATATGACGCAAAACGGGAAAATAAAAACGGCGGCCATTTTCTGCAGGAAGTGATGTAATAGGATATCCTGTTTACAAAATCTGTACTGGGAGTTAACTTTCACTTTCACTTTGCAGTCTCATATTTATCTAGACTGTGTGGTTGTGTGAAAGGTGTTGTCCTGTGTTTTACTGCTTTTGTGTCCTGTGTGCCTTGTATTTTGTCTTAGTGTCAATCTATTATTGTTGTATTACATTGTCTCAGTCTGTTTAGTGTTATTTTGTCTATACCTGTGATAGTTTGTATTGTCAGTGGGAGTCTGTTGTGGGTAGCATAGTTTGGGGGGTTAGTTGGGCTATTTTTCTCCTTCTTCTTTTTCTTTCACACCTCTACCTTTCCCCATTTCCCACTTTTACTTTCATATTTATTTTGTCCAGCATTAGTCCTCTCAAAATGTCAGGTAGGCCTCGCCTGTCCAGGATGGCTGAAGACGAATTGGGGGGGTTCCTATGGCTAGTAAGCCATTTCCTGCCACTAATGCTGGAAGCTGGGGGCCGTGTGATACAGGGGTATCACACGGAGGCGAGGAAAATCCGGTGGGAGAAGGTGCGCCATCACCTGGTCCGGGTCTACGGGAGTATGAGAAATGTGCACCAACTCAAGCACCGCTGGGCAGATCTGGTCACCAGGGAACAGGACCTGCTGGACCACCTGGGACTCCGGATTGGTGGCCCTGTTGTTGAGTAAAAATCTATTAAATGGGAATGATAGAAATCTGTGTGTGAACATGTGATGATTGTTAGCCAATCAGCAAAATAGGTAGCTGACTGTGTGTAATGCTAGGGAAACCTAGGCCCATGGTTATACACATAAATCCCCATAATTTGCAACACATGTACACGCAATAACAGCATTAAAATCCAACATCTATTTGCATTTTACTAAGTCGCCCCCTCTCTGCGTCACAAAATGTTGCAAATGCTGCGCTACCAAGGTATACATATGTGTCCTAATGTGTATTTGTTGCAGAATGTGTATGAAGACCTATGCTACCAGTCCGATGGCTCATTTTTGCAACACATACCAGATGCCTGTAGCTGCATGTAATGTAGTGTTGCATTTGTGTCAGAAAAGCAACACGTGAACTGCTCTATTTGTACTCCACTGGTCATAATGGCCAGTGAGAACGTCATGTAGAAACAACATACCTACATATGCAGACGCCATAGCTAGACAGAAAATTGGAAACACATGATGATGCTATACATGTGTGTTGCCTTCACGTCACATGAAGTTAGTCATGTTGTTCACACATATGTCACATGTGTGTCTGGTTGCTGTGTGTTGAACCTGTCCACATAGCCTGTTTCATTGTGAGTGGTCATGCAGTCCTCATGGAACCAGTTTTGGAATGTCTCTCTGGGATGCACATGCTGAGATGTATGGTTAACATTATTGTTGGGGCATACTAATGGAGGATTAACTTGGACGACACATGACTGTCCTGGCCACTGCATGAGTGTAGTAGGGTGTGACACTGGAGCAGGAGACACATCCAATGATAATGTTGAATACAAAGTTATCCATGCAGGATGAGCATGTGTCAAAGTCGATCATTACCATGTCATATTCACACAGTGTCATTGTAACAGAAATCATTTGTCCGTTCACCCAGTCTGAGTATAATCTTTGTTTCATGCTTTACAGGTGTACCAGCCCCGTACACCGTGGGAGAGGTGGCCCATTTTGACGAGCCCGATACCTACAGTGAGTATCGCCTGACTGCTATTTACATTGTTTGGTAATGACGCATGATGGATTACTGTGTGTTAAAGTCAATTCATGATTTGATGTGCTGGCCGTTCATTGGCTTTGTTCTTTTAGTGTGATATCAAATTTGAATTATGTTTCTGCAAAGCAATACGTACTCATCTCTCAGATTGAGGGGCTGTAGCCCATTCAATTAGGCCAGCAATTGGGAATGGTATGACTCATTTTTAATACACTGGTCAATGTTAGACTTGGTCAGGGACTTGCCATCAACTGAGTCTGCATATCAGACTGACAGTCTCCCAGATAGCTTAGGCACATGGCTTAGATGACAAATGCTTCTTCCTAGTTGAGGATGGACTGTGTACACTGTAGGTTGGATCTTCCGGGGGCATGTACTTCCACAAGGTGAACTCGAAGTGTGTGTGACTTGAGTGCAATGCCCTAGGTGTTCAGTTGAATCATGTGAATGGGTGTACTACCTCCTCTGTGTGTGTTGTTAAACATGCCTCACTAATAGTATGTTATGTTGGGCTAAGTCATACCAGTTTGACAAGTGTGGACCTGGGATGTGACAAGGTTGGGCTGACTACAACGTGTTGCTAGCCCTTCATAGGTGTTGTGTGTGAAGGCACATACTTGTTGAACTTTCTGTACACTCCTGGGTGTGCATTGAACATGGGATTGTTGGTTGTTCTTCCCACACCACCCACAAAGCCTGGGATCTTACTGTGAAACAGGGTACCTAGGACTGTAGCAACCAGTATGTTACACGTCCTTAACACCTTTTGTGACTTGAGTTAGTACCTTGGGCCAGAGTGAGAAAAATGTCTACTCGTTGCAAATGGCATAAATATATGTGTGGGATTTGCAAACGTCTGTTTCCTATTCCAAAATGTATTTGGTGGTCATGTACATATTAGCAAAATGCTTTTCATAATTGAAATATTAAAGGGTTTTACCAGACCTACTTGCAAATCACAGTGGTAGGCAATCCCATTTGCAACCGAGTACGTGGTTGCAAAGTGAGTAGCTGTTATCATCCACTTGAAGTGGATGGTAACCAACTTGCTGACTGGAAGGGGTCCTCATTGTAAAGCTTCACCTTTGTGAGTGGACTAAAATAATCCTGCGCAAAACAGCCAGTGGTCAAAGGGACCAATAATTACCGTGAAAAATTCCAAGTTGAATTGTTGTGATTTAAAACTAATTGCAGCTCATTTTCCTTTTCGGTAAACGGCCATACACTTGGGGAAAAATAACTTGCTTATTTTAAAAGCAGTCACGTCTATGGAGTTCTGCTGGTCCCAGCAGGCCTCCACCCCGTGAGTGCCCATGTTGCTAAGGTGGGGCAACTTGGAACCCACATCATTGATGTTCATGAGGTGGGTTTTAGGGACCGCATAGCGACTCGCAGACGGTGTCAGAGACACCGTTCTGCTTTGCAAATTGCTAGTTGATTTTTCTAAATTCCTACATCTGACCCCTAGTGTGGACATATGATTCTGGGCCAGGGGTTCAATCTTAGCACACAACTAATTCCAAATGCCATTGAGTGAGGAGTGTGAGTGTTATCACATAGAATGACATATGTACTGAAGTCAGTATGCGGAAGAGCTGGTGCCATAATGTCAAATGCCTTAGGTATGATTTGGATGAGTAGTTTCGGGTGATGTCATCCATCATGTAGAGACATGGATATGGTATGTGTGATATGACCTTAGGTATGCATGATTCACATGTACTTCCTCTGAGCCTTTCCGTGAACTATGTTGTAACAATTGCTGCAAACAATACATTTCTAGTAATGGACAAATGACCCATTGTGGTATTCAACCCACTGTAAATTCAATGCTCAATATTTCCCTTTTCTCTTCACAGCTACAAACCTGAGTGCCGCAGAGCGCTACAATTTTGAGCGCCGTGCAATGAGGTACAGGCACATCCTGCAGGAGCAGTGTGGGTATCGGCCTCCGGGGCGTGGTATGCCACACCACAGGCTCCCCCAACGGTGCCACCTACAACCACCGCCACTACAACCACCAGGTCTGCCCAAGGGGACCCAGCGACGGACCAGGCATCTTCATCAAGAGCTGGACCCAGCCGTGTGTTGGGAGCAGGGCTGTCCCGTGGCCACTCCACTCCAGCACCAACATCCACCTCCACCGGTACGCAGACCAGCACTGAGCCTCCTATTGACCCTGCAGCCTTCCAGGCATTGTCTAGAAAATTGGACAGGTTAATTCGCAAGGTGGACAACCTGACGGAGGACATGGCTGAGGTGAAGAAGAAGGTGCGCTCCATCCGGCGCACACTTCAGAGGGCAAATCTTTAGTCATTTTGCCCTCCTGAACTTTTACCCCTCCCCTCTCACCTCTTTCCTTTTTCATACAGTTAGTTGGGTTTGGGGGGTTAGTTATAGGATAAGTATAGGAAATTAGCTTAGTTAGTGTTAGGTAAGAGGGTGGGGGGTCCTTATTCTTTCTATCTAATATTTTTGTGTGGGGGGGTGGGTGGGGGGCAATGTTGGGATTCCTGTTTAATATATATATTTTTTTTTAACTAAAAAAAAAAAAATTTAAAAATATATATGTTTGTTTAGGATAGTATAGTATGTGTGTAGGTTAGTAAGTGTTGTCCTGCATGTGTCTTGTCTCTTAATGGTGGGTGGGGGGTTGATGTTTAGATCGTTTTGTTACATGTGTAGAGTAAGTTTAGCTTAGGTTAGTTAGGGACAGTTGTGGGTTAGTAGTAGTCAGGTTAGATTAGTGTAGGTTTACCTTTCCCTTAGTTGCCTCTTTTATTACTACTTTTAAATAAAAAATTTGTTAACCCTTTACCTGATGCGTTAGGTGCTACCTTTTCATGGCCTTGACATCAGTGTAGCAGAAAGTTTAAGTATGACATTTGTGTTCCATGCTCGCTATCCCCAGGCTTATGAGGTTTAACATGCCAGCTACTCGTGTGCTGACTTGGTAAGTATCCACCATGTTGGAGAGCCACCATTGGTAGTGTGCATTGATCATCAAGGTTTGGGGTTGGTATGTATCCTACTTCACAAAGAGTGCTTCCAGACTTGTTATTGTAGGTAAATAGATAGGTCGGACAGCATTGTGAAGTTCAGGGAGAGCTTTATAGATGATGATTTGTTCACACTCTTGTCTTGTTGCTGTCATTGCTGACCTACATCATGTGTGTACTGATTCAGCATTAATTTCCTTCATGGAAGTATACGCCGTAAGGGTGATTGATGCTGTGTAATTTGTTTATCATTCCTTTCATTCTACAGCATAATTTCAAATTTTAGTATTGCATGGTGCCTACATTTCTCAGCCACCATTAGTTGTGTAGAATAGCTATAGATGGTGCATCATTCTGTCCAACACAGCATGATTGTGTGTGCTTAGTCCCTTCATCAGTTATTTTCCTCAGTATAGTAAAGCTATGATGCAATCCTGGCCACTGCACAGATGTTTCAGTATACATGAAATCAGGACAGTAGTATAGAGAATCGACATGGTTGCCACACAGCCACTTTGGAGTTATCTACTGCACAGTTGAATTTTGAAATGACACAGAGACACAATAGGTGTGCAAGTGATATTTATTTATAGGTGGTGTAGTGCAAAATGTCCATTCACCATGTTTGCTGACTCCTTTCTGGTGCATTATTACATGGTGATCCTACAGAAGGGGTGTGGATGATGCTCCTGACATGCTGGGGTGATGTCACAGACAGTGCAGAGGAACATGAAATGCCAATTGGTAGGAGAGAAACATTCACTGGCAAGGTGGACAAGTCATACAGTGGATTGCCGAACAGTCATTGAGGTTAGTTGTAGTGAGACTGGCATGTGGCAAAACGTAGGACCTTGGTCAGAGTAGGGCATGGTGCAGGGACTAGGGCTTCCGGGTACTCTTGCGTGTGAATGTTATCTGTTCCATGTCTTCTTCTTCTGATGTGTGTGTTGCCTGGTGTGTCCTTGTTGTTGTTGGTTGTGAAGGGGCAACACACACCTCAGTGTTAGAAGACATGGAGGCAGACATCCCGGGGGCTGATCCCTGTTGAGTAAGGAAGGGCAGTACTGCAGCAAGGAGGGCCTGCTGGTTTTTCAGAATGGCAGCCACATCCCGATGGTAGGCAGCCAGGTCGGCCCTGAGGGGTTCTATGTTGCATTCGTGCACACGTTGAGTGGCTTGCAGTTGGAGTTGTTGTGTCAACTGGATGACAGCTGTGCCAATTTCCTTCAGTGTTTTTGAAATGTCCTCCAAGAGCAAAGTTCTGGCTTGCATTGCAGCTGCCTGATCAGCAGTTGACAACATGCACGAACGCACCCCCTCAAGGCTGGCTGCCATATTTTGCATCCCCACCCGCACCTCCATCGCCAGCTCCCGCTGGACCCCAACGACAGTTCTTTCGAAGCTGGTGCCAGTGTCGTCAGAGTCCTCAGCTGTGTTGGAGCTGGCAGGTCTTACAATTGGGGTGGCGGGTGGTTCTACTGTGGTGGCTGCTTCTTCTGTGCTCCTCCTTGTGACTGAAGGTGGGGTTTGGAGGCTTTCAAGGACCATGTCAAGGGTCTCTTGTGGGAGGTTGATGGTCTCGTCATCCATGTCATCAGGGAACTCATGGACAGGCAGATCAGCAGGAGATCCGTGTTCCTCTGCAATGACACAGGGTACAATTAGTGTGTCTGTGTTGTGACAATTTTGCAGTAAGATACAAGCCTTTGGATGCCTTAACATTGTACTCTGTGTTTGTCTAGGTATCTGCTGTCCGTCATAGGGCATTGTTGTAGGCCTATGGCCCACCTGTGTGTCACATGTTTGATATGGAGCTATCAGACATGTCTGCCTAATCGCCTCTGGCTGTTGCTTTGTAATTATTTAGGAATAGGCGTTTTTTTCTCCTACTCCTCACTCGGTGTTTCACTATTGTTATGGAGGGACATTTTGTAGGGTGGGCTCTCATTATCCAACATGTGAGTCTTGGCTTTCTAGGCAGCAGGATAGCTAATGGTGTGGGGGACTAAGTTTGACCCACTTGTAAATAACTCTGTCACCCAGATATTCAATTTAGCTAAGACTAACTAGCAGTGCCTCTGGTCTCCCACATCAAAGGAATGTTTACACATCCGAGCGCATGACATCTTTGGAACTTCTCAGGGAAGTGGTGGTCACTCAGGTCCTACACATTTCTATCTTTTCCGGTATGTTCCCATACACAAATGACAAAGACAGTATTAGTTTGATATGAAGTTTCATTGTACAACTGACTTGTAGGAATTTATGTGTGAGCCCCAATTACACAAACAATACACACTGTTAGAATTGAAATAGTCCGCAGGAGAGTAATACATTAGTACACAGCTTTCATGGTGCCTAACAGTTTCTACTCTCCCTCTGCATGTTCTATGTATAGCACAGCATGTTAAGTTTGGAGGTTGCCTGTCAGAATCACAGGGGAGACATCATCCCTCATATCAGAGGAATGGGCTGGGATCTGGTTGTGCATCAGCAGCAAGGCAGCCAGCATCTAGGTGTGATTTTCTGTTTGGAAACTCCGCCATGCGTGTCTTGGGACAAGGAAGTGAATGTAAAAGACATATGTCATGGTGATGACAAAGTTTCCCTACGCAGGAATGCCAAACCTTAACCCCTACCACATCTATCAGCAACGTACCAGACGGTATCCTTGACTGGGGCACAGAGTGAATATGTTCTGGCAAACTCCAGTGCAGAAGTAGGCAAAACAGTGTGATTTGACTAATTAAAAACACCATAGGACTGACTATTTGCTACATTAACTGATAGGAAGGGCAATGAGAATCATTTAGTGCAAATTGCTCTGAGGCACTTAGATGTGAGCAAATGAGTATAAGTACAATCAGGGTAAGATGCACAAAGGCCAAAGCCTGAAGCTAATGCGCAAAGTATACGTTACACTTACAACACTACACTTTGACTGACTGTGGGTGTTGTGAATGCCCTGGCAGCACACTTGCCTCTCAGGCCCTGCCCCATACACTTTTTATTCACATTGCATGATCTGTACATGTCACGTGGCATTACCTATGCATGTCAATGTTAGGATGTGGTATGGATGTAAACATTCTTGATGTTTTGAGATGATGTTGGGTGATGTGTATTTAATTGGATTGGCCTGTTTATCGTATGAATGTCCTATTTGTTTGTCCGACTTTGCAGGTGTGTTTCAGTGACCAGTTGCCTGTGTCCCCTCCTCAATGTTGTTGTCTGAGCAGTATGACATTAGTGATGTAGCCTTGTTAGCCAGGCACGTGAGAGACCCTGACGTATGCAGCATGTGTGTGTCCTCAGTGCTGTGTGGCTCCTATTGCTGTTTACTTAGGCTTATGTATGTGTCAGTTATGGACATTCGGCATTTGAGTGTACTGGTACCTTTGTCTTATTTCTAGGAGTAATTGCAGATGTCATCCTCACCCCCTAATTTAGGTATGTATGTTCCAGGGTGGGGTTCCTGCCATTTGGTACTATAGCTGCACAGAGATGAGAGGTGTTATTGTCAACTGTGGTTGCAGTTAAGTTACAGTTGTTGTATTTGCTACTGCATTACAGGTAGGGACCTAGTTGATGGGGAATAGATTTTGCAATACAAGTGCCTGGATGTGGATTTGAGGTAGTGTCCTTCCCACCTGTCACTGCTTTCCCTTGGCTCTCTTGTTGTACTTACAGGATGTCCCCGTGGGAGTGTTGTTGTTGCTGTATTTTGTCGTACCCCACCTTCGGTCAGTACTGGGCATGCCCCCCTGCCGTGCCCCTTTCCCCATGCCACTTCATATATGTGCTGACTTACATGCATTGTGTAGTAGGTATCCCCCCCTGCTTACAGTACCCATTATTGTATTATGATTCCCCATGCGACTTACCCTGCATGTGCGTAGTGTCGTGGTAGTCTGCGCTGTCCAGTCCTTGAATCCCTGTGACGATCACCTCCGGGATGACGGCTGCGACCATCTCCTCCATGTGGTCCAGGGCCTCCTGTTGTGCTGGACTCCCCCCTCCAGTCTGCATTGCTGCCTTCCTGTTCCTGGCCATTTTCTCTTTGGTCCTACGTTTGCAGTCATGCCAGCGTTTCTTACACTTGGTGACTGTCCGGCGTTCTTCAGCCACACTGTTAATCTTGTCCACAATTTGTTTCCAGATGGCCTCTCTCCTACTGAGTGGCAATTTAGAGGTGATGAAAAGTTGGTGCTGGTGTACCGTCACCTCTTTCACCAGGATTTCCTGCTCCTCTGCACTGAAGCGACACTTTCTTTTTTTTTTAAAAAGGTCCATGTTCCTGTATGCTTCCTCCTGGCTGGTTCCTGGTCTGCTCTCATCCTCCTGGGGTCTGTTGGGGCATCTAGGATCCATTTTGGGTCTCCTCTCCTGAAAGGGCAGTTTTCGCGCAAAAATGTGACGCAATTGCGTGAAAAAAAACGGCGTTTTCACGATTGCGCTGTCGTAAATCGACCCACAGTGATGTGCATCGCATTTACGTTGGTTTGCTTTACGACAGACCGACGCTGTCTGCGTCACGAAATAATGACTCCCACCTGTTGGTTGCGCCGCCGTACGTCAAAGTATAAATTTGACGCCCGCATGGCGCATCCAAATGGCGTTAGACGGCGCAATTTTTTTTGACGCAAAACTGCGTTAGCGCAGTTTTGCGTCAAAAAGTATAAATATGGCCCTTTGTCACTCTACCTAGAGACTTTGTTGTTTGGTTCTTGTAACCATCCTTGCCCTTACCTTGCCCGTTTCTGTACTTTACCTCCTTATGAGGGAAGTACCCTTTTATCCTTCTTACCTGATCTGTGCTGAATTTTTGGCTGATGGCGAATCAACTGATGTCCTGAGGACGAAGACTGAATCTATATGCTGAACCAATACAGAGGGTAACTATATGACAATGAAATTGTAATTGTCTGTTTGCTCTTACTTTCTAGGTACCAACTTCTTCTTTTGACAGAGACCTTAGTTAGATGTTTTCCAAATTGGTGTTGCTAAATTGTTTTGCATGAAGCCCAACATGCCAATGCTATTTCGAGGTTAGTTGAGACGTTCATTAAACAGACGCAAATAGACAAATGACTAAATCTATGCTTTGTTGAATGATGCAATAATTATACTCTGTTAAGGATAACCTATGCTGACGTCGTGCTATGTTCTAATATTTGTGATTTTTGCTTTGATTAAGTCTTATTCGAGTTGCCAAATTATGACAATTTTGATGAGCTTTTTGCTATTAAGATTAATAAACTTGCTATTAGAATTATAATCAATAGGGAATAAATATCACAAGATCTTACTAAACTGGTGTGGTTATTCATGACTGAAAGGTCATGGTGGTTTCCGAGTCTTATTAATGTCATTGACAAAACTGAATTGTCTTGTTATGGTGAATATTGATGACGTTATTGACATATTGATTGACATGTTGATTAGTTATCTCGTCCTAAGGTGTCTCCAATCAGGGTCGAAAGATTCATTGGCCTAAAACGAGTACCAGAGTGAATAAATTAGCCAGAAAGAGACGCATTAGCATTTCTGGTAGCAGAGCGACGGTTTGGACCTTTGGGGGCCATAGGACGAAGGACCATTGTTTAGAATTGTTTTTCGAGATAATGCAAATTGGAGGTCTGATGTGTTTCTAAATTCCACATGACTTTCCCGGAATCTCTGAGCTTGCCTAAGTAAGTTGGGTATGTTCTCTGCATTTTAGCATGTGTGGTGTAGAATTTGCGCTTGCTCAGCTTATGCATATTGCAGGTGATTTGTGAAGTTTATGTGAATATTAGGCCAGGTAATGTTGTTTTATTAGGAGTGGGCATACTTCGCAGTATAAGAGTAGGGAAGTCGGCGAACTTCATGTGAGTGTGGCGCTTTTGTGCTCGAAAATTGTCCACGTGGTTGTTGGTGATTTACGGACCCGTTGTGGTCTAAGACTCCGGAGTATATTGACTTTTGTAGCAGACACTTGGTTTGTGTTGTAATTTGTGCGGTTTAATAGGTCAATCGGGTGTGGTTGGCAAGTCGAGTTTGAGTCAAATTGTGTGAGTGAAACCTTCGATGGAGATTTGGCAAGTTCTAAAGTGCACTAGAATGAACCATTGACAAGTCGAGAGTAGGATTTGCGGGTCGAATGCTGCTTGCGAGTGCGGGAGCTGAGAAGGAGAGAGTAGCGACCGAGGCTTCAAGTGAAATCTCTGTAAAGTTCTGAAGCAATTGTGTTACCCTTCCTGTAGTAAACCGGCAAATTTGGGTTTTTGTTTTTAAAGGTTCTCGCAATATATTGCACTAGTTCTATGTAAGGAAGACAAGCCGTAAGACTTTGTCAGCTGCAGTGTGTGTGAGTGTGACGTCATTTGAGCCGCGCTGGGATAGGTCAGTTGCCGAGAGGGGTCGTGCACAGATTGGCAGCCGTCCGTGAGAGGCAATTGGTTGAAAAGGTAGGCAAAGAGTGTTCTGGGAATTAAAGTCACTTCCTGATTAGATTCTAAACAAAATGAAAGATGCAAAAATGAAGTTTTTCAAGGCTTTAAAGTATGCTTTGAGGGGAGATACATTCATTACAGCGAGTGTGGGGGAGCCTACACCACCTGAGGGTACTCCAGCTTATATCGTAATGGAGGAGAAGGGAGTCGCGCCATGTCTTTGGTTAAAGCAGTGGTGCAAATTGACAGAGAAGGAGGGATGTTTGGCGTTTCTGGAACACAGAACGTTTAATATAAGAATTTTGGAAAATTTGCGATTGATGTTAAGTGTGCACAAACCGCCCCGAGACCAGCTCAGTATGAGGCATTATCAGTCTTGGATTTAATGGCCATACAACAAAGGCAGCAGAAATTTATGAGGAGAATGAAAAGAGCAGAAAAGACTTTAGCGGAAGCTAAATGAGATAACGAGACCAGGATGTGGAGAAGGGGAATAGTTGAAGGAATTAAGATGTTTCCGGCAATAACTCAAGAAGATGAGACACAGGGAAAGACAGACAAAGGCTCTGGTAAGACAAAGGAGACTCAGAGGTCTTGGGTAGATGAAGATGATTCAGACAATAAAGAGTTTCTTAATCAGTTGTTACATGATCGCCCGCCACCATATGCCATAAATGATAATGTACAGAGCACTAGTGTGAGTTCTGAAGACCCGGCACAAAACAAGGGAATCACGAATACAGTGCAGACAAGTGATACAGTTTTGATACAGAATGGTGTCAGTGTACCCACTGCTCCAGACACGCAGATACAGTTGCAACAACCACCGATTTAGAGACTCTATCCTGATGTCCCAGTATTAGAGACAACTACGAGCTTAATGGTGCCGCCTGATCCAGTATACACGAGATCAAAGTTAGTGCAGATTGAGCCAACTCCACAATTGCTGCCCCAGCCGCAGCAACAGGTGGTTTAGAGTTACACTTCTGTTGCAGGACCTCAGCCAGTAGCTACAGCACCCATGATGAATCAAGCTGTGGGAGTTAATGCTCCGCAGGGTTTGGGAATTGGACAGTCACCAGCTGCTATATCATTGCCAATTACTGTTGGTCCATCAGAACCGCTGTATGCACAAGGTAAGCCTGGTGTATGTGATCAGGGAGTAATGACCCAAGAGGCAATAAGAGGAGGGTCTACCTGAAGCTTGCAGGGAATGACACAGGGAGGACAGACAGCCGAAAGGGCTAGATCCTTGTTGGACTTTAGTCCGATTGGGGTTCCTTTGGAGACGATGAGGCAAGCAGGGTTAGGTACACTAACCCCACAGGTAATGAGTACAAATACGACACAGACACCAATAGTGCAGTCTGGAAATGTCTCGTTACAAGGTTTAACAGCACAACAATTGAACAAGTGGTTAGACAAGCTTAACACTCCGCAGACTACTACAGTGACCACGGAGAGGTCAGAAAGGGAAGAATGCCTGAATTTTGTGAGACTGGGTGTAGAAGCCATGGAACTAGTAGAAGGGACAATGGGGGTGAACAGATTAGAGTCATACACAGAGGCACAATTGAGGTACCTGTGCCCCAAAATAACCAAAGAAGTGAGCAAGGTGCATCAGAGGTTGGCAAACCTGGCAGACAAATACGGCATAGACATAGAAAATACTAAACATTTGAAGAGGAGCTATAGGTTAGACTTTGAGCCTAAAGACTTTGATCACATGAGATCTACCAGAATGAAGGCACATCTTAAAGAGATACTGCAGAGTGCTCAAATTTGGGGAGCATTAAAAAAGTGGGAAGGCAGATGGGTAAAGAAGAGAGATAAAGAGAAAGGTGACGGTCCGGAACCAAAGCAAGCTAAAGCTGCACCGGACGCGGGAACAATAAAAATTTTACCAATGAGAGAAACAGCTGGAGGGGTTTAAGTTCATGTACCGTGGTCTAGAGGTGACATTCTGTCATTCACAAATGATTATCCCAGGTTGAGGGAGAAGCCGATAGAGTGGTACCAGCAGACTGACAGGTTTGTGAAGCTTGCGAAATGTCTCTGGGAAGACTTGAATACCCTGTTTGAGATTATAGTACCAGCTGATTTATGGCTTGAGTGCAAGAGAGGTTTGGATTGGCCAACAGAGGAGCCGGCAAGGGATAAGGTTACTGGAGCACCGTCTTCTGAGGTGATGAGATATTATCATAAAGTGATTGAGTTTCTAAAGCAAAAGGTGTCGCCGAAGGTGACTGATTGGCAGAAAATCGATCAAACATCTCTAGAGGGCAAAGAGTTGATACATGCTTACTATGAGAGGTCGTTGAAGGCATTCAAACACTATAGTGGCACTGAGGTCATAGAGCCGAAAGACATGAATCACCTTGTGTTCAGGTTTGTTGAAGGGCTGAGACCAGAGATTAGCCAGATGATTAAGAATCATTTGATCTGTTGGCAAGCAAAGCCGATTGATGAGGTGTTACAGTATGCAAAATACTGAGGTGACAAGATTGAACTGAAACAGAGAAAGTTGAAGGAGAAGGTGATGGAAATTAAGGCAGGGCAAGCAGGGATGCAGGGAAATGGAATACAGCAGATGGTACAGCAGCAACCGCAGGGAAATGGAATGTTTCAGGCACAACCGAGAGGACGAGGTCGAGGAGGTTTTGTGAATCGTGGTCCAGATATTAATACTGTTGTGGTTCAAAATGATGTGCAAGGGATGAAAAAGGTGTCCCCATGTCACACGTGCGGGGCGTGGGGCACTGGAAGCGGGAATACCCAATGGTGTGAAGGATGGTATTGTTCAACAAAGCAGTGGTGTCGGTACATTTCAAAATGTGAGGGGTCCAAAAGTGAGGGGTCAAAACCAGAACTTCCAGAATAATATGGTTCAGATGCAGGGTTTACAGCCCGTGCAACAGATACAAATGCCGCGTGTTCAACCAGCACAAGTGCAACAAGTGCAACAGCAGATTCCCATGGTACCTAGACAGCAAATGCAGAGACCATTAGCTTCAATGGGACAGCAACAGGTGATGCTTCCTCAACAGGTCACAGGTCAAACGATGAGTCAATATAACACAGTACAACAGTTCCCATTGCGTGGTGAGGATGGAATAAACGATGAATGGTCGGAGGATTGTTCAGATAGTGAGGAGTGCAGGCTTGCAGCGTCCCTAGAAGTAGATCAGAGGGGTCACTATGCAGAAGGAAAGGTGATGGGTCATAAGGTTTCGTTCCTAGTTGATACAGGAGCTACACGCTCAACAGTCAGAAGTGCAGAGGTTCCGAAACTGCCACTTTCGGGGCGTACCATAATGGTGGTAGGAGTAGCAAATCAGTTCCGGACAAATCCAATTACAGATCCGGTCCAAGTTGAGAGTGGTAACTTCCAGGGATTACATAAATTTGTAGTCTGTGACTCGAGTTCCGTATCCCTACTGGGAAGAGACTTACTGTGCAAGACGAGGTGTTCAATTACCTGTTCCAATGAAGGGACTGAGGTGCAAACAAACAGTGATGATGAAGGGGACGATGGTCAGATCTCTGAGCTAGAGATGGAGACAGCAAATGAGGAATACCCTTTGACAACCTTATTCCCGATGTCCACAGTGACTGACTTACCAGTTGAATTACAGGGAACAGTAACAGAAAAAGTGTGGGACCTGACAGGAAAGGAAGTAGGACTAATAAAAGGAGTGGAACCAGTCAAGGCAGAGGTAAAGCCAAATGCGGTGTTTCCCCAAGTACCGCAGTACCACATGGCACAAGATGTCCTTATACAGGTGACGCAGATAATTGCAGACTTTGTGAAGCAAGGGGTTCTGAAAGAAGTGCTGAGCAGCCCGTGTAATTCACCAATAATGGGGTTGAAAAAGCCTTGTGGGAAGGTTCGAATTGTTCAAGACCTGAGGAAAATAAACGAGATTGTGGTAAAATGTTGCCCCATAGTGCCAAATCCAGCAGTAATTATGTTTCAGGTTCCATGTGATACAGAGTGGTTCACAGTTGTGGACCTGTCTCAAGCGTTCTTTTCGGTTCCTCTTCATGAGGACAGCCAATTTCTTTTCAGTTTCAAATTCCTGGACAAGGTCTATAGTTGGTGCAGAATTCCTCAAGGGTTTTCTGAATCACCTTCCATCTTCAATCAGATATTGAAGAAGGATTTGGAATCCTTAGAATTGCCTTTTAGTTCGACCTTAGAACAATACATTGATGATTTGTTGATTGCGCCCAGAACAAAAGATGACTGCAGGTATGACACGATTGCCTTACTGAATCATTTGGGAAAGAATGGGCATAAAGTGTCCCCAAAGAAGCTGCAGTACTGTCAGAAAGAGGTGAAGTACTTGGGTCACCTGATTGAAAAGGGGTCAAGGAAAATCTCTAAAGAGAGAGTGACAGCCATACTACAGATGAATCCCCCGACAACAAAGAGAGATGTTAGGATGTTTTTGGGAATGGTGGGCTACTGTCGTCAGTGGATCCCCAACTTCTCGATCATTTCTAAACCTTTGGTGAGATTGACTGTCAAGGAAATTCAGGATGGCCTGGGTGCCATTCCCATGTCTGAGAAAGAGATGAAGGCATTCATGGAACTGAGGGAAAATATGTGCAGGGCACCTGGTTTAGGTATGCCTGATTACACAAAGCCATTTGTACTGTTTTGTCATGAACGTGATGCTTGTTCTTTGTCTGTCCTGACACAGGTCAATGGAGGTGCAAACCGCCCAGTAGCATATTTTTCAGCTACTTTGGACCAAGTCACAGCAGCCTTACCTGGTTGTTTGCGTGCAGTTGCAGCAGTTGATCAAAGCCTCACTCAGTGTGAAGGTATAGTGATGGGACATCCCTTAACAGTAATGGTCCCGCATTCAGTTGAAATCCTGTTGACCCGAACAAAAACTCAGCATATGACGAATGCACGTTTAACTAAATATGAAACAATTATATTGGGGTCACCTAATGTATCCATGAAAAGATGTACTGTATTGAACCCGGCAACTTTGCTTCCTCTTGAAAATGCAGACATTGATGATGCAGAGTAAGTGGAACATGATTGTCTTGAGGTAACAGATCTGTGCACCAAACCGAGACCTGACATTAAAGATACTCAATTGGAAGAAAATGATTACATTATCTTTGTTGATGGTTCATGCCTGAGAGACGCAGTAGGATTACTGAGGGCTGGATATTCCGTATGCACAATCACTGGTATCTTAGAAGCTTCCTGGCTCGAAAGAGTATATTCTTCTCAAGTGGCTGAGTTAATCGCTCTTACTAGGGCATGCCATGCAGCTGAGAACCTGAAAGTCACTATCTATACTGACAGCAGATACGGATTTGGAATTGTCCATGATTTTGGCCAGCTGTGGTCCCAGAGGGGTTTCATGACCTCTTCTGGTTCTCCAGTGAAAAATGGCGAGAAAATTAAGGATTTGTCGCACGCGATTCAGTTACCTCTTGAAATTGCCATGGTGAAATGCAATGCTCATGTTAAGTCACAAGACTTTGTGTCAATGGAAAATGGATATGCAGATCAAGTCGCAAGGTTTTGTGCATTGAACTGTATATCGTTTCAAGATCAGTGGGAATTGTTACCTGAAACTGAAAATGAAACATGCACAGGGTATGCATTAAGGGTGGTTGACACATTAGATGAGTTAAAGTCATTGCAGGGACGTGCTAGCAAAGAGGAGAAACGTTCCTGGCTGAAAATGCAATGCATGCAGATATCTGAAGATCTGTGGGTTTCAGAGGAGGGGAAAATGGTTTTGCCAAACTGTCTTTTGTCACAGTTTACGAGGTTTTACCGTGGTCAAGCACATGTTGGGAGAGACGAAATGATCAGGTTGTTCAAAATCGATTGGTTCAATCCGAAATTCAGGCAAGCTGCAGAGGTTATCTGTCACAGGTGCATCATCTGTCAGCAGATGAATGCAGGAAAAGGGGCCGTGGTGAATTTGAGCCACATTGGGAGAGCAGGAGGTCCATTTAGCAGAATGCAGATGGATTTTATCGAGATGCCTGTGTGTGGAGAACTGAGGTACGTGTTGGTGATTGTGTGTGTTTTCATTCACTGGATTGAAGCTTACCCTACATGGAGGAATGACAGTCTCACAGTAGCGAAGCTGCTGCCTAGGGAACTGTAGGAGGCTGGACTGGCTTGTAGTGAGTACCAAGGGGTACTTACACCTTGCACCAGGCCCAGTTATCCCTTATTAGTGTATAGGGTGTCTAGCAGCATAGGCTGATAGATAATGGTAGCTTAGCAGAGCAGCTTAGGCTGAACTAGGAGACGAGTGAAGCTCCTACAGTACCACTTAGTGTCATATGCACAATATTATAAGAAAACACAATACACAGATATACTAAAAATAAAGGTACTTTATTTTTATGACAATATGCCAAAAGTATCTTAGTGAGTACCCTCAGTATGAGGATAGCAAATATACACAAGATATATGTACACAATACCAAAATATGCAGTAATAGTATTAGAAAACAGTGCAAACAATGTATAGTTACAATAGGGTGCAATGGAGACACATAGGGATAGGGGTAACACAAACCATATACTCCAAAAGTGGAATGCGAACCACGAATGGACCCCAAACCTATGTGACCTTGTAGAGGGTCGCTGGTACTATTAGAAAATAGTAAGGGTTAGAAAAATAGCCCACCCCAAGACCCTGAAAAGTGAGTGCAAAGTGCACTAAAGTTCCCCAAAGGACATAGAAGTCGTGATAGGGGAATTCTGCAGGAAAGACACAAACCAACAATGCAACAACGATGGATTTCCAGTCGAGGGTACCTGTGGAACAAGGGGACCAAGTCCAAAAGTCACAAGCTAGTCGGAGATGGGCAGATGCCCAGGAAATGCCAGCTGTGGGTGCAAAGATGCTGCTACTGGACAGTAGAAGCGTAGGTTTCTGCAAGAATGACAAGGGCTAGAGACTTCTCCTTTAGAGGACGGATCCCTCACGCCGTGGAAAGTTGTGAAGAAGTGTTTTCCCACCGAAAGACCGCCAACAAGCCTTGCTAGCTGCAAATCGTGCTGTAAGGGTTTTTGGATGCTGCTGTGGCCCAGGAGAGACCAGGATGTCGCCAATTGCGTCAGGGGACAGAGGGGGCGTCGAGAAAGACAAAGAGCCCTCTCAGCAGCAGGCAGCACCCGCAGAAGTGCCAGAAACAGGCACTACAAGGATGCGTGAAACAGTGCTCACCCAAAGTCGCACAAAGGAGTCCCACGTCGCCAGAGAAAAACTTAGGAGGTCGTGCAATGCAGGTTAGAGTGCCGTGGACCCAGGCTGTACTGTGCACAAAGGATTTCCGCCGGAAGTGCACGGAGGCCGGAGTAGCTGCAAAAGTCGCGGTTCCCAGCAATGCAGTCTGGCGTGGGGAGGCAAGGACTTACCTCCACCAAACTTGGACTGAAGAGTCACTGGACTGTGGGAGTCACTTGGACAGAGTTGCTGGATTCAAGGGACCTCGCTCGTCGTGCTGAGAGGAGACCCAAGGTACCGGTGATGCAGTTCTTTGGTGCCTGCGGTTGCAGGGGGACGATTCCGTCGACCCACTGGAGATTTCTTCAGAGCTTCTAGTGCAGAGAGGAGGCAGACTAACCCCACAGCATGCACCACCAGGAAAGCAGTCGAGAAGGCGGCTGGATCAGCGTTACAGAGTTGCAGTAGTCGTCTTTGCTACTATGTTGCAGTTTTGCAGGCTTCCAGCGCGGTCAGCAGTTGATTCCTTGGCAGAAGGTGAAGAGAGAGATGCAGAGGAACTCGGTTGAGCTCTTGCATCCGTTATCTAAGGAAACCCAAGAAACAGAGACCCTAAATAGCCAGAAAAGAGGGTTTGGCTACCTAGGAGAGAGGATAGGCTAGCAACACCTGAAGGAGCCTATCAGAAGGAGTCTCTGACGTCACCTGATGGCACTGGCCACTCAGAGCAGGCCAGTGTGCCAGCAGCACCTCTGTTTCCAAGATGGCAGAGGTCTGGAGCACACTGGAGGAGCTCTGGGCACCTCCCAGGGGAGGTACAGGTCAGGGGAGTGGTCACTCCCCTTCCCTTTGTCCAGTTTCGCGCCAGAGCAGGGCTAAGGGGTCCCTGAACCGGTGTAGACTGGCTTATGCAGAAATGGGCACCATCTGTGCCCATGAAAGCATTTCCAGAGGCTGGGGGAGGCTACTCCTCCCCTGCCTTCACACCATTTTCCAAAGGGAGAGGGTGTAACACCCTCTCTCAGAGGAAGTCCTTTTTTCTGCCATCCTGGGCCAGGCCTGGCTGGACCCCAGGAGGGCAGATGCCTGTTGGAGGGGTTGGCAGCAGCAGCAGCTGCAGTGAAACCCCGGGAAAGGCAGTTTGGCAGTACCAGGGTCTGTGCTACAGACCACTGGGATCATGGGATTGTGCCAACTATGCCAGGATGGTATAGAGGGGGCAATTCCATGATCATAGACATGTTACATGGCCATATTCGGAGTTACCATTGTGAAGCTACATATAGGTAGTGACCTATATGTAGTGCACGCGTGTAATGGTGTCCCCGCACTCACAAAGTCCGGGGAATTGGCCCTGAACAATGTGGGGGCACCTTGGCTAGTGCCAGGGTGCCCACACACTAAGTAACTTAGCACCCAACCTTTACCAGGTAAAGGTTAGACATATAGGTGACTTATAAGTTACTTAAGTGCAGTGTAAAATGGCTGTGAAATAACGTGGACGTTATTTCACTCAGGCTGCTGTGGCAGGCCTGTGTAAGAATTGTCAGAGCTCCCTATGGGTGGCAAAAGAAATGCTGCAGCCCATAGGGATCTCCTGGAACCCCAATACCCTGGGTACCTCAGTACCATATACTAGGGAATTATAAGGGTGTTCCAGTAAGCCAATGTAAATTGGTAAAATTGGTCACTAGCCTGTTAGTGACAATTTGAAAGAAATGAGAGAGCATAACCACTGAGGTTCTAATTAGCAGAGCATCAGTGAGACAGTTAGTCATAACACAGGTAACACATTCAGGCATACTTATGAGCACTGGGGCCCTGACTAGCAGGGTCCCAGTGACACATACAACTAAAACAACATATATACAGTGAAAAATGGGGGTAACATGCCAGGCAAGATGGTACTTTCCTACAGGAACTGATACCACGTTTCGGGTTTCCGATCTCTTTAGAATCAGATAGGGGAAGACACTTCGACAATGAGGTGATTAAGCTCTTGTGTGCTGCATTTAACATTGAACAGAAGTTGCACTGTAGCTATCGCCCTGAAGCATCAGGACTAGTGGAACAGATGAATGGTACCTTGAAGTTGAGAATGGCAAAAATGTGTGCAGCTACAAATTTGAAATGGCCAGTTGCATTGCCTTTAGTGCTGATGTCGATGAGAAACACACCTGACAAGAAAACAGGACTATCTCCTCATGAGATTTTTATGGGCCGAGCTATGAGATTGCCCGCTGTGCCTGCAAATGCTCTTGTGAATATCACAGATGATATGGTGTTGGACTACTGCAAAGGTGTGGCTGATGTCGTCCGCTCTTTCTCTTACCAGGTGGAGGCTACCACATTGCAACCGATAAGTGATCCAGGTCACACCCTGAAAGCCGGTGACTGGGTTGTTGTTAAGAAACACGTGAGGAAGTCGTGTTTGGAGCCACGTTGGAAGGGGCCATATCAAGTAATAATGACAACTACTACAGCTGTGAAGTGTGCAGGTCTTCCAAATTGGATACATGCCAGTCACACGAAGAAGGTGACGTGCCCAACTGATGAGGAACTTGAATTGTCCAAAACAACAGCTGCAGAAAAGGAAGTCTCAGGGCTGGAGAGTAATCAAAGGGGAACTGAGACTGGAAGAGAGCCCGTTGAGGACGGCTTGGTCACTCAATCATTAAATGCAAACCAGCAGGGTGACAGTGAGCCTATCTCAAATGAGGCACCAGGAGAACCGACCCAAAGAGAGGTTCTCCCAGAAGCCGACGGATACGGGTTTGAAGTTGACCCCATAACTGACCCTGAAAGCGAAGGAGGTCAGGCAGAAGGAGGTCAAAGTGTTCTGACTCCTCCTGAGCCGCTTGCAGGTCCATCAAGAGAAAACACCATAGTACAAGAGGAGGGCACTGTTCAACATCCTGAAAGGCCAAGCAGAAAGAAAACACATAAAGGAGATAACTGGCCGGAGCCACAAGCTGGAGAGGAGAAAGTGATCCCTAACGAAACAATAGAGGAAGAAGTTGACACAACCAGGAAAGAAGATCTCAGTGAAGGAGAGTTGCAGGGTGACCGCAAACTGAAAAGAAAGAGAGTTGCAAACAGAAGGTACGCAGGTCCTGAACGGGCGTATGCAACATCAGCTGAATGGCAACAAGAATTCTTAGCATTTTGTTTTGATCGAGAGATTCCAGGTCAATACTACGGCAGCTGAATTCGACCTTAGAAAGAGACTGTGTTAAATTGAAATTGAATAAGCTGAAAAGCTGAGAGAAAAGAGATTGAAAAATTACCGGATGTGACACTGTTGATCTGAATTGACTCTGAAAAAACGATTATGACAAGCTGCTAACCTAATTTGACAAGGGTCCTGGAGTGAGTGAAACGCTGTAAATACCGCAGAGAGAGAGAGACTGTGCACAGAAGAAAAAAACAGAGCTTTTTATATCATCCTCAAGTTGATTGTTTGCTTTATCTTATTCTGCTCTCTGATTCTTTACAGATCATGGGTAACACTAGGGATAATAGTAATAAGGGTAGGACTCGTGCATGTTTGACTGTTGGTGTGGGAATTATGTGTGCGATAGTGATAATAGCTGTGATTGTGGGAATGCTATTGGTGGATAAGAAAGTGAATAACAATGCTTCAATTCCTGAGACTGCTACACTAACACCATGGGAGAAGTTTGAGCAGGATACGAAATACTTTCATGAGGGAACTAATTCAAAAAGGGAACAATCTACTAATGTCTTCTATCGCTTGCTGAATGAGTATGTTGATACAATGGATGCAAAGAATTGCTATGTGTGCACAAAGATTCCTTCGTCAGTACAAGAAGCAGTTACTTACCATAGTCTGCTGCTTACTTACGGGATAAGCTGTAGTTTGCTATTGACTAGATTCTATAATCAAGAACATGTTGAATACTTCTATTCTAATTTAGATGTAGTGTTTCTTTTGTGCCTGTAATCGAGTTCCTGAATAAATTAGCTAAAGAACATAGCATAAAAATAGTTAGGGGTTTCTTTGAACCGACACTGACATTTGGGACAGCTTATGCGCACCGCAATAATCTAACCTGCTTACTAACGCCTGTAGAGAAAAGCTTCTTAGATCACACTGATGATAGACGAAAGGCATTAAGGGAAAAGCTAGAAAAGGGATTAGAAAAGCGCACGTTCGCAAATGATTATGCTTACACTGCAGTAGGAACACAGGGTAAATTAGCTATAGATGCATTACACGTAGGAAAGCTTTGAATATATAGGCCAAAATCTGATCATGACACTTTATTTGTGGGAACGAGTGAGTGCAGGCATGTGTTTTTGTTTCAGAGTAAATGGACGTTCATGTTAAATGGACAGGATCCAGCGATCCCTGGGATCTATTATATACGTGGACTTAATACTTATTACCGTCTTCCAAAGGGATGGTATGGGACATGTTATTTGGGAATAGTTTTCCCAAAGATCCACCAAATTGATGACTTGAAGCAACTACCTAAAATGTCTGAAATACATCATACTAGACAAAAGAGAGAGACAGCGGCTGCTGTTTTAGGTGACATATTTGGAGCCATAATTCCTTCAGTGGGGGTTATCTTAAACTCCATAAAGATTCGAAAGTTGTCTACTATTGTGGATAACATGCTGACAAATTTCACAGGGGCTATACTCCTGATGGATACTGAACTTGCTGCGGAGAGGGCTATGACTCTTCAAAACCGGCTTGCTTTAGACATTCTTTTAGCAAAGAGCGGCGGAGTCTGTAAGATGCTTAATGAGCGCCATTGTTGTACATTTATTCCAGACAGTAGTCATAAGATTAGAAGTATGCTTACTAACCTAGCAAGAGACAGTACTGTTTTGAAGGAGCTGAAAGAACCTGGAGTTTGGGAAAATGTTGGGAAAGGGATTACTAAGTAGGGAATTGGTTTAGTGGTTTTTGGAATGGGGTACTTGCAAAAATAGTAGGGGGTATATTAATTGTTCTAACTTGTTTATTCGGACTATGGTTATCATGCAAAATTAGTAAAGGAATCAAGAGAAATTTGGCAAAATGCACTGAAAGAAAAGAGGAAAAGAAAATGGAGAAAATGATCAAAGAAATTTGGGAAAAATCACACAGGGAAAACAAAATTGAAATGCATTGCCTGAGAAAGTGAAAGGTTGTGAAGGGAAAGGTTTTGTGTGATTACAAGTGTCATCAGAGGAGGGACTGAGAAAGCGTAGCTTATATACTCAAGATTAACATGAAATGTTTATGAACTAATGCATAATAATGCCGCCTAGAAAATATATTAATGTATTTTTGCTAAACGCGTGCTTGAAAGGTGCCCACGGGGAGTGGCCGCCAATGTATACTATGACTAATGAAATTGATCAATAATGAACTAATGATGTAGAATTAATGTACTAATGTATTGTTTTACATAAATATTAAGGGTTACATGCTAAAGCTCTGCTAATAAATCATTAGACCTTAGTTAGCATGAGTCGAGGCCTAGCTGCTCGGTTTCATATTAAATGTGTTTTTCTAACGTACAGTGTGCTGACTTGCTGAAGGACATGAACTCATATTTTTCCTAAAGTTAGAAGATGAGTGTAACCGTAGTAGATCCGTTCTCATGAAATTCGACTTGCTCAAGGAAACATTCTTGCTGAATGAAACAGTTTAGACTAGTCGCAGGTACAAGGTCGCCTAAACCAGAACAGACAATGGAGCAACTGACTGAAGATGCGAAAGGGACCACGAGAGGATGAAATCATACCTGACATTCTACCCGCTGGAGACGTCAATCACAAGAACCAATAAATTACGTGAGAACTGTTATGGGGTGACAAATTTGATGAACTCATTGGAAACCCATTGGATGAAGATAGTGGGGTGCCGACCTCACCCAATTAAAATTTAGGGGACTGTACAACAGAAAAGGGATAAAAACCTATGAAACGGGGGAGCCATTAGGATTAGTTAGGGAGATGCCATTGCGAACTTTTGCTATGACCCAGACACTTTGTCACTCTACCTAGAGACTTTGTTGTTTGGTTCTTCAAACCATCCTTGCCCTTACCTTGCCCGTTTCCGTACTTAACCTCCTTATGAAGGAAGTGCCCTTTTATCCTTTTTACCCGAGCTATGCTGAATTCTTGGCCGATGGCGAATCAACTGATGTCCTGAGGACGAAGACTGAATCTGTATGCTGACCCAATATGGAGGGTAACTATATGACAATGAAATTGTAATTGTCTGTTTGCTTTCCCTTTCTAGGTACCAACTGCTTCTTTTGACAGAGACCTTAGTTAGATGTTTTCCAAATTGGTGTTGCTAAATTGTTTTGCATGAAGCCCAACATGCCAATGCTAATTCGAGGTTAGTTGAGACGTTCATTAAACAGACGCAAATAGACAAATGAATGAATCTATGCTTTGTTGAATGATGCAATAATTATACTCTGCTAAGGATAACCTATGCTGACGTCGTGCTATGTTCTAATATTCGTGATTTTTGCTTTGATGAAGTCTTATTCGAGTTGCCAAATTATGACAATGTTGATGAGCTTTTTGCTATAAAGATTAATAAACTTGCTATTAGAATTGCAATCAATAGGGAATAAATATCACAAAATCTTACTAAACTGGTGTGGTTATTCATGACTGAAAGGTCATGGTGGTTTCCGAGTCTTATTAATGTCATTGACAAAACTAAATTGTCTTGTTATGGTGAATATTGATGACGTTATTGACATATTGGTTGACATGTTGATTAGTTATCTCGTCCTAAG